>NC_063450.1:9046895-9408664 GCF_020379485.1 Brassica napus | reverse complement strand
ACTGCTTAGAATCCGTTTTAAACATCTCCAGTGGTTTACTTTAGTTTCTACTCTAATAATAAAGCTTTCTGAAAACAGAGACGTAGTTTGCTTTAATTGTTCCCTCTCTTTTTACTCTAAAACATACAAAAATACCATTAGTGTATCACTAAAACACACTCGAAATAAATGTTGGATGCAGTACTAGCAATCAACCAAAATATATAACAGATGTTCAATAAGTCCAATAGATGTTTAAACTTGTTATGAAAAATCAGCTTAGTGAACATATCAGCAGTTTCTACATTTTTCGCTCGAGTCCTCTTCTCATCTCTCGAAGATAATATCTCATTTCAATAGGCTTGGTCATTTTATGATGAACATGATCATGCATTTCAAGATCACTGAACAACTTTCTCAAGCAGATAGTACTCAAACTACCACAATACATTGTAATGATCATGATGCATATCAAAATTACTTAACAATCCTCTCAACCATCCCCTATTTTTTTTCTTTAATAGTTTCAATCAACACCATATACTCTACTTTAGTAGTACAGTTGACTGCAAATTTTCTTTTTAGGTAGCAGTAAACCACCCAAAGTAAACACATAGGCAGTCATAACCGATTTAATGCATATCAAAACTACAAATGAAAATATGGATACAACACGTGCAAACTGTGATATCACACAACTTGCAGTCACATCTGAATTTGATCCAGTTTGAGGTCACTTAGGCCATGTTCCTTATTTGATGCAACATCTAGATGCAGTATCTGAATACAAGATATGGATGTTGCATTTGACGTTGTTCAGTTTATAATTAGTATTTGCGTCAAAATAAAACATCTAGATGCCAAGTTGTTATTTTTTAATTCTTCGATAGCATTTGAATGCTATTAGCTAAAAAGAGTGTGATTGATATTATTAAGGGCAATTGTCCAAAAGAACACCTTTCAAGTTTATGTCACAAAAATGACACCAGGAAATGAAAGTCACAAAAATGACATTCATTAAAGGGTAAAATGTCACTACTACCCTTCTGTTATAAGAATAAAAAAAAACAAACAATTCATTTCCTTCACTCGCGACTCTTCGAACCGTGTCGTCTCCGGCTCGGGAATCTTCAAACCCTCACCGGCACTGTCGTCTCCGGCTCGCGAATCATCGTCTCCGGCTCGGGAATCATCGTCTCCGGCTCGGGAATCATCGTCTCCGGCTCGGGAATCATCTTCTCCGGCTCGCTAATCATCTTCTCCGGCTCGCTAGTCATCTTATTCGGCTCGCTAATCATCTTCTCCGGCTCGCTAATCATCTTCTCCGGCTATCTAATCATCAGCGTCACACTCTCTACTCTCAAAATCGGACACAAATCACTATGTAACTTTTTAAAATTAGGGTTTTTGAATTAAAATTTGTGAAGCTTGCGTTTTGATTTTGATTTGTTTGTTACTCTTTCTTATTAACCAGCGAAGCAAATGAAAGACTTTTGAATTGTGGGAACACAAAGTTGTTGGAGCATAATTCATCTCTTTGAGGTATGTTGCAGATTCAACCTTCTGTGTGTTTGTACAAATTTATAAAATAAAAGTTTGTTGTCTCTTGCTGCATCTATTGAATGTTTTTAGAAGATTTCCAGAAAGCATTTGTTGCTGCATCTATTGAATGTTGAATATTGAAACTCGGATGGTAACACATTTTGAAACTTTTTTGCTTGGAGTCTTGTTTTGATTAGGAATGTTGATATTTTTGATAGGGTCTTGAATTTGCTTATGAGTCTTTTGTTGCTTGTGAAACTGTCTAGTGTTTATAATAATTTCAGGAAGCATTTGTTGTGTTATTTCAGGAAAGCCTTCCAGAAAAGTTTGAATTTTTTTTTTCCTTGTTTACGCAGGATAGAAACAAGATGGGAGATTCAGTACCTCTAAAACTAGCACTGCCAGAGCTGAAGTATCCTATTGGTTCACAGCCAAAGCAAAAGTCAGCAATCAACCAATATTCCGGCTCAGAGTATATCTCCATTATTGACAGCATCCTAAAACCAGATGAGATGATAAGAGTCCGAGGATTATTTCTGGGACCTATAATGAAGCTCAGTGAGAGAGGATTGAAGTTATCAGCAAAGATAGTCTACGCCATTCTCACTAGAAGCATCGTTTCTGCCAAGGAGAATGAAGCCTGGTTCCATTTCGGTGCGCAGCCAATGAGGTTCTCTATAAGAGAATTTCATATGATGACAGGCTTGAAATGTAGTGGTGCATTAGAAGGACCACGAAGGGAAACCGAGAGATTTAATTGGGAATTGCTAAAGGGGCGTAGTCATAAGTTAAGTGACGTGGTGGACCAGCTCAGAAACACAAGAGAAGATGCTTCTGAGGAGAGAGTATGCCTCGCAATGCTCATCCTGGTAGAGAGCATATTATTGCGGAAGAGCAAAGGAGGGAGTTTTCCTTTGGAATATGCGAAAAATGCACAGGATATGACATATCCATGGGGAAAAGAGGCTTACATTGTGCTCCTGAAGTCAATTCAAAACGCTGTCGCGAATCATTTGGAGAATAAATCCAAATTTGAGTTGCAAGGTTATCCTCTAGTATTCCTTCTTTGGATACTAGAGTCGATTCCTTTGCTAAGGAATAAGTTCAGTAAGTGTGTACCAACAGTTGAGGTTCCTGGGCCGACTTACTTGTGTGAAAAATACACTGAGGTAGAGAATCCATCACTTGATAGGGTTTTACAGGTTGAAGCTGATACAAAGGTAAGCTTTTCCAAGTATATGTTTCTCAGTTTATTTGGCTTCTTCTTTTTAATATGTTTCTCATTGGTCTTTTTTAAAATACTCTCAGCTGAAGGTCCATTGCATACTACCTTCTATTCCTCATGATCCAGAAGATGATATCTCCATTGAAGACAAATATAGTGACGAGCTGGAAACACTGAAAGATGTAACAAAGAAAGGGTACAAGTTACAGCCGATGACTGGGAAAATAGGTGTGTAGACACATTTGAAACATTGGATGCTCTTATTCAAATGATGGCAAATAAGGAGACTGGCCAAGCTTCTACTCCGATTGATGAGGATTCAGTAAATGAAAAAGTGAACAGGATCATCGAGGTAATGGAGGAGAATCTGAAGAGCATGAAGGATCGAATGTCATTACTGGAAGAAGAAAACATGCATCTTAGAGCCCGTGTGTCAGAGTTGGAAGGAAACAACAATGTTTTTCCCACTAACGTGACACAACAGGTAAATTCTCAAAACATCTTCTTTTACATTTGCATTTTCAAGTATTTTTTGGAAGATCTTGTACATATTCTTGAATGCCTTCCTAATATTTGACAAACAGCGATCCAGTGGGACACCTTTATCTCCAATGTCTCACACGCAACCATCGAGTGAGACGCCTTTATCTCCAATGTCTCAACAGCCTAATTTGACACATGAGGTATGTAACAAATAAATATTGTTGAGTTTTGAAGTAATATTTGGAAGCTTTTGTACTTCTTGAATGCATTCCTGATTTTTGCAGGAGACAATGATTGAATCAGCTGCATCTCCAAAGTCTCAACAAAATGAGGTATATGCTCAAAAATTTTTAAGAAAATATTTGGAAATTCTTGTACAAAATCCTGAATGCCTTCCTGATTTTTGCAGGATTACACGCAACCATCGAGTGAGACGCCTTTATCTCCAATGTCTCAACAGCCTAATTTGACACATGAGGTATGTAACCAATAAATATTGTTGAGTTTTGAAGTAATATTTGGAAACTTTTGTACATATTCTTGAATGCATTCTTGATTTTTGCAGGAGACAATGAATGAATCAGATGATGACACTCCTGCCCTTGATACTCAAGTATTCTCTCCTAATCTGACAAAAGAGGTATATGCTCAATGATATTGTTTTCACAGTTGGAGTTTACAAATTAGTTTTGGGTGATTTTTTTTACATATAAAGGCTTTTCTGATTTTTGACAGAAAGAAACAAGTGAGTCACCTGCTGAGAGGCCATCCAATCCTAATCAAGATGGAAAACCAGATGATGAGGTAATATTTATTCTAGAAATTATAGTTGAATGTATTCATGATGGCCTTTCCTGATATTTTTTTGCAGATTGTGAGAGAGAAATTAACAAGTGAGTCACCTGCTGCTCAGAGTCAAGTTTTGCAGAAAGAAACAGTGGAAATGAATGAGACACCTTCTTCTCCAATAGCTCCAAAGAGTATTGAAACTCCCGTTTATACTCCAAGTCAAACTCAGCAGGTACATGTTCAAAAAAAAATCTTGGATTTTTAAGTTAATGTTTGGAAGCTTTAGAACGTACTCTGGATTGCCTTCGTGATAATTTTTACAGATTGAGAGAGAGCCATCGGATGACACGCCTGCCCTTGATAGTCAAGTTTTCACTCCTAATCTGACAAAAGAGGTATATGCTCAATGACAGTTGGAGTTTACAATTAGTTTTGGGTGATTTACATATATAGACCTTTCTAATTTTTGGCAGAGGGAAACACAAACCTCTACTGATGAGACGCCACCCAAAACTAATCAAGAAGAAGGAAAAACAAATGATGAGGTAATATTTACTCTAGAAATTATAATTGAATGTATTCATGATGGCCTTTCCTGATATTTTTTGCAGATTGTGATTGAGTCACCTGCTGCTCAGACTCAAGTTTTGCAAAAAGAAACACTGGAAATGAATGAGACACCTTCTTCTCCAATATCTCCAAAGAGTATTGAGGCTCAAGTTTTTACTCCAATTCAGAAACAGCAGGTAAATGCTCAAAAAATCTTGGAGATTTCAAGTAATGTTTGGAAGCTTTTGTACGTGTTTTTGATCCCCTTCCTGACTTTTTTTGTTTTTTTTGCAGACGGTAACAGAGGGAACGTATGAGGCTACACAGCCATTGACTGAGATCATTTCAGCAAACAATAAAAGGTAAGCATAGAAATGTCTTTCATAAGTACAACTTGAATTTTAAATTGTAGAAACTTCTTCATAACTACCTCTTTTATTTTATTGTTATTACAGGAGGATACACATGCTGTGCATCACACACCTTCCTCTCCATTGTCTTCACTAATTGCACTAGTTATTGAAGAAAATAAGAATGCTTTGGTAAGAAGAAATATTTAAAATGTTTATGTAATATTTTTCTATTCAACTAACTCTTACCATTTACTTTTGTCTTATAGAGTGAGACAGAAACTGCGACCCAATATTTTTCTCTAAGTGAGGGAGAGGAGACACAATCAAGCAGAAAGAATCAAGCAGAAGAAAATCTCAAGGATACTACAAAACATACAACTGAGCTAGTTTCCACAGATGTTTCGAAGACATAGCCTCTTACACAGCCTCTTACTCAGCAAACACAACACCTTCAGACAAGTGAGGGAGAGCAATCCGATGAGACACCATCAGAGCAGAATCAAGCAGAAGAAAATCTCAAGGATACTACAGAACCTACTACTGAGCTAGTTTCCACAGAGCCTACTACTGAACCTACTACTGAGCATGTTTCGAAGATACCGCCTATTACTCAGAAAACAGAGCATCTTCAGACAAGTGCTATAGATTTTTCAGAAACAAACGAGGTATGCATCGAGTATATTTGATCTTTAATTATTATTCTAACAATTTGAAACCGCTGATGTTACTGAATCTTCATTTTCATAGGTTGAAGTAAGCAGGCTTCTAGCTCACTTTCAAATAGGCGCAGAGGTTGAGATTTTGTCTACTGATGACGAAATATGGTATCCAGGAAAGGTTGTTGATCTTAAACTGTGTGAAGGACTAGAGGAGCTGACAGTTGAGTACACGACACTCTTCGCAGACCAACATAGACTTCAGAAACTTCAGGATACTATCACGGCTGACAAAATACGTCCTGCAACACCAACTAGTGACCAAAAATCCTTTGAGATGATGGATAAGGTAGAAGTCTTTTACAACAATGGCTGGAGCAGCGGACAAATTAGCATGGTACTTGGTGATAACACATACTCGGTGTGTCTCTATACTTCTATGGAAACTATTCTATTCAAACATTCAGATTTGCGAATTCATAGAGAATGGAAAGATGGAGTCTGGAAGATGGCAGATAAGGTAAATCATAACTTGAATTATACTTCACGTGAATTGTTTGATATACATACATTTTAGTTTCAGGAATGGTTTCCAGAAATTCCGATTGCAACAAATTTGATAATATTTTGCTTGGTGTCTATTGTTTGATTAAAGGTGAAGCCTGATAAGAAAAGGAAAGCTGCTGCCTCATCACAAAATTCAGGAATGGATAATGTTTTCCTAAGAAGGAGCGAGAGGGTGCCTAAACGATCTAGAGACACAAAAACTCCATTCAAGTCTGACAGAAATCCGGCTTTAACTGTAATACCTGAGATTATACCTGCAGTTGATCCGTTTTCAACTCCTGCGGAACATAAGCTTTCAAGGCTTCAAAATTGGATGACATTAAAGCCCGGCATGCATGAAACGTAAGCATGTTTCTGTCCTTGTCTATATATTCTTATATTTATGTATAAGAGGTTTAGTAATTCCTTTGAATCTTTAATCGACTGTAGGTCCCTATCAATCAATGATAATAAGATAAGGAAATCTTTCTTTCAAAGCATGGAAAATGCAAAAAAAGACCTTAAGAAAGAGGTAATTTCTTTACATATGTTCTTGCCTTGAGCTTTTTTTTAAAAAAAAAATTCAGGAAGGATTTGTTTAGTTTCAGGAATTAGATAGTAACAAAATAGATAATGTTTGCATTTTTTTTTGCAGCACATTGATGGAGCCTTTGCAATGCTAAATTGCAGAAGAAATGAGAATGCTGCTTGGTTCCACAACTACAAGATTCCAAAGGCGTGCTTCCTACCTATGGAGTTCTTGCATTGCTTGCTCTCTCATGATTTGGCTTACAAGAAAGAAAAGGTCAAAGGTAAAAAGATTTTCAACGATTTATTTAAAGATATTGTAAGAGGGAAGGTATATCCAGAGAAGACATGGGGAGAAGATGTTGATGTTGTGTATGGGATTACTCTTGGAAAAAAAAGCAATGTCTGGATTGGGATGGAAATTCATTTGAAGAAGAAAAGAATCACAGTATATGATTGTTTTCAAAAGGAAAGCAACAGCATTGATATTCCTCAAGTGAAAAAGTTGGCAGGTATGTATAAACAATTTGTATTTGATGTATTCAACTGTTTCTTGGTTTGAAATATTCAACTGATTCTATCTTGATATTGATTTTTAAATATGACAGTGTTGATTTCTGATCTGCTGGTGGAATCTTCTGGTGATGAGGTAGATAAAGTGAAGATGATTCCATTTGAGGTTGAGCAGGCACAAGGTTTACCCAAGACAAAACATCCTTTCAACTGTGGGATATTTCTTGTCAAGATTCTGGAGTGCCAGTCATTGAAGATAGGAGACATGACAAAGATTAATGATGACAATGCATTGGAGCTAAGGAGAACCTTGTCTTGTGAGATCTTCAACCAATTTGTGGATGAGAGCTTTGGGAAATGAGAATGATGCATCAAAACATTTTTTGTTTTAGTTAAGACTCGGTTTTAGTTATGACTGTTTATTTTGTTATGTTGTTGGCGTCTGGTTACATAAGAAAGATTGGAAGGATATCAAGTATTTCTTTTGGGTATCATATATCTTGGAAGGTTAAATAATGTTTCTGGATGGGTTTCCAGAAAAAATTGTACGCTTAAAATTGTGATGTTTACAGACAAAAAAAAAAAAAATTTAGATCCAAAAAGGATCGAACCCAGAGGGAGAGAGTTTGCGTATTTGGATAGTGTGGGATTTTAGCCACTAGGCAAAGAAGAATCATCTGTTAATGGATTACATTTAATTGTATTTAACTCCAAACTGTAACACAAAAAAAAATTAAAATTGATTTTGAATCCACCACTTATCGAACCCGGGGATAGAGAGACTTTTGTGTTATGAAATGCCTCGGTTTAACCGCTGGTCTGAGGAGAATCATCTGTTAAAGAATATTACATAAGCATACTTAAACCAATTAATATAGGATAGGTTTCCAAAACAATACATTTCGATTGGAAAAAGACAAAACTCTTGCCGTCTCAACACTCTCGCCGTTTCAAACTTCTCGAATCTCACTCGTCTCCGCCTCTCGAATCTCTCTCTCATCTCCATATCTCTCGATCTCCGACGAAAACCCATCTCCAGAACTCTCTCTCTCTCGATCTTTTACGCGAGCTCTCTCTATTCTCCGAGAAAAACCATTTCTAGAGCTCTATCTCTTTAAGGTATGTTGCAGATTCAACCTTATGTGTGTTTTCTTTCTGAGAGATTGGTCTCCTGGTTTTTGCTTGTGTATAGACTTGCTCGTTTTAACCTAATATGATTGGTAGAATTCTAGTTCATGTGAAAGCATGTGTATAGACTTCAGGAAGGATTTGTATTGTTTCAGGAAACCCTTCCTGAAAATTGGATTTTAATTAATTTAGACAATAAAATTTTTCTTTTTTACGCAGGATAGAAACAAGATGGGAGATCCATTACCATTAAGACTAGCACTGCCTGAGCTGAGGTATTCGATTGGATCAGAGCCAGAGAAGACGATATTGATAAACCAACACTCGATAGTTGCTTATATCAAAACTGTTAAGGAAATTCTAGGAAATGATGAGTTCAACAGAATAAGAGGGACGTTTTTGGGACCGGTGATCAAGCTTGGAGAGAGGTCTTTGAAATTATCAGCTAAGATAGTGCACGCAGTTCTCACCAAAAGCATCAAGACAGTGAAGAGACACGAAGCCTGGTTCCATTTTGGTGCTCAGCCAATGAGGTTCTCTATAAGAGAATTCCACATGGTGACTGGTTTGAAATGTAGTGGTGAAGCAAGAGAACCACGAGAGGAAACCGAGAGATTTAAGTGGGACTTCCTAAAAGGGCGTACTCATACAGTAAAGGACGTGGAGAAGCAGCTCAGAAACACAAGAGAAGATGCTTCTGATGAGAGATTCTGCCTTGCAATGCTCCTCCTGATTGAGAGCATACTACTACAGAAGAGCCTTCTCGACGGTGGCACAACTTTTACTTTGGATTATGTGAAAATAGCGCAGGATATGGATGTCTTGATGACATACCCATGGGGGAGAACAGCTTATAATTTGCTGTTAAAATCACTTCAGAGAGCTGTCGACAAAAGCCTCGACAAAAACAATTATGATTTGCAAGGATTCCCTATGGCATTTCTTATATGGATACTTGAGTCAGTACCTTTGCTACAGTATGCATTCAGTCAAGTGGTTCCTATTCTGAGCGTTCAACCGTCTACCCCAATATTTTTGTGTGAGAAGTACCTTCAAATAGCTTCTCCACAGCTGATAGATGTTCTCCTAATTGAAATCAAAGATCATGTAAGTTTTTACATTATTTTTTTCTTGTTTCTGTTTTGCCTTATGATTCTCCATTTAAAAGCTAATTATTTTTATGGTTTCAGCTTAAGGTCATATGCATCCTACCTCCTATTCCTAATGATCCAGAAGCTGATGTTTGCATGGAAGACGAAGCTAATAAAGATCTGGATGACATGGCCGATTTATCCAAGAGAGGTTATAAGTTTAAAATTAGAGATTGGCGAAACATGTCAGTAGACCTATACGGTGCTAATGAACAAATAAGAAGAGCATCTTTACTGTTTGGGAATGGAGGGATGAGTCAAGCTTCTTCTTCGTATCAGGAGGAGTCTTTGGAATCAAAGATCAACAGAATCAGCGAGATGGTGGGAGATAATTTAAGGATCATGAACGATCGTTTGTGTTTGATTGAAAAAGACAGGAAACAGATTAAAGAACGTGTGACAAAACTAGAGAAACTACAAAGAGTTACTTCATATGAAACTCCAAACAATGAGGTAACTTTTTTTTCGGAAATTAAAATTAATGTTTATCTAGTTCTTGATTCAGTTTTTTTTTGAGTTGTCAAGTAATTTTGGAAGATGTTATACATATTTAGGATTGCCTTCCTAATTTTTGTTGTACTTGCACAGACTGACACAACTCCATTTCATGAGACGGCTTCCAGACAAGGTGAAGCCAATACAGATCAAGCAGATGAACAACTTAACAATGAGGCAAGTATAATTTTGAAAACTGTTGGTATTTATAAAATTATGAATTTGGTTGTACTTCAATTAATTTTTGGAAGTTCTTGTACGTGTTCATAATCCCATTCCTGACTTCAGGATACACGAGAGCCTATGAATGAGATCACGAAAGAGACACCTGGTTCTCCAATAGCTCAACAGAATATTGAGACTCCAGTCCTTACTCCAATTCAGACGCAACAGGTACATTCTTTAAAAAATTGGACTTTTCAAGTAATTTTTGGAAGCCCTTGTACGTGTTCATGAAACCATTCCTGAATTCAGGAGACTCACGAGCTTATGAATGAGAACATTTCACCAAACATTCAGGAGACTCACGAGCAAAATAAGGTATTACTTTTATTTTAAAACCTTTAATAAATATAAAGCAACTATCAAAATGACTGGATATCCTTGAATCTAAACCATCACAGGATGTAGAAAGCAGAGTTCAAAATACCTTTGAGATCGGAGCAAATGTGGAGATTTCATCACAAGATGACAATACTTGTCATAAATGGTATCCAGGAAATGTGTTGGCAACATATTTGGTTGATGGGGTTGAGATGGTGAAAGTTGAGTACTCCGCACCGTCTCTGGATGAAAAGAAGAGGAAAAGAAGTGTTGAGACACGTGTATCAATTGACATAATACGTCCTCAACCACCACCTGAGAGACCTGGAGTGAAGAAAAGTTATGAGCTAATGGATGACGTAGAGGTGTTCGACAATGGTGCCTGGTGCGCTGGAAAAGTTAAAGTCATTTTGTTTGATGGCACGTGTTTTGTCTCTTTGAACAATTCTACTGAAAAAATTTACTTCAACCATTCTGAGATGCGAAAACCAAGAAAATGGGTAGATGGTGTTTGGAAGATGACAGAAAAGGTAAAACAAATGCCTTGGATAACTTGAATTGAAAAATAATGTCATTTGTTTAATATCTCGGTATTGTTTTTCAGATAGAAGAAGAGCAGACGCAGAGTGTGAATCCAAGTGAAGGAGATGGTGATAAAAAGGTATGAAATATTTATTCATCATACTAGGAATTAAGATATAAATGTATCTGAATTTTTGTCATTCAAAAAGGGGAAGGCGAAGGCTGTCGCTTGTAAGAAGAAGAAGAAAGCAAATGCTCAGCCAGTAGATTTGCTTCCTTTTCTACAGCGAGAAGAGAAGAGGCCAATACGACCTAGAAACCCTCCTATGCCTGTAACACCTGAGGTAATCCTTCCAATTGATCCATTTGTGACACCTGAATTTCCTCGGTTTTCAAGGCTTGCACACTGGATGGATCTACGGGGCATATATCGTGTGTAAGCAACTTTTTGTCCTTGCATAAATATTCCTAATTTATTTTGTAAAAGTTTCGATTGATACTAGTTAATTTTATCAACTACAGACCGTTTTATATCAATGGAAGAGAAATTGAAAAAGAGTTCTTTCAAAAAATGGACGATGCAGAAAAGAATCTCAACAAAGAGGTAATCAACACTCTGTTCTGTCTTCTATTTATTTAATGTTAATAATTAATGTGGTTCTGGATGATGCAATGTGATTAGGAAAAGGATATGATTGAGTTTTGTATTTACAAACTCTGTTTCGATTCTTATTGAGTGGTAATAATGCTTTGTGGATATTTGATTGTGTCATATGTTTAGGAAGAGGTTGAGTTGAGCTATGTTAGATGTCCATGTTATAGCAGTTCTATATGGAGTTTCTAACTATATTGTTACATTGGCAGCACATAAATGTTGCATTTGAAATGCTAAATTGTAAGAGGGTTGAGCAAGGTGCTTGGTTCCGCAACAACAATCTTCCAGCAGCATGCTTTGTACCAGTCAGATTCTTAGAAGTGGTTGGGTACGCTTATGAATCTGTCAGGAAGCCACATAAGAAAAAACAAACGTTATTGGAGGGCTGTGTAGGCGAACTTGTGAAAGGTTTAATACATCCAAAGAAGGTATGGCTGGAAGATGTTGATGTTATATATGGTGTCATTGAAGATAAGTTGAGCTATCACTATATTGGGGTGGAGATACAATTGATTGATAACACAATCACACTCTTCCATTGTGGTCTTCCAAAAGCAAATATCAAACGTGCTCTTAATCAAATCCAAGAACTGGCAGGTAAAAACTCTTTGTGATTTATTAATTTTATCATTCAGTGTAGAAAAATCAGTTTTATTTATATTGTTACATTGATTATGGATAGGATTGTGAAAGTATGTGTATCCTGAAAAAAGAATTTTAGCTAATTTAGAAAATAAAAATTTGTCTCTTGCTGCTTGTGCTTGTGATGCATTTTTACATATTCATTTTGTTGTCTGTTGGTGATTAATTTATTGTATAATTTTGGGTATTTATGACAGTGTTGATTAGTGCCATAAAGATGGAACTTCTTGGTGAAGAGGTTAATTTCGAAGATATCAGTCCATTTCAAGTTAAGTTTGCAGAAGGGCTTCCAAAGATAAAATTTCCATACAACTGTGGTATTTTTGTTGTGAAGATGCTGGAATGCAGGTCACTGGGATTGAAGAGCATGGCTAATATAAATGATGAAACTGCGATGGACTTACGAAGCAAGCTATGTTGTGAGATCTTCGACCAGTTTATGGATAAAGATTTCCAGGAAGGTCAAAGGAAGTGAAAATGTCATATTTGTTCTGTTTTTTACTCTGTTTTTCTACTTTGACGTTAATTATCCCGAACGTTTAAGTTTAAGTTTGTAATGAATTATCCCTAACGTTTTTTTCATTTAGATTGTTATTGAAAATTTTTTAGGATGTCTTGATGAATTGTCAAATGCTTATGGTACTTTTAGGATGGGTTTCCAGAAAAAGAGTGAGAAAGCAAAATGCACCATAGCCTAGCAAATTCCTTTAAAGTTTACAAAAAAAATGAAAAAGAATGTGATCCGATGTGAATTGAACTCGTGAACTCTCGAAAGATGAATCAAAGTGTGCAGCCGTTGTGTCAAGGGTGTTATACTTGCTATAATAAAACGAATATAACTTTTGAATATTTAATTAAAAACAGAAAAAAATGTGAGTATACACAACGGGGATCGAACACAGCTTATTAGGTGATAAGGGTACACTAAGAGTAGAAGGGCTTGCCACTAGGCTATGGTGGATATTCGATAACAGTGTAAATGTGAATTTATTTAATCACAGACGATAGATTTATATAATCTGGATATCATTTTAGGTATTCAGGATAGCTTTCCAAAAACAAATTCCTTTAATGTTTACAAAAAAAAATGAAAAAGAATGTGATCCGATTTGCATTGAACTCGTGAACTCTCGAAAGATGAATAAAAGTGTGCAGCCGTTGTGCCAAGGGTGTTATACTTGCCAAAAGCTATAATAAAACGAATATAACTTTTGAATAATTAATTAAAAACAGAAAAAAATGTGAGTATACACAACGGGGATCGAACACGGCTTATTGTGTGATAAGGGTACACTAAGAGTAGAAGGGCTTGCAACTAGGCTATGGTGGATATTCAATAACAGTGTAAATGTGAATTTATTTAATCACAGACGATAGATTTATATAATCTGGATATCATTTTAGGTATTCAGGATAGCTTTCCAAAAACAAATTCCTTTAATGTTTACAAAAAAAATGAAAAAGAATGTGATCCGATTTGGATTGAACTCGTGAACTCTCGAAAGATGAATAAAAGTGTGCAGCCGTTGTGCCAAGGGTGTTATACTTGCCCAAAGCTATAATAAAACGAATATAACTTTTGAATATTTAATTAAAAACAAAAAAAAATGTGAGTATACACAACGGCGATCGAACACGGCTTATTGTGTGATAAGGGTACACTAAGAGTAGAAGGGCTTGCCACTAGGCTATGGTGGATATTCGATAACAGAGTAAATGTGAACTTATTTATTCACAGACGATAGATTTATATAATCTGGATATCATTTTAGGTATTCAGGATAGGTTTCCAAAACCAAATTCCTTTAAAGTTTACAAAAAAAATGAAAAAGAATGTGATCCGATGTGAATTGAACTCGTGAACTCTCGAAAGATGAATCAAAGTGTGCAGCCGTTGTGCGAAGGGTGTTATACTTGCCAAAAGCTATAATAAAACGAATATAACTTTTGAATAATTAATTAAAAACAGAAAAAAATGTGAGTATACACAACGGGCATCGAACACGGCTTATTGTGTGATAAGGGTACACTGAGAGTAGAAGGGCTTGCCACTAGGCTATGGTGGATATTCGATAACAAAGTACATGTGAACTTATTTATTCACAGACGATAGATTTATATAATCTGGATATCATTTTAGGTATTCAGGATAGCTTTCCAAAAACAAATAAGCAAATCAGATAACCCAGATACAAGAACACTAGGCCAAAACCTTACAAAATAGTGAAAAACATTGAACAAGTTTTTTATTTAGATTGTTAATTGAAGAAACAACACAAGAGAAACAAAAGTACTTATTCATTTAAAATAAAAACTGAAAATCAAACATAATGTGGTCCTTAAAAACATAAAAAGAGAAGATGATAACATGAAATTACTCATGACACAGCCAACTTTCGCCAAGTTTATCCCAATCAGGGACTTTGACCTTCACATCAGCAAGCATTCCTTCCGCTTCCGAGTGCTCTTCTTTGAGTTTCTCCAACTCAGCAGTTAAATCAAATTTTCCATCAGCTTTGATAATATCTTCAAGCAACTCGATGTCGTTTGGAAGAGACTCTTCGATTCCTGAGATATATGCTTGAACAAAAAAAAAAAAATCAACCATTACTCGTAGGAGAGTCAAACCCGGGTCGAACAAATGTTTCGGTATCATAGGTTTGGTGGTTTAGCCGCTAGGCTGAGGAGAATCATCTGTTATTTGCTTCCACATAATTGAATTTAGCCATACAATTTATAGTATAATACATTGGAAAGATCTTTGATAGTTCAGGATGGGCTTCCAGAGTATGCATGAATAATATACATGAATATTAGTGTGCTTCTTTCTTAAACTAGAAAAAAATGAAATGAGATCAAAACTAAGGATTAATATCTACATATTTGGAAAATTTGATAATGTGATTTGCAAATTTTGGAGGAAAAAAATATATATATATACACATCTACTAGGATTCGAACCTGAAGATGACTAGGAGAAAAGAGGGAATTAAGGTGTAGTAGCCACTAGGCCAAGTTGATTTCAGTCATTACATGTTGTAAGTAAAGTAATATATTTCTTTTATTTTTATTCAACTTAAATTTTTTTTAAAAACTCTGATTAGTAGGGGCATCGAACCCGGGTCGAGTCAAGCGTTACAATTTCGACAGATAAGTGTTTTAGCCGCTAGACCGAGGAGAATCATCTGTTACACTTTTCCACATAAATATTCTTAACAGAAAATGTTGTATTATAAACCTTGGAAAGGAACTCGGGATTTCTGGATGGGATTCCAGAATAGTTGAATATTACTGTGTTTTTTTCTAGTAAAGAAGTTTAAACTAAGAATTGAAATGAGATCAAAAGATAATGTTGTATATTACAAAAGTTGGAAGAAATCATACTTATTCAGGATAGGGTTCCAAAAGAAAAAATGTATATGGTCTGGTGCATATCATGTAACCATCAAATAGCCAACATCCAAATAATAATCAATAAAAATGTAGAACTTCATCCTATAGGCCTCTCGCATGTGCTCTTGTTGTGCCCTCCTGTGCCACATCTGCTGCACTTGTGGGACTGAGATTTAGATCCAGGAACCCCAAACTCGCCAACGGATCTCTTTCTCTTTGTAGGAGGGCGTCCACTTTTCTTTTTGGTAGCTGGAGGTGGGCAAGACAGTTCATCAATATTCTCTGGATAGGTGGACGTTGACAACTCTCCACTAGGATGTATGCTTTCAGCATAAGCTTTAGCCCACGTTTCTGTCAAGTGAGAAGCATCAACAAAACGGTTTTCATCTCTCTTGATATGCTTAGCAGCAGCGATGGCATGGATGCAGGGGATCTTGTCAATGTCGAAAACATTACATGTGCAATGCCGCTTCTCCAAGTCAACAACAAACTTCATTGTTTCATTCTTCACCTCAAACTCGCTTCGATCAACTTGATACACATTCAACAACATTGCGGCCCCTAACCTAGATACCAATTTCTGCACAACTTTTGGAGTAACCAGGTGCTTATGTTTCGCAGCCGCTTCGCGTCGCTCAAAAAACCAAGTGGTCATCGTCAATCTGATAGTTTCAAGGAGAGAGATAATGGGCAACTCACGAGGCATCCTCAACATAGAATTGAGAGACTCTGCAATGTTGGTAGTCATGATATTATACCTGTTCGCAGGCGCATAGCTTCGTGCCCACTTCCTAAAATCAGAATCTTCCAGATACTTAGCCAATTCAGGACATTTATCCTTTATGTCCTTGAAGATTAACCAGAACTCATGACACGTATAGGCATCAGCAGCGCTTTCCACCAGAGATAGCAACCCAGTCTTCGCATATGTAGGAGTGATGTTGCGGAGCAGATGGATCCTGCAAATTCCATGGTGAGATAAGGGATATACATCCTCCAACGCTGAAGAAATGGAGTTAGCCCTGTCTGATACAAAAACAAGATCCGAAGCGTCCGGGATCTTCTGGCTCATACCTCTAAAGAACCATTTCCAAGAGGCGCCATTTTCTGCGTCAACCACTGCAAAGGCGAGAGGATATAGATGATAATTCCCATCTTGAGCACAAGCTGCCAATAAAGTCCCATTGAATTTTCCCTTCAGAAATGTACCATCTACTGCAATAACTCTCCTCATCAATGAGAATCCCCTTATCGAAGGACCAAAAGCCACAAATGCATACTTGAACTTTCCTGCAGCATCCACATGTTGATAAGTCAAGGAACCAGGGTTTGTTTCTGTGATTTTATACAACCACCTAGACAAATTGTAATAGCTGTCTTCAGGAGTCCCTCTAACCAAAATCTGAGCTTCTTCTCTCACTCTCCAAGCTTGTTTGTAATTGATGTGAACACCATGCAGCATCCTGACCTGTTCAATGATCTGTTTCGGTTTGAGACCTTCCTTTTTTTCTCCATAATTGCTGCAAATCAAAGAACCCAACAACTTTGCAGATGCTTGTCTGTGGTTGGCTTTCCTGTGTGTTGTATCACATCTATGCTCATGAACATACTTTTTAACAACAAAAAAATCTGAAAGAGGTAGCTTGATAGCACGCATCCTCCACGTGCAATTTTCATCAACACAACTCAAAAGCACTCTTGACTTGTTAGAAGAGACAGTCTTGTACTCAAACTTCCACTCTAAAGCCCATTTCTTCATCCTCAACATCAACTCTCTCTTTGTCTTAAAATAGCTATTCACCTTAATATCGCCAGCTCCTCTCGTGGTTGGTGAAAGTCCAATATGGACAGGGCTAAAATCCGGAAGAGCATTCAGAGGAACTGTAGAAACACCTTCATATAGAAGACTCTGCAAAAGTCGAGTAGTTCTGTAAGGCATAATACTTGATTATGAAGCATATCATGCAAACACAAACAGAAAAAGGGAATTAGGGACAATGTACCTGTTTTTCTCTCTGCAGAGTAGAAAGAATCACTGGATTGGCATTCAATGGAACAGTAGAAGCAAATGTATCAGAAGCTTGAGTGTTACAGCTAGCTGGATCAGTACTAACCTGCAAAAGTCGAGTAGTTCTGTAAGGCATAATACTTGATTAGGAAGCATATCCTGAAAAGTCTAAGGAAGAAAAAAAACATATAAACCTTAACACACAAACGACAGGTTCCATCAAATGCTCTAGTCTTGGAAATGAAAGTTCTGAGCTGACGAGTATTACCTATCGAGAGTGGGGGGAAACTTTCAATAATACATTTCATATCCAATGAAATACCATAACTCAAACTGATTTCTTCCTCTTTAACACTAAAATCTTCAGAGACAATCTTCATCAAATCTTCATACAGTAGATCTTCTTCTATGGAAATGATTGATGCATTCCTCTTCAAATCAACAAGAAACTCCCACTGGAGAGATTCTTTTGAGATCCATTGTCCACAGATGCACAAAACTTCCATTGTTCTACAAAATCAACTTCAATTCATCAACAAATGAATAATATATAACAAAAACTAGATAATGTATAACAAAATGAAATGATTCAAACCTTAATCAAATCAGACACACGAGAGAGAGAATGAGATGAATAGACGTAGAAACGACAGATCAATTGAGAAACGACGACGACGACGACGATAAATAAACGGAGAGACGACGACGACGGATCAACGGAGAGGCGAAGACGACGACGGAGAGACGACGACGATGACGACGACGGAGAGACGACGACGATGACGACGACGGAGAGACGACGACGACGAAAGACAGCGATGAGGAGAAGAAGAAGCGATGAAACGAGGACGGCGACAATTGATTTCAAATTTTTCTTTTTAATTACTTAAAGAAGAGGGCATAAGGGTAAATTACCCCTTTAGTGAAACCTATTTTTGTGACTTCTGATCCTGAGTGCTAGTTTGGGGAGGAAAAATTTGTTTGGTGTTCTTTGTGTCATTTTCTCTATTATTAATAATGAACTAATTATAATATTTGGATAAATACATATATAATTATATTTGTAACAAAATAATTTATGATTTTCAATTTTGACAGAAAACCTAAATTTTCATTTTCAAGAAAAACCTGGTTTTGTCATTTTGACGAAAATCAAAATTTTGCAATTATGATCGGAAAACATGATTTTGTCATTTTCACAAAAGTTGATTTTTTGATTTTTGACAAAATAGCCGATTTCCCAGTTTTTGGAGGAAAGCCTTGTTTTCTAATTTTTGACAAAACCCCGATTTTACATTTTTACAGAAAAAAATGTAACTATCCGGTTTTGGTGAAAATTTGATTTTTTGAAAAAAAATTGACGGGTTACTTGATTTTGTGACACTGGCGAGAAGATTCATTTTTGTGATTTTGGCACGAAAATTCAATTTTTATGTTTTGCCGGGAAAACTCAATTTGCCGGTTTTGGTTAGAAAACTCGGTTTTTGGTTTTGGGAGAAAGACTTGTTTTTGCGGTTTTTGCGAGAAACTCCATTTTTTTATTTTGCCCAGAAAACTCATTTTTGGTTTGGCGGGAAAATGCCATTTGCAGTTTTGCCAAATAAACTCAATTTTGTGGTTTTGCCAAGAAAAATCGATTTTGCGGTTTTGGTGGGGAAACTCATTTTACGGTTTTGAGTGGAAAATTTGATTTTGTGATTTTGGTGGGAAAATTTATTTTTTAGTTTTGACGGAAAAACACGATTTTGCAGGTTGGAAGGAAAAAAAATGATTTTATGGTTTTGGCAAGAAAACTCCATTTTTTTTATTTTTACAGAAAACTTGATTTTATGTGTATGAGGAAAAATGCGATTTCATGTTTTGACGGAAATGCCTGATTTTACGATATTTACGAAAACATGATTTTGTAGTTTTTGGCATAAAATATGTTCTTATGGTTTTGGCAGAAAAACATGAACTGTAATTTTTGCGGAAAATTTTGTTTCTACGGCAGGAAAATGCAATTTTCAAATTTAAAAATATTATATAATAATTACAATAACTAATATAATATAACTAATATAATTAATTTTCATATTTGTATAAATAGTATTTATGTCTTTTGGATTTTGAGATGCAAATGTTGCTCTAAATTTTACATTTTTATGCATCTCAAATATCTAAGAACCCTGATAAAAAGGACGCTGAAACATTGAGAAAACCGCCAGAAATGTACTACCAAAATAGTGTCAGCTAAAAACACCACCGGTTATAAATCTTTAAAGCTTGAACCGAATAAAGCTTGTTGCTTCTACCGGAGAAAAGAAAAATGGACCAGAAGCAAAGGGAAAGAGAGAATGCAGAGGACACCCTTCACCGCACAAAACTCCACCACACAAACCTCCACCTAAACACAACATAGAGACCACATGAGAGAGAAACGCCTCACAACCGACTCACCGCCTCTAGTGACCACCAACTCGATGCTCCGCCTACCACCCTCAAAACATGAAAGTGGGAGAGAGAGGAAAACTGAAACCATTCAGACCAAAGGAGTGAATTACTTTTTTAAATAAGAAGTTCAGTTGTAGTACTTAAGGATCGATTTCTCAGGGAGCTAGATAACCTAATAAATCTAATCAGATTGATTAAGCTAGGTTGATTATGTTTAAATGTAAAAGACAGGTTTGTGTGCAAGGCAGTTGCTCGATTGATTGATTGGGGTTTTGGTACTTAGATGAAAGTAGCTAGACTTAGTGTTTTTATTCAGGTAATCAGGATTATAATCCTACAGATGCCTAATAAGTTATATGCATGATATTGTAGAGCTCAACACTTATAAACAAACCGTTAAGCACTCGCTTTCTAGGTTTGTCAATTGACCAGTTTCGATCGATGATTCTATAAGAATATCGATCGATACACTTGTTGAACCGTCGACCGATTATTCTATTGGAATATCGACCGACGCGTTTAGTCAAGTTTTAATGCGAGGGTTGAATGTGTTCACAAAGCTTCCTAAATCAGCTCTCGCCTTACTCTAGCAATCTTAGCTCAGTTAGGATGGATTCAGGGTGAGATGCAAGCTATCGCTTATGTCTACAACTCTTAGGGCAAGTTCTATGTAGCTAATCTAGAGACATGCATCAATGACAATCCTAATGATGAATATCACAACTTAGCAATCTATAGTTGGGGATAATCCCTCATAACCTATTTAAACCCTAAATCTAACAAGAGAACTACTCAGATATGGCTAAGCAATTCATAACAGCAATAAGGTATAAAAACTGCATAGATAAATAGATAGATATCAATGGAGTTCCAATCACAATTCTCTTTCGATCTTCTCTCCAATCTACTAGAAATCCTCGAAAACTTTTTGCTGTGAAAATATTAAAACAAGAAAGCACACTTTGCCTCTAACATGTTGGCAAAGTTTATATAATTAGGTTAAAACTCGTGAGGAGTAATTGGTGAAGACTTGGGCTCTAAGTCGGCTGGGTCCAAACGGGCTTTCTGCGCGCTTCGCTGTCGATCGATATCAAGATGTGAACATCGATCGATTATTCTTTTTTAATATCGACCGATGGTCGTGCTCGATGGTCAGCTCGGATGTTTCCTCTAAATATCTCCAAAATGCTCAAAAATCATCATTTTTTCCAAATCACTTATGTTCCTATAAATATACTAAACTAGGGCCAGTCCGCGCTACGCGCGGGATATGCTTTTCGTGTCATATATATAATTATATTATTGTATATTTTCATTATGTGTATTTCATATTAGCATTTTCAAGAGAAGTGTAAATAACGTTTATGGTTTTTAAGAATGTTATGGTATAGAAGGATTATGTATACGAAGATTAATTATGTTTGATTTCGTTGTTTGTGTTAATATCAATAGTTTGCTACGTATAACATATTATATAGGTTAGATGCGGTTTACGTGGTATTCTAGTTGTATGTTTTCAATCCATGATTGGCTGGCTAGTTGTGGTTTGTTATATTTTGGACTCTCAAAGCTGAATATGTGGTTGGCATGATTATCGTTTGTATGATGGAATTGAGTTTAGATGATTGCATTTAGTAACAGTTTATCTGTATGCTGAATATGTTATTGAAAAGTTGAGTTAAATAGCAGAAGTGTAACGTAAAATAAGTAGGTGTTATTAAAGAAGAAATGTATTTTTAGACGATCACTGTTTGAAATACGTATTTTAATTTTTGTTGTCATTTACTTTTTTTTTTGTTTATAATTTTATTTTTTAGCATTCCGATCAAATTGATTTGTTCATAGAATCATAGAGTTCATAATTAACAAATTGATGTTGCATTTCTTATAAGAAGTAATTGAAACTCAAACACCGTATGTGATGGGATCAGCAAAGCAAAACTACTAAAAAATTGAAACCATTGGAATGGAAAATTGAGAAGAACGGAAATGGATCCATAAATGGAGGCTGTTCTTATGGAGGGTTAATTGTCTCCAAGAATTTCTCTATTTGCTTGTAATATAAACAATCAGTGCATCTACTTTCAAGATCGTTGAACTTGCAACTTCTTGGTGGCATTATAAAGATCATGTTAGTTCCATATGTCTGTTCTTCATAATAGGGACATCGCGCAAGGAACGTTTGATTTCTATCATATCGATATCCTAATATTGTTTCATTTGTAATTATCGCAATTCATTAGTTTTGTGTTTATTTGATTACCAGAAAGACAATCTCATATGTGGTTGATTATTTTCTCTATATTCAAGTTAGTGTGTATTTTTGTTTAAACCATTTTCATTTGACTTATCTAAAATACGTTTATACTTTTATCTTCATGTAAATTTTATCGTGTTTGTTTCTGAAGATGTTAGTATTATCAAAGTTTTAATTTAACACGTTGTTTTCTTTATTCGTTCAGTAAGAAAGCTGGATGTGTTTCCAATAATTTGATAGGATGCAATAGCCTTAAAATTGTGCTTGGTATCACACATTTCTTTTGCAATTGTTTTATTTTTTTCTTGCTTATTTTTCGTACTTATTTTTTAACTCTTGGTTTTGGTTATATACAAATTCTTGATTGCGGTCTTCCAAGAGTTTGTTTTTAATTTCCATTATCTTAAATGTTGCCACCATAAGAAACAGAAAATTCCAAAAGATCCACTACTTTCCTTTTAAACTCTGGCCCCGCTTGGTTAGATTTAACGTGGAAAAGCATTATCATAAATAATTTTTGATTTTATGAGTTTTTCCTATGTATTATTGGAAGTTATATATTTTGGGTTATATTGTGAATTTTTATTTTTTCTAAGTGTTTCTTTTTATTTTAAATTTTGTTTATTCATCATTTTTTCTTATTAATTTCTATAAACTTCAGTTTGGTGACTAAAAATAGAAAAAAAAAGTTATGTAAGATTCACTATTTTTTTTATTTTTGCTGTCTTTGGTTTGATAAACGTTAAAAACAATATCATAAATGGATTTCCCTTTTAAATATTTTTGATTTTCTCTATGTATGCTTGAAATTTATATATGTAAAATGATATGATGTATTTTCACAAAATTATTAATCGTTGACTAATTTTAAAAATTCAAGCTATATTGTGCACTTTCAACATATGTTTTATCGCTTCATTTGTATTTTTTTTTTTTTTTTTTCATTTTCCAGACTTTCTAATTAGATTTATGTTCTGCTTATATATTAGTCATTAGTTGTGTTTATTTTTTAATTTTTCTTGTTAATTTATGTATACTTTCGGGGAACAAACTATTGTTTTTTTTTTTAATGTAGGAAGCACCTTTTAATCTCGTGTTCAAAAAAAAAAACTTTACATCTCTTACTCTTATTTTTTTTTCAGAATTCTATATATTTTTGAATTATATTTACGTATTTACTATATTATTATATGTTCAAAGAAATTTTGGTGAAAAGAACTTGGTTCGATTCAAAATAATTAGAAATATTTCATCAATTATTAAATGTGTCGTTAATAGATTTAATCTAGATACTAAAAAGATGAAAATGTAGATTATTTTTCAATTTTTAAAGTTATTATGAAGTATGAAATCTTTAGATAGCGGTTGACAGAAAAAAAAAACTCTAGATAGCTTCTTAATGGAGTGGTAACATGAAAAAGAGAGAGTTGGAGTATATTTTATGTTCATTGATATCGGTAGCATTATTGTTGTCAAATGTATGGCATCTCCGTGATCTCCACACAATCCAGATGAAACCACTGCAAGAGTTTTAGATGCTGCAACGATTGAAGGAAAAGGCTCTGCAGCTTTGACCTGAAAATTGATGAACAAAACTATATGAGACAAACAACGAACTATCTATGTAGATCTACGGTTCAAGTTGGTTACTCACAGAGACCATAAGCTTCTCCACAAGTGTCTGAGATAAGCACATTTGGTAGAGACGGTAAACTCAAGGCAGCCATTGAAGAAGAACATCCTGGAAGAAGATCAAAATCAAGCAAAGGACCACTGTGGAGTAACTCTAATGGAGAAATGTGCCAATCTCCCACATTTTCAGTATGTAAATTATACATAAATAGTATATATAAACCTGTGAGCGTGTGAGTTTGGTTTGGTGCAGGTGGGCAGAGTGATATACCCATTTGGATATATATTAATATATATAAATAGAATTTAACTAATCGTATTATTAAAGTCTGACCTTTTCAAGATCTAAACGATTGCATTTTTCAGCACTTTATCAATTGGCCATTTGGTTGTGTCTTTCCCCTTTCCATCACTTTTCTCTTCTAACTGAGCGTGTCTTGTTGAGATGCACTGACAATCTGGTTCATCTCAGGTGTCCAGTCCAAAGAATAAACCTGTGAATCCACACATGTTAACGTTAAAAAGTTGGGATCTTTATCTTTACCAAATCCTTCAAAAAAGAAAACTATTCAAATCTTAAAGAACGTTCAGACTTAAACTCCAGACTTAAACTCCTCCAAGAATGAAGCTTTAAGATTGGCTACACTAAACACTTAATCACAAGCTACAAAACTCCATAAAGATGCATACTTGGAGGAATAAAAAGATATACCTTGCAGTGGAGGAATAAAAAGATATATTTGCAGAATATATGTAACCAATGAGATGAAACTTCTCACTCACCTTTCTGATGTGTTCCAAAAGAGTACGACGACAAATCAGATCCGTCACTCTGCGCCACCAAGTACTTGGCCACTATCAAAATTCAGTTCTAAAGAAATCAAAACATGTCTAAGAACAAATAATCCCAAATCACTACAGATAGATTGGGAAGAATAAGAAGAAGAGAAGCACAAACCATCTGTATCGAGGAGCTGGAGGCGTCTCTGTCTAAGCACAAACCATCTGAAGCAAGGTCGATAGATCTCAGTATCAATAAATACAGAGCAGTTGGCCGAAATTATTTGAATACACTACAATCAAGATCTGAAGAAGTAACTTACATTGCCGTTCAATGAGACCTCGTCGTTGTGTTCTAACAAACTTGCACAGCATCTCTTTGGTCATGGCCAGCTGCCCAATCAATGGCATGCTTTGAGAATCAACAGGAACGCCTTCCGACAGAAACTCCTTTAGCAAACCGCATGGTTCTTCCGGTTATAACGCCATCTAATCGCCGCAGCTTGCCGGAAATGCAATCCACCGCCGGAGTCCGTTCTGGCTCGTTCCGTTCAGAAAGAAAAACAATGCAAAGGAGCGGAGAGGATATACGGTGGTAAATAATTTGAAAATAGTTTCCACGTTAGTATAAGAGATACGAAGAGATGATGAGTTCAAGGTGAGAAATACTCACATATATTTATACCGAACGCATACAGCCTCGCAGATCTAACAACGCATTCAAGACCACATCGTGGGCGTCTGAATAAATGAGATTAATCATGAAGAAATTAATCGGACCGTTTCAGATTGCACAGAGAAATTCAGGCGTCACGCTGCGACCGTCGAAGGAGAGAGATGACACCCATCTCATCGAGTCTGTAGAATTAGGGTTAGGAAAGAAGATATCTAATCGGGCCGCAAAGCACTCTTAACCTAGAGCCCAAATATCGTTAGCAAACGGGTCACGAAAGCTCATTTTGCTTGCTGCAGTTTAACTGAAACGGTGTGTTTTGCTTTCCGTGTGACACGTGTCATCACAATATCATCCGAATTAATGATGTGGAAGATGATGTGGAAAGCCTAGGAGTGAAACAAACTGTACTTTATATATATATATAGACTCTAGAATATAATAAATAGTAGTTAAAACACTTATAAACCATGGGTAAAAGTGAGTCAAATCCATGGTCTATCAACTCCTCCAGACTTACTATTTTGTTTGTCCTCAAGCAAAACATACATGCAGTCTCTCTGAAAGAGGTTTGAAAACAACAGGGACTCACAGACTTTAAAACTTAGAATCAACACCTTAGAAAGTCATAGTCTCTGAAGCACACTATACCATATCCTAGTCTAGCAACCAAGTTCATCTATTCAACAATTTAGCAAATCATGTCTAATAATCCCCTCTAACAACCTCAATACTTGCATAATTTAAATTGTAGGCTTTACCTTGAGGGTATCGATCACAGGATGCAAAGATGCTCAAACAAGTATCTGGACCTGCAGGTAAACAATACTTTTTATCCTCTCTCTCTACTAATTTCTTCCCTAGTCAAAGTCTGCTTTATTGCAAGATCATTGACCAAGGTTGGATAGGCTTCCATGAATCAAGCTTTAATGGTTTTAGCCACCAAATCCTGTTCACTTCTTTTTGACTTATATCGTAGGATTATTTGTGAATTAAGCCTTAATGGTTGTAGCCACCAAGTCATGTTCGAATTCTTTCCTAAGTTTTTCTATTTCTAACTATATTATATATATATAAATATTATTATTATTATTATTATTTTAAATATAAAGACCTAAATTCGAAATTGAGAGAGAGAGGGTGATAAATCTACACAATACTTTACCTTCCAGACTTGTTTGAAGAATCTGATCCCACGTATACCAAGCCCCAAGACAAGCAGAGTTGAGCTCAATTAGGTTAGAGGTCAGCTTTGGTTCCTTCAAACATTCTAAGTGTAACATAGTTGCCAGATTGATCCACTTAGGTATCTTTAGTGCTATCTGCAACTAGTAAATCTAGAATGGTATGGTTAGATAATAAGAAAAAATCAAAAAGTTCATTATCCCCATCTTGACTCAATAAAAACTCTTTTTGAAAACATTAAAATAAGACTCATGAATAAACTAATATCAGTAAACATCCCCCAGACTTAAACTACACTGTCCCCAGTGTAAATTCAGTTGGAGTTATGGTGATAACTAAAACATAAGGACTCAATATAACAAGTTAGAACGATATATCAGACCAGAATTAATGTCGATCGATGTAATTGTGTTGTCATCGGCCGCGGTAGGTGATGCTCTGTCAATCGATGTCGGCAGTGTTTCGTCGGTCGATACTCATGGCAATCGCCTACTTGGATCTTTTTATTTTGTTTTTCTTTTTATGACCTGCAATAATTTAAAAACTAACATAAATACTAAACTAATAAAAACCAATTAGATATTAATAGTGGGTTGCCTGCCACTCAGCACTTTGTTATAGTCATTTAGCTTGACTTTGGTGGTGATTTGGCTAGTCATGTGGAAAGCTGGGACTTGCTGGGAAGAAAATCTCCATCTCTTCTCTGTGCTTATTGAACCATGTTCCACTGAAGTCTCGCATTGCTTCATCTCCTATGTGCCATTTATCCTTCATTGTTTAAGTTTCATTATCTATCTTCTGCAATCTTTCTCCAAGACTCTCAAGTTGGAACTGATTCCTGATGAGAGTGGCGTATGTATCTTCTGAGATCTCCTCTTCATGGTTGTTTGTATCAGACATGTCTGATTTCATCTTTGGTACTAGCCTCCCTTGGGTTGTAGCTCTGTCGATCGATGTCCGTCTGCGGCTGTCGATCGATATGTTGTTGCGTCTGTCGATTGATGCTAACGCCTCTAGTCGACGAGCGATGTATCTCTGAATCTCTATTAACTCCCTATGTATTGCTTCTATCTGAGAAGTTAAAGAACTCATTGTAAGGTCCATTGGGAAATAGATGTCATCACATCTCCTATCAAGCCTCTCTTCTGCTGATTCCAAAGTTCTGTAGATCTCTTCTACTAACTGATCAATCTCTGCTCTGGTGTAGGAATTTGCTTGAGACTTCATCGGATTTGAATGTGTGAGGTTGTCGTCGATCGATGTTGAGATCTTTCTGTCAATCGATGCTGGTGCAGTTGCTTCGGCCGCACACTGTGTTTGAATTCTGGCTATGTCTTGCTTCATCTCCTTTGTGCATGTAGTCAACCAACTAATGCTATCATTCAGTGGGTAGTACACACCATCAAGCTTCATCTTGAAATCACCTTCATTCTTTTCTTGGGCTCCACAGACTCCATAAAACATCTCATTGATCTCATCCTTGGTGTAGATCTTTGGCACTAGCTTGGTTTGTGTGAATGACCTAGCATATTCTAGAAAACATAAGTAGTTGTGCTCTTCCATTGAGGCTCTTTCCAGAAGACTTCTGATATCATCCTTGGATACACGGATGATGTGTCCATCTACATCTCTGGCATGTCCATAATCATCTCTGTAGACTCCATATTCATCCTTCTCCTCCCAGTGGAATCTCCTAGTGCCATTACGGTCATAGGCTCTTTTTCCAAACTCGGGGCGTCTGTTGATCGATGTTGGGACGTCAACGTTGATTGACGGTCCAGTATGCTGTCGATACTTCGGCTTGAAACGATTATCTACTCCACCAGCTGTGTCATAGAACTCGTTTGTAACCCTCTGCTGGTGTGTTGAACTGTTGCATTGTTGTTTGAAGATATTTTCTGCTCCATTAGCCATCTGAAGAATTTCTGCAATGTCATCTCTGGATACTTGCAGTGCATGTCCATCCATTGCTCTTGCATAGCCATCTGGATCCCTGAAAATAGCAAACTCATCCGATGTTAGATACTTATTATCATATGTAGCTTTTTTGCTTACAATGGATGGTGGTTGTGGACGGATGTCGATCAACATTGTGGCTCTGCCGTCGATCGATATATGACTAGCTCTGGCGATCGATTGTTGTTTTTCCCTGTCGATCGCTGCGCGTCTATCTGCTTCACTTAATGCATTGAAACGAGTTCCTTTCCCACAGGCTTCTGCAAGAAGTGAATCACTTTCTGCTCGCGCCTGGTAGTTGAGAAGTTCCTCATATGTGAAGCCTTCATGAGGTTCATCTACCCCTCGGTCATGTACCGCTGTTTCTACTGCATAGCTCTCGTGATAGTGATCATCTGCCCAACTTCCAATTGAGTAATCTCCTTCTCGTGCACGGGCGGCTCCAGTGTCGATCGATGGGTAGTTGGCAATGTCGGTCGATGCTCGTTTGCAGCTTGCCTGATGAAGATGAGTGTCAATCGATGTTGGGATGGTTCTTTCGATCGACGTTGCATTCCTTTTCCAAGAGGAATGGTGGATAAGTCTATCTTCCTCAGCAAGAATGGCTCTGTACTCTATAGCTCGTTCCTCCTCATAATCCTCATCATACTCCTCTATATGCAGGGTAGTAGTGTGCATCGCCATGGTGGGATTGTAGTAGTCATTCTCTCAATTGCCTGGACTACTGTCGATCAATTCTTCCTTACTAATGTCGATCGATTTCTGTTGGCACTGTCGATCGATGTTGTTGTGTGAGTTTTGATCGACGCAGAGTACTCTGTCTCGTACTCTACTCCATAGTGTTATGCTGCAATGAGTCCTGCATCATCAATTCTTCTGGAGGACGTTTGTGGCTTCATGACTAGAATATGATCGTACTAGACATGGGGGTCTATGAGCGTCAGGTACAACTAGTTGATTCTCATGTTGCACACTGCTCCTACTGTTGACAAGAAAGCTCTTCCAAGAAACAGAGAAGAATTCTAGTTTAGCTTGATATCCAAGACATGGAAATCAACTAGAACTAGGGCATTACTAATCTGCACCTCTAGGTCTCTTACAATTCCTCCTGTGCTCCTCTGAGAACAATCCACAAAAGTGAACGATTCCCTGGAAGGCTCCACCTGCAGACCCAGATGGTCTGCCATAACCCTAGGTAGGATGTTGAGTGATACTCCTGTGTCGCACAGTGCATGTGGGAACTCAATACCCATCACTGTACATGGTACTGCAAACTTCCCAGGATCACTCTTCTTCTTCAGTGTAATCATATTCTTCATCTTTTCTCTGGCCTCACAGAACATTCTCCTAATGTCCTCTTCAGTTTCTTTGTTTTCTCTGAAGAACATCCACAATCTATGGGTAAAATATGCCTCTTCGAATGGTTTCTCTAAAAGAATCCTGAAGACTCTCTTTTGAAAAATTTCCATCTCTTTCTAATTAGCTGCTCTTTTCAGATGCTTAGCAACCTTTCCTTTTCTCTTCCTCAAGGTTCTCCCCATAGGAGCCATATCAACTTCCATAGGCTCTCCTGCATCATTTGACTGTGTGCTGGTGGTCTCTAGAGGGTTAGCTTAAGGTTTGGGTTGTGGCTTGAGTGCATTGAGACGAGCAACGTCTATCTTTCGCATCTGAACTCGGTATGTGAGAGGTGCGCGTTGATCGATGGGCGATGGAGGTTGTCGATCGATGGCGGTCTCTCATTGTCAATCGATGGTAGGACCATTTTGCCGATCGATTTTGACATAAAAAAGGCTGGGCGGATGTGGGTGTTTTGCTGCGAACTCCTCGTGAGTCATGATCCTCACGGCATTACAAGATGCGGTCGACTCTGTAAGAGTCATCGATCGATGCTCTGGAATGGCTATCGATCGGTTTTGGTTGACATCTGTCGATTGATGTTCGAGATCTGACGTCGATCGACACCAATGCGATCCGCCGAAACTCATCGAACTCTCTACTTCGAAATCTCCTTCTTACAGCTTCTCCTGCTTCACCACTTGCCAGAAATCATCATCTATGATGGCATTCACGTGGTGATTCATCACATCATCTCCTACCCCTCTTGTTAAGGCTTCTTGCCTCTTAACAGCTTCTCATGTCTCAACAACCTGCATCTCCAGCTTCTTCACATGAGTGCTCAAAGTCGCAAACTTTGTGTTCAGGTTGTTGTAGACAGAATCGATCTTCCCATTGAAGTCCACCGTCATACTCTGCTGTCCCTCAAGAATCCTATCAAGCATTGCTTCAATCTTGCTCTCTTGAGTAGGTGGTGGTGGCTTCTGGTAAGATGAGTTTCCATAACTCATGTTGTTGTTGTAGTTGTTGCCGTAGGGTTTCTGGTACTACAAAATCTGGTTGAAGTTACTCATCTGTCCATTGCCATAGAAGTTTCCATTCTGGTTTCCAGACCTCTGAAATCCAGTTCCTCCAATGAAGTTCACATTTTTTTCTACCTCTGCTCTACCCTCTGTGTCTACAGCTTCTGTTGCGATGCCTGTGAAGAAAGTGCTGAGCAGCTGCACCTCATTGAATCCATGGTGTGGACAATCCCTCTGATAAGGCTTGAATCTGATACAAGAGCTTCTGAATGACTCTGTAGGCTCCTGCGCGAATGTAGCAATCTTGCTCCTCAAGTCTTCAGCACGCACCTCATCAAAGAAGTTGCATAGGAATGCATTCTTAATGTCGGCCCAGGATGTGAGAGATCCTGGTGGTAACTTCTTAAGCCAATGCGAAGCCTCTCCAGCAAGTGAGTACTTGAAGAGCTTAGAAAGTAGGTAGTCCTCAGGGACTCCCTTGACTTGTATAGTAGATATAAGATCCTCGAACCTCTCCAGATGGTCCATAGGATGCTCGTGAGATAACCCACAGTAGGGTGTCTGTCCCACGAGTGTGTAGTACTGCAGCTTCAACTCAAAAATCGCCTATCTGGATAGCTGGAAGACGAATAGCTGATCTATTGGCATAGAACTGATTTGGACGGTTGTAATCAGCCAACGTTCTGGGTCGAGCAGCCTCATCTACAGGTAGAGTAGTTCATGTAGCATCAGTATCAAACTCAGGGATTGCAGCCCCCTGAGCGTATATCCTCTGACCTGCTGCATTACGCAGATGACCCTCCTAGTCATGCAGGTCTCCTTTCTCATCACATATAAGAATCAAAGTCGCATCCATGTCTCGCGGCTCAGTATCGATCGATGTTCGGACTGAAGTATCGATCGACTTCAGCGGGAAGATATCTGTCGACGGAAGAGTGTCTTCGGTCGACGGTGGTAGACGACTATCGGTCGACAACACTGGTGTCTGGGTCGACGGTGGTTGATGAGAATCGAGCGACGAACTGGTGTTGTTGTCGATCGATGAGGAGCGTCTTCTTTTACGGATCGAACTTTCCAAACTTGTAGGATCTGATGAGAATAGCAGTTGAATTTCCTTGTTGCTTCTGGTACTGCTGGGCATGCACCTGAAAAGACAAGAAAAGTTTTTATCAGAAAGTGGTTTAAGAAGAAACCTAGGCTAAATCAGACTAAATCTATTAAGCGAACAAAGCTCCCCGGCAACGGCGCCAAATTTGATCTCACTCAAATTACCATAAGGAGTGAATTACTCTCTCAAATAAGAGGTTCAGTTGTAGTACTTACGGATCGAATTCTCAGGGAGCTAGGGAACCTAATAAATCTAATCAGATTGATTAAGCTAGGTTGATTATGTTTAAATGTAAAAGACAAGTTTGTGAGCAAGGCAGTTGCTCGATTGATTGATTGGGGTTTTGGTACTTAGATGAAAGTAGCTAGACTTAGGGTTTTTATTCAGGTAATCGGGATTATAATTCTAGAGATGCCTAATAAGTTGTATGCATTATATTGTAGAGCTCAACACTTATAAACAAACCATTAGGCTCTCGCTTTCTAGGTTTGTCTATTGACCAGTGTCAATCGATGATTCTATAGGAATATCGATCGATACACTTGTTAAACCGTCGACCGATTATTCTATTAGAATACCGACCGACGCGTTTGGTCAAGCTTTAATGCGCTGGTTAAATGTGCTCACTAAGCTACCTAGATCAGCTCTCGCCTTACTCTAGCAATCTTAGCTCACTTAGGATGGATTCAGGGTGAGATGCAAGCTATCGCTTATGTCTACAACTCCTAGGGCAAGTTCTAGGTAGCTAATCTAGAAACATGCATTAATGACAATCCTAATGATGAATATCACAACTTATCAATCTATAGTTGGGGCTAATCCCTCATAACCTATTTAAACCCTAAATCTAACAAGAGAACTACTCAGACATGGCTAAGCAATTCATAACAGCGATAAGGTATAAAAACTGCATAGATAAATAGATAGATATCAATGGAGTTCCAATCACAAATCTATTTGGATCTTCTCTCCAATCTACTAGAAATCCTAGAAAACCTTTTGCTGTGAAAATAGTAAAACAAGAAAGCACATTTTGCCTCTAACATGTTGGCAAAGCTTATATTATTAGGTTAAAATTCGTCAGGGGTAATCTTGTAAATTGGTGAAGACTTGGACTCTAAGTCGGCTGGGTCCAAACGGGCTTTCTGCGCGCTTCTCTGCCGATCGGTGTCAAGATGTGAACATTGATCGATTATTCTTCTTAATATCAACCGATGGTCCTGCTCGATGGTCAACTTGGATGTTTTCTCCAAATATCTCCAAAATGCTCCAAAATCATCAATTTCTTCCAAATCACTCCTGATCCTATAAATATATTAAATAGACTCTAGAATATAATAAATAGTAGTTAAAACACTTATAAACCATGGGTAAAAGTGGGTCAAATCTATAGTCTATCACCCTCCGTCGCGCTCTTAAGCCTAGAAGACTCCACCGCCACACCGCTCTGAAAAAGAAACCTTCTCCGTAGATCTGTGAAATGATCCATGAGAAGGACATGGTAGCAGATCCGGTCCTCAAAGATCTACACTGTGAAGCCAGGAGAACCTCAGATCTGCATGCCGGCCACCACATCAACAAAACCCCCTTAGATCTACACCACTAGAGACGAGCATGAGAGAGGATTAGACTTGAATGAAGCGCATGGAAAAAGGAAAAAAAAACGAAAAACAAAAGAAAAAGAACATGGTGGGCGGAAAGGCGAAACAAAAATCGTTTTCTTTTTCCTCTAAGAGAGATTTTATTGGATTCCTTCTTTCGAGTGTTGCAAAGTTGTAACGCCCCGACCGCCTACGGCTAATGGGACCAATGCCAACTCACTCAGCTCGTGGGATCCATTCCATGCAACAGGCGGTGCGTTAATTTTTCAAGGCTTTATAGTATTGGTTACTGATCCTGCAGTCACCACAATATTTTTCCTTGTGGTTTGGTCTCACTCGCACGAAATCGCGAATCAGTTTCCGATAGGTCACCCATTCTTCTACTACTCCAGCTCAAAACACTTAACTCTGTAGTTCTAAACAGATGTGTGTCCAAAAAAGTAAGTGCACTTTAGTGACATAAGTAGCCAAATCAATTCTTTTAAGCCATTCCATATCCCAAAAAACGGGGTGTTACAATTCATACATTTTCAAAGAACGCAACGTCTTTGTCCACAGGTCTTAAGACGCCTTTTGGACCAGAACCGAGATGGCTAACAATATCTGATACCACTTGTATTGACACGACTGCCAACGGCTAGTGGGTCACCCATGCTCGTTCACTCGGCCTGGGGGTCCATTCCATACGAAAGGCTGTGTGTAATTTTCCAAGGTTTTAAAGTATTGTTTACTGATTTTGCAAATCATCACATGATATTTCCCCATGCTTTGGCCACATTTGCACGATATCGTGAATCACTTCTCGATCGGTCACCTATCTTACTACTTCGGTTCAAGCACGCTTAACTTTTAAGTTCTAAATGGATACATGCCCGAAAAAAGTAAGTACAATTTGGTGACACATGTAATCAAATCAATTTAAGCATTTCCATATATCACAAACCATCAATCCATAATGTTACAAAAATGGTCTGGAATTTAAAAACCGTATACCGTCAGAATACATGTAATTGATTTAGTTTAAGAAAGAAATCATATTTGGGTTCTGCATTTTTGTTTTTTTTATAAGTTGTTCTATTTGTTTTTTGGATTCTTCATTATATTTTCTTACTTACACAATCATTTATACTCGTTTATAATCGCATTTAAAAAAATTCTAGTTCTTGTGGTTCTACAAGACTGACTCTCTTGATTCTCGTTAATCTCTCATGATTGCTCTGATAGAATCAAATGATATATGGAAGTAAGAAATGCATAAGGAACAAACACTTGAAGAGATGGACATCAGCCTCTAGATGCAAATGCAAGTTTACAAATTAACCAAAGAAAAACATAGTAGAACACATTGACAAACGAATGATGAAAATAAACGATTTTGGAACTCCCTTTGAGTCATATCTATCTTATTAAAGTATAAATACTTTAAGCTTTTGTTTGGCAACATAGATAGCAGTTAAAAAAAATAGTGCTATTTGGAAACATAGATAGCACTAAGTTATGAAAAAAAGTAATGGGCTTATGCTATTAAAAAAATTGGAAGCTTATTACACTATATTACAAACAATAATTTAAAATTGATTTATATCAAAAATTCATTCAAAAATATACATATATTCAAAATTTGATTTTTACTAACATATTTTCCAATAACCATTATAAAAATGTTTTCAAAATATATATGAAAAATACAATACAAAGCCCAATTTCAAACACCAACTTAAATTATGGTTTTTATATTTCCCATTGAAATTTAAAAATATAATATATGTGATTATTTATATGATTGTACGTATAAAATATTATTAATTATAAGATTACTTATTTGATGGTACGTATAAAATATGATTAATTATATGATAACACATATTTTGTAACCTATGATGGATGACACATATAGTATATATAATAGTGATTGGGGTGGGATTTCGTGTTCGGTTCAGATCTTTGAAGATTCGGTTCGGATTTGGATAATCAATTTAAATTATTTTAAAATTTAAAATTTATTATATGCTTTAATCTTCAAAAAATCTATAAACAATAGAATATCTTTAATAATAAAGTTAAACTATCTGCCATTTCAGGCCGTCCACGTCGCTCAAGGAGGGTGGGGGTTTTCCGCCACGTGTCGCCTCGGTATGGAGACGGTGTGTTTCACGCGATCTGTTCAGGAGTGCGCGTGGTATGACTTCCGTTTGAGCTGCACACGTTTTATGTAGCTTTGGGCTTCGGTTTCGTGTGTTTTTAAAAAGAGCCCAATCTTAGGCCCAGATGATCAGGGTCGTTTACAGCCTGCGTAGATTTAGGGTTATTCTGTGTTCTTCTTTTTCAGACGATTCTTGACATTCGATGTGTTTTTTTTTTTTTTTTTTTTTTTTTACCGTAGCTTAACACATTCGATGTTACACCGACACAACCCACTCCCTTTCCTACCCGTAACGTATGTTACATCTCACACTTCTCCATTGACAACTTCATCTGATTTCACTTCTTTTCACTTATTAAGTTTTTTTTTTGTTTTATTGTTGTTGCGGGAGTGCGTGATGTGAGGTCCCAGAAGATTCCACAACAGACAGACCTTAATCGGCCTCCTCTATTTACAGATTTCCTGAGAAATTTTTGTCCAGCTGCAGTAAAGTTCAGTATTTTGTCCCATTTACAAGCTTTCTCCAAATTTTTGATCTCCATTTCTTTGGCAACGATTTTTATCTTCTTCACATTCCTATATCTTTCAGATTGGCCTAATGGAGACTGAAATGATGGAGATTTGATGCAGAGTACGTGTCCTTCATGGGAGACTCGCCACAAATAGTAAGGGGACAGAGCACAGAAACCAGGTCTGGTAAAATTAAAGCTATCGCCAGCATATACATCTTCTAGCTAGGAAAAAATTGGGAAAATATAAAATTAAAGTCTAGAAACAGATTCCTCTTTTAGATCCAGACTCTTTGCTTTGCTTTACTTTATTTTCTACTAATTCTAATTATCGTATCTGAATATGCAGGAGACGATGACACGCTACATTTAGATGCTTCTGTGAACAAGTTTTCCAGCAGAGTATGGATGACGACATGAGGCAAGCTATGAACAAAAAAAAAGTTAATTGGTTCTAGCTAGAATGTGATTGTGTGTTTTGTCAAGTTATAGACAAGGAAAAACAAAAAAAAAATTAGGTTGGATTTGTTTGGTTAGATATGTTTAATCAATCAAATCTGATTGCAGCAGCTGATCTCAAAACATATAGAAGTTAAAAAGGACTCAATAAAGATCACTGGAATTGCTCTAAGTTTTGGGTGAGACATCGTGAGAAGTTTAATGAGCTTAAACTATTCTTTTGCAAGGATTAGCTTTTGTTTGGTCTTTTTTACATGAACAGATATGATAATGTGTCCCATTGGTCTCTTAAATTCACACGGATTTGTAATGGTATTTCTTTTCAGGTGATATTCATGGACAGTACTCGGGTCTGTTGAGGCTGTTTGAATACAGAGGCTTCCCTCCTACAGCTAACTGCTTATTCTTAGGAGATTACGTGGACCGAAGGTAGCAGAGTTTGGAGACGGTCTGTCTTCTACTTTTCTACAAAATCAAATACCCGAGAACCTTTTATTTCTGAGAGGAAACCACGAATGAGCTTCCATCAAGAGAATCTACAGATTCTACAATGGATTCGACCCTAGATTCAGTGTGAGACTCTGAAAAGTGTTTACAGATTCTTTTGAGTGCCTCATGTAGCTGCTGCAATAGCCATAAGATATTATGCATGCATTCCTTTCTCCTGATTTGACAACCGTGGAACAGATTACAAACATTAAGCGACCTACTGACGTTCCAGACTCTGGTCAGCTCTGTGGTTTGCTTTGATCTGATCAAGCAAAGATGTCAAAGCTGGTGAATGAACCACCGTGGTGACTTCGACAATGCTGGTGCAATGATAAGTGTTGGTGAGGGTACTCTTTCCAAATTCTTAAGCATGTGGATCGGAGGCCCTGGTTCTTATGATCAAAAGAGGTACTTCAATTACCTTCTTGATTCGATCTTTTAGATTCGCAGGTTGCAGTAGTCTTTCATCTAAAATAACGTAGCAAGCAACCTCATAGAAAAGCTGTTGTATATCAATTCTAAAATTGTGTAGAGTATGACACCAGCTCTCACTATTTGCGTACACAATGCTTAAGAATTGTGATGACAAGAAGATCAAGAAGATTTGTGATGTAAATTCAGATCCTTCATGAACTACTGAAAATGTGAACGGAGAAGTACCTGAAACGAACAGCTCATCGCTGCGGTTGCCAGTGGTAGTTGTACTCTCAACTATTTGTTTTGAACATTTTAACATTCTAATATTGCTCATTTGTAGACTAAAAGTTCGTTTGGCATATACAGGTAACTAGCCATGAGTCGAGCCTTGTGGCTAGATGTCGAAGAGTATATTCTCATGCTCATAATTATCATATCAATTCTATCTCAAATAACAGGTAATTTATTCATATACCCTTTAGATATATACTCCCATTGTACATGTTTTGCTCCTAATAATCGTTATATTAAAATCAGTGACGGCGAAACATTTATTTCTGCTGATGATTTGCGAAGAAATCTTTGGAATCTGGAAATTACCAATCAAAGTTTCAACATTGTTAATGTCAAGCCAGAGAAAATGGAAGATCTATCTGGTAAGCCATGGTTTACTGTTCGTTCTGTCCATCAAGCAACTGAATCGTGTGTATCTATTACTTCATTCTTTGTTGCAGAGGTTATTACATCAGCAGTTCTAAAGGCTCAATTCGCCTGATTGATCTGCGCCAATCAGCTTTATGTGATTCACATTCCAAATTATAAGTTTTTCTTAGACTGGCAATTCTGAAGAGTTATCTAGCAGCAAAGGCTTTGACATTGCTTTTGTTTCTGTAAGGTTTGAGGAACCAGAAGCAGCTGGTTCTAAATCGTTCTTCACTGAGATCATTGTTTCAGTGTCAGACATCAAACTTGCTAAAGAAGGAAGATATCTACTTAGCCATGACTATATGACACTTAAGGTCCATATGCCCTTAAAGCTATCAATGTATGCTTTCAGATTCTTCTAAACTCAAGGTTTTGTGTTTTTGCAAATCAGTTATGGGACATTAACATGGATTCAGGTCCGGTAGCGACTTTCTAGGTTCATGAACATCTGAAACCGAAGGTAAGTTTCCTATGCTTTCGAGAGAGATGCATTTAACGAGTTGGGGCGTAGCTGATTGGTACTCCTTTTTCCCATTGGCTATATTCAGCTCTATGATTTATATGAAAATGATTCCATCTTTGACAAGTTCGAGTGTTGTATAAGTGGCGATGGATTGCGAGCAGCTACAGGTTCCTACATATATGCCCTGAAAAAGCAGAGCATATTTTATGTTATTAGACTATGATTCCATGTATAAGTGTTCCCTCTCTGTGTATAGCAATCTGTTCCGTGTGTTTGGTGTTTCCCCGGGAAGTACTGAGACTGCAACCTTAGAAGCAAGCAGAAATCCAATGAGGTAAGCTTGCTGTGCTCAAACTTCTCTTTCTTCGCTGTTTTGATGTATTGGATTTTTGTTGCTGTGGTTTATCATAGGAGACAGGTTCCAGTTCCCTCGAGTCCATATCTAAAGAGTAGGACACGAAAGTAATGAGCAGATTGTCGATTGTATATATATTAATACAACTCAAGATGTCTACACCGCGCACATCTTCGTATTTTTTTAAGATTTGATTGATCAAAAAAGAAACTGGCTTTGTTTGTCTGCTAAAACTTTTGAACTTGATGTTCTGTGTTCACTTACATAAGAATTCTTTCATTTTGCAATACGCAGTTTGAACCTCTCGGGGAAAGAAAACGAAATTGGCAAACATGAAACCAGACAAGAGAATTATGACGGTACTTGAGACTTTGTCATTTTAGGCCTTGCAAGGATGCTTAAAATGCATTTTACATGTTATACCATATCTTTATGAACACTCACTAATTTTTTTCTCAAAACTTTGTGTTTTAATGATTTTCTCTGACTCATATTGGACAGTAAAAAGTCTGCAAAGTTTTATTTTTCAATCAACTGAATGACTCAGGTCATGTACAACCTTTATTACTGTATGACTGTATCAAACACCCATACTCAGGCATCTTCGGTCATGACAGAGTAAAACCCCAAAGGAATGATTCAGCAGAACTAACTGTTAATAAATGTAAGTTAATTCATTGACTGGTTGAACTTAACCAATATGCTTTCAAAGAGGTCAGTGGTTACATTTGAAACTGTTGAACTCTGAGAGTGAGTGGAAACTAAATGTGTCACTAGCTTCCTAAATTTAAGGTTAACCAGGCAGGAGCCTATAATATGCAATGTGTAGTAATTTTTTGAGTCCTCTCCCTAATTTAAACTTAGCCACTCTATTTGTCCTTTCTTTTCACAAAAACCACATCAAAAATGTATTAATATAAAAAACTGTATTTCATTGTGTAATAACCCGTCCGTAGGGCGGGCCAAATCCTAGTATTACATATAAATTTGAATAACATATGTCAGAGTACCTAACTTAACATATAAATTGGGTTGGTTTAAATATTTGGATAGAGAATTAATAATTATTTAAGTATTTTTGGAGTTTTGAGTATATTTTAACTATTTTAGATATTTACGTTTGATTATTTGTATATATTTTCAAGTATTTAAACAAACTTAAAAGTATCATATATATTCTGGATGTTTTTATATAAATTAAATCTAAAAATAATTAATATATATAAGTATAGAAATCTATTTTGGATACCAAAAATACTTCTGTTTGGATCGGATTAGGTTTCACTTCTTCAAATACCAAAATTTTGAATAATTCGGATATTTAATCAATTTCGGTTCGGATTTAGTACTATTTATTCAGATTGTGATCGGTTCGGTTCTTCGAATTCGAATTTTTTTGTCTAACCTTAAATAGTGATATAAAAAATAAATAGCATCATATTTTTTTAAAAATACATCCGCACGGGCACGCAGGTCAAAATGTAAATATAGATTGTAATTGGTGGATCTGGAAATGTCAGAGTTCCACATAACACCAGAGATTCTCGATTTTCACCGAATGCGCCAATATAGCCTCGGCACGTAGTAAACACTCCAGCTAATATTGCAAAACTTTTACCATCAGCACTATCTAGGGGAAGAAACACAACTTTCTTGCAATAACTCTCAAGTCCTCGTATCCATTGGAGTTCAAAAATTTTATATATGTATATGTGTAATTATGGAATCCATTATTTTACGCAAAACCCATTAGAGATGCTCTGAGGTCTACAATTTTATGGAGCTTACAATTAAATTTTTTTTTTTTTGTATTTTTATTAAAGTATTAATATATTAGAATAAAAGATTTTAAGTAAGAAAAATAAGCATATTAATTATGTAACATATTGATATATGAAAATATATGTTTCAAATGGTTATTTTAAAAAGAAAAATATGTACTATATTAGATAAAATTTTGTATAATTATTTAATATATGTTATGATATTTTTTCTTTTTTAGTTTTGTACGAGGTGCCGGGCATGATTAGCCGTTTAGAAAAGATGTCAACTATTCTTAACTGGATGGGAAGAGAAGATATTTGTCACCTGACACGTATAACAAAAAAAATATCTAGATACATGTACAGTAATTGTTGTGATATGAATCATATGATTGTGCCCATTTGCACTAAACAAGGCAGGAAAAGGAACACGTCATTTTTTCACTTAAAATAAGATTTGAATTTAATAAAAAGAATTCGGATATAATTGTGGCTCGTTGATGATATACAAAATACGAGGTTTCTTTTTAACACCTTGTTGTAGAAGTGGATTGGAGATATTCTTAGCCGTCTTCTTCTTCTTCTTCCTCTTCCTCGTTTCCATTTGATTGTTTTTTTTTTTCTTTAAGAAGAAGACACTGATAAATTGTAGTTAAGACTATTACATTTCTTCAGAAAGAGAGGGAATAAATCGAGCTTTCATCTTTTTATATTCGTTCTTTGGACAGTGTCTCTCCACGTATTCTGGTCTCTGGTAATAATCTCAACCTCAGATCTCTAAATGATAAAATCTGCTCATCGCTTGCATAAATTGTATGTTCTCTAAGTGAAAACTTATGCAAATTGCTCGTCTTTTTATGTTGGAGAATTGATTGAAAGACAAATGTGTTGATATTAAGTGTAATAATCCACGAAATACGAATCAAAGTTTATATATTTGGGTGAAATCTTGAAACTTGTTCTTAAGAGTTTTAGAACTGAGAAAGAAACTGTAATTTACTTACAGGTCACAGGTGGTTTGGTCAGAACTTTTGGAGAAGATCTCTGTTTGGTACAATGTCTGAACATGGTAATATGGTTATGGAGGAAAAAAGAATGAGGAAGGCTTCTTCAGTCCAAGGTCATGAATCTGCTTGGTTAGGTGGTTGGAGTCAGTTAGGTAATGAAGTGAAGTTTCATGATCAGTCCAAGGACTTGATAAAGCCTGAAGATAAAATACCTGACCAAGAGGTCTTGCCGTTTCCTATGTTCAAGGTTTCTCAGAAGAGAGATGTTGGTTCAAGCTCGAAAGCTGTGGTGGCTAATAGGATGCCTTGGATGAATGCGCTAGGAGAGAAAGAGAAGCTCAGTTCTTCCAGTAACCGTCTTGATTTCCCGATTCAAGAACAGACTACACAAAACCTTCTAGAGTTGATAAGACCAGTGAGGCTTTACGCAACGGTTGATACGGTTCAACGAGTTTCTGGTGAGATCAACTTACCAGAGGAAGATGGTCACCAGCTACTGAAGGGCTCCATGAAACTGAAAGGGAAGATTTTTGGTGGGTATCTTGATCTGTTTCCTGATGTAGATCACCAACATAGAGGTGGAGTAAGGCTGCAGTCTCTAGAAAGCTCAAAGGACACCGAAGAAGATGGGCTGAGACAAAATGAATCATCTGCAGAGACTGATATCCTGGAAATGGATAAACTTCAGACAATACATCTTTCCGGTATATTGAAAGTCTTTTCATTAGCTGCTTTTCTTTCTCTATTCTCATATGTGTCTGATTCTCATTCTCCTTGGCAGGCTCCATTTCATCATCGTCAACTAAGGTATATATATATATATTATTCAATCTACTCAAAATCCCATTTTTGGCAGTTGTGGCTATGAAAGATGCAGAGACCTTTATTTATTGGTCTTGAAAATATCTGTAGGGCAAAGGAAGAATAGGCGATTCAGCCATTCCTAGAACTGAAATACCTGACATGAATGAAGAGCCGCCTCTAGTTCTGGATGGAGAGGGTGAAACAAGCAACTCGGCTACTCAAACTATGAACGTGGATCACTTTCTCTCAAGAGACTGCAAACGTGTGCGGTTAGAACCAGAAATGGAACCCAGCAGTAGATGGGTGAAGCGTCTGAAAACAACAGCCGCTGCCTCTGATTCAAGCGGCCAAGGTGAAACCAAGAGCTTGATGAAGAATGAAGCAGCATCTCTGGCCCAAAAAGAGAACAATAATAACCTGTTCCTTGAAATCTTGAAGTCTGGGATCAACAATCTCCAACCAAGAAATCAAGAACCCGTCACTCCAGAAATCAACCAGGGAGGAGAAGGCGTTACGCTTCTGCATCCATGGATCCAGAGGTGGTTCAAGAAGAAAGCTACATCGACAGATCAATTAGAAGGGCAAGAAGTTACCTTTGAGCTAGAGAACCAAAAGGAGTTGGAAAAGAAACAGTATCCGAGTATTGCAGCCATGGCACTCATGGGGAAGGCTTTGAGCGGTTTAAACCCGTATGGTCTTAAAAAGACCGACTCTCTCATGGTCTGGAATGCTCGGGATTTAAGGTAGGAAAAAAAGAAGGTAAAATCATCATCCAGATCTTCCTCTCTATTATTACAACATAGAGACAAGATCTCAGAGACTTTCAGTTTAATTCGAAACATGTAAGAGTTTGACAGGACCTCCTATATCATCTTAGTCTACGTAGGCGTCAGTCTCATTATCTTATTATATTTGTTATTTGTATCATATAACTTCTTGTATATATAGCAGAACAATATTCCCTATTGTCACTGATGCAGCTACTGCCTAGGCAATCAGCATATCGCATTTCAGTTAAGGTTTTGCACTAAGAAAAGCAAGAAACTTAAATGAACCATCAAATCTCGAGAATGTTGATTGAAGGGAAATGGATCAACATCTAAACTTTGTGTTCAAGACTTGAGAAGCACATGGGACAAACGAGAGAAAACAATGAAGGAAAACTTAGTTGTGGGTAGCCCTAGTGTAAAATCTCCTGGCTTGAATGAGTTGAGACCATCCTGATCATTCTTTTAGCCATCAAATCTCTTATCGCTTTCCTAGCATGCAGTGGTGGAGTCAGCCAAAAGATTCACCAAAGACAATATAAAGTTTGTACTTCAAATTATTGGAGGGGTATTAGAAGGGATTTTAACACTTAATCGTAAAACTAGATTTTGACAACCGCACGGATGTTTTTCAAATTGAATTGAAGAAACTGTGAGTTATGTCGATTGTGTATTTCGGTTTTGCACGTTGAAGTAATCAAATTGATATGTCAAATAAGTAACTTGTAATTTGATAATTCTATACAAAGGAGAAAATTTCTACTGTTTTTGTTTGTAGAACATATTCACTTTGTTTTTAACATATGAAGTTTTAGAGAATTCTTTTCACTTCAAATTAGATGACATTTTCAATTTTTAATGCCAGTTTATTCGTTTTTTTCTTTTTATATTCTCTATTTAGCATTTTTATTGGTTGAATTATGATTGGGTGAATAGTTTATGATGTTTTGGGTTAGATAAAATAGATTATTATTTTTTTTTTAATCTGTGTGAACAGATATATATTTCAAAGTAATAAAATGAAAATAGTGTCATCTAGTTGATTGTATATATTAGTACATCTATATTTGTAAGTACATTTGTTTCTCAGAAAAAAATATGCTATATTTTTCTCTATTATATAGATTAAAATTTATATTGTATGTTAAATTATTTTTCATTTTAGATTTAACTTTTGAACAACATTCTAGAGAATGATATTAAATATATATTATTAAATATATTTAAATCTAGTTATATGATTAAAATTGAATTCTATTATATGTTTTAGAATGGTATTAATTTGATAAAACTGTTAATAATATTAAAGAACAATCACATGTTGTGATACTATTTTGACATCATCAAAATAATAACATTAATCATATGTTATGGTTGCATAACATAATATTAAAAATAATATACACGGTCATATGTATATATAATCATATATTATGATTGCATAACATATGAATTATTTTTAATGGTGTGACCTACAAAATAATTATGTGCTGTTAATAATTATTATATTAATAGGTAAAGAAATTTTTTTAATATAAATCAGTTGGTATATTTAATTTATTGGTTTTGAATATATATTTTTGAATTTAGTATATATTAACAGTAAAGAAATTTGAGATTCTCCTTAAAGATAGTATATTTTTGATTTTATTAAGATATTAATAAGATATATTTGTGATTATATTTATTATAAAACTAAATGATATGATAATGTAATATGATGATTTTTCTAAGAAATAGTCCAAAATGAAATATCACACATGAAAGAAGTTATGACTTCTGTTTTAATAGATAAAATATTCAAAAAATCAATGAAAATCAAAATTATTTCAATAATTCATATAAGGCAGCAGCTGCCTTTCTCTACTTCGGCCACAGCTAGCAAGTGATTAATCTGCATAACACACATATATTATCATGGGTTTGATTGGTGACATGTGGTAAGGGTGATTCAGTTTGAGCTAAGATTGTAATTCAAAAATGTTACCTATCATGCATTAAATTTTTTTTTTTTTTTTAGGTTTGATTTAAGATGTGTTGTAGTTTGAGTTAAGCTTGTAATTCAAAAATGTTACCAATCATGCATTAAACTTTGATTTAGACCTTTTATAAAATTGCTAACTCAAAACATAAACCTACATCAACCAAAATCCCATGTTTTAAGAGTTGAGTTACAAATTTAATTGATTTTTCTGTTTTAAAAAAGTGAAAATCGTGAACAAACCTTTTTACAAAAAAAGAAAATCGTGAACAAATATTTAAGTGTCCCCTAAATACTCTACCTAAATTTATGCTAGTCAAAGATTTTATAATCTTTCTTGTTCCTAATTTTTTTAATTATTCAAACGTTTAGCCAATTATACAAAATCTTAAGCGTAAATTATATTTGATAATTCACAAAACATTATATATATATATTGACCTAAGTTAGTGTGGTATCACGTCACTTTCAAAACCCAAAAGCTTAAGTTTTTTTTTCTTTTGTCGTCTTCTTCTTGCTTGCAAAAAATATTTTCATTTTTCACTTGCAAAAAGGTATTTATATCTTCTTCTTCTTTACTTCCAAAAAATATATTTTTATTGTTTTACTTGAAGAAATCAATAAGCTTAAGTTGAGCTTTTCCATCTTTTTTTTTTTTTGATAAAATGTGAAATTTATTGATTTTAGTAAAAATAAGCATTTACAAGATTATGAAAGCCTAAAGATTTACAAGAAAAAAAAAGAGCTAAGGTTATAGCCGTTCGCTGCCAAAAAAAAAAAAAAGAGCTAAGGTTTATATTCTTCCTATGTATTTGCTGTAGCCATGAACCATCTTTGCATCAGCCCAGCAAGCTCATGACCAGATTTGTAGCGCAGCGAAGTGATTATGTTGCGGATTGCCTTGTCGACAGTGCGGATCAGTTGATCGACCGAGCGGAAAACCGTGCGATGTCTTCTTTGGTTTCTCTCCTGCCATATGTGGTATATGGAGGTTTGAAAAACCATTTTCAACAAGATCCGATCGAGTAGTTGCAGGTTGTTTGCGTTCACTATTTGCAGAGAGCTCGTCCTGTCCGGGTCTGTTCTGTTCCCACTGAATCTGCCTGCCAGCTTGTCCCAAGCTGTGTAGGAGTAGGGGCATGCGAAGAAGACATGATCACGCGTTTCATCTCTCTCACCACACAGAACACAGCTCTGCTGTATGCCCCAAGCTCTCATTCTATCACCTGTGGATAATCTATTTCTGACTGCCAACCAGACAATAAATGTGTACCGCGGTACTCCTTGAGTGAACCAGACAGCGTGACTCCAAGGTACCATAGCCTCCTTTTCTCGAATCTGCTCCCAAGTTTTGAGAGAAGAGAACCAGGGCTTGAAGTCATCATCGGAATGCTTCCATAATACCACGTCACTACCTTGCTGAGCATCTGGTATCGGTTCTCTCTGAATGCGTTCATGCAGTGCATGATAGTGTCGCCTTCTATGACCTCTAACATTCCACTGCTCGTGAGAAACTGCCTCACAAACTCTAGCATTACGAGGTATGCCTAGATACTGAGTACCGACAGCGCCAGTGATGTCGATAAGTTTTCCAAGCTGAAACCAATTATCAAACCAAAAGAACGCTGACTTCCCATCCTTAACCTCCATCCGAATGAACTTCCCATCATCAATATTTTCCATCTTCTTCTTCTTTACGTGCAAAACATATTTTCCTTTTTATGTTTATTAATTTTTGTTTATTCTTTTGGATGAACATGTTTAATAATGAAAATATTGATGATGTTGGTGCTGGTGCTGAAGATGGCGGTGGAACTACACAGCGTAAGGTAAATTTTATAATTGATATGTTAAATTTAAAATGATATGAAGTTATTGTATTTTAATTATTTTAATATAACTGTAGAAACAAAAACAAATTATATGGGAAGATGAACATATTGGGATATACTTGGAGCTTCTAGATATTGAGTTGGCTAAAATTAGATACAGACAAAAGTTACCTAAAAAAGTGGGGAGAGAGCGTATTTGTAAAGATTTTTTGGAGAAAACTGGTATAAGTCTTCCTTGGGATTCTTTCAAGAGCAAGTACGATACATTGAGAAATATGTATGGATCGTATAAAAGGCTCAAGAATTTTACCGGAGTTTCAGCAGATGATAATACCGGTTTGAATGAGATGGATTCCGAATGGTGGCCGAATGGTGGGACGACCGCGAAAAAGTACATTAGTGTATAGTTTTATATTTTACAAAAAGTTCTTGTAACAAACCTTGTTACTGACATTTATGTTATATACTTTGTCTTTGAGTTGTGCAGGAAATTCAATATGCAAAAAAGATCCGTGAAAATGGGATCCCCCACATGGAACTTATGAGGCGCATATTTGGACGATTCAAATGGGATCCCCCACGTGAAAATGGGATCTCCCACATGGTAGTAAACCAGAAGCTATTTACTCAACTCATGTCCAAGATGCAAAGTATGCTGAACAAAATGAGAATGAGCAGCTGGATAAGTCTGTTCCAGAAACCCCAGATAATGATGGAGACGATTCAAATATCATTCATACAACTGACGTGCATCACCACTCACAAACCATTTCACTAGACTCTCCTCCAAGGTCACCTATTGGTCCATCAAAGCGGTAAAACAGAAAACAAACACGTGTTGCTCCATACGAAAGTAGTCGAGGTAAAGACGTATGCCTGAGCCGCGAGAAGAACATCCCACGAAGAAGAAAGTCATGAACAACATAAGAGATGAGATTGCAAACATGATTTGGAATGAACATTTGTAATATTTTGCTATTATTTGGTTTTTTAATTTAAAGTTCATGCTAATATTATTATTTCATTTAATTTAACTTATTCTTGATATTAGAATAAATATTATTAGTAGTTATTATAATACTTAGAAAATAATAGATACTGAAAATTATTTTTCAAACGTTTTATACTTATTTAAAATAAATTTTATTTTTATTTTTATTTATTTAAAAAAGCTTAATAAAAAAATTTCTATTTATCTGTTTATGTTACCAGACATAAGTTTTAATAAAAGTTATAAATGATAACTTTTATTTTTACTGCAAAACTTACCACATAAACGTACCGTTTTTCCCATATCCTTTTTCTTCAAGTTACATCGAACTATAAATCTTACCGTAATTCAACTCTAATACTACATGTCACCAGTCGGAGCCATATTACAAATTTTCGATAATGACAGAACCAATACAACATCTGTTTGAAGATCATATGAAATAAGATTTTTTAGTCACAAACAAGAAGAAAATTTCTTACTTAAGATTCAGAACGGTATGAGTTTTAACAAACTGATGCAAAGAGATTAATAATTTATCTAGACACTAATCAAAGTAAAAAACTAAGCACATCATACATATGAGACTAAGACTACATGTAATGGTGTGTTGAAAGAATTAACCCCGTTGAATTTGGGTAAGGAGGAGAGAGACTGTCGACGTGGCGTGATCCCATTGACCGAAGAAAAAGTGGGGCTGATGACTTTTTTTATTGGTTGTGCTTAGTTTTTTTCCTTCTCTTCTACATTATTTGATTCAATTATTGTACATAAAAAATATTTAAAAAACAATTATATCAAAATTTATAATTTTTCACACTCTATAAAAAGATATTTGTTTCATTAGATTTGGACACAGAAAAAAAAATCTTTAGCCTTTCATAAACTCTCGTTTCTATATTTTCTTTCTTCATTGAAAATGAATCCCAACAAAAACCTTTCTAAGAGCATCACCAACCCAAGACCTCGTTTTAAAGGGGAGCAAAACTTCAAAATGAGGATTTGAGGGTTGGTTACTTCAACCATAAATCCTCAAAAAACTCCTTAAAAGTTTATTTATTTGTATTATAGTCATTGATATTAACAAAAGTTACTAATATTTATGACAAAAAATAACTATAAGGACCAAAAAAAATACAAGAAAATACAAAATAACTATAAGGACTACAAGACCCAAAAATTCGGAATCATACAATTGTACGAGCAAGTGTATCTCAGGACCCAAACTGAAGATGATCTGCAAAGAATTTTGCATGTTAGTGAAACGTGAGGGTTCCCGGGGATGATTGGAAGTATTGATTGCATGCATTGGAATGAAAAAAATGTCCTAAAGCGTGGAAAGGACAATATACCCGGGGAGATAAGGGAACTACCACTGTTATTCTTGAAGCGGTCACAACCCATGATCTATAGATCTGGCATGCATTTTTTGGATGTCCAGGCACATTGAACGATAGAAACGTTCTAGATCATTCACTAGTGTTCGATTATGTTGAACAAGGAAATACTCCAAGAGTGAACTTCTTCGTGAACCAACGGCCTTACAATATGATGTACTATCTAGCTGACGGTATCTATCCTTCTTATCCTACTTTCGTCCTAATAAATCATATTAGCGTTTCATAAACACCCGTTTCTATATTTTCCTATCTTCATTGAAAAATGGATTCCAACAAAAATCATTTTAATAATATCTAAAACTTTTCAAACTACTATTTCAACTATCCAAATCTCAACAACTATCCATTTCAAAATCAGTCTCCCAACCAACCCCAAAACATACCAAATTATGGTTTTCCACCAAGTTTCTTCATGCCGTCAGCTATTCCAAAATATCACCCATATTACGGTTCGCCGATGTCATATTCATCTCAACCACCCGCTTATTCTTATACTCCGATGGATAATAAAATTTCTCCGGATGTTGGAACAACTAGATTTTCTGAATTTTCTACACAAATGACTATTGGTGGTATAAGTTGGGTTAATGAAGCCACTCATTGTGTAGACACTTCAATCCAAGCTACCCGAAAAAGCGACAAATGGACCACTGAGCAAAATTTGGTGCTACTAAGTGGATGGATAAAATATGGAACAATCAACGTTGTTGGTAGAAACTAGATGAGCCAATCATTTTGGGGTAAAATTGCTAAGTATTGTAATGAGAATTGCTCATTTAATCCTTCGCGTGGTGGAGTATCGTGCAGGAATCATTACAACTACATGACCCAAAAATTGGGAATCATACAATTGTACGAGCAAGTGTATCTCAGGGCCCAAACTGAAGATGACCTGCAAAGAATTTTGCATGTTAGTGAAATGTGAGGGTTCCCGGGGATGATTGGAAGTATTGATTCCATGCATTGGAATAGAAAAAATGTCCTAAAGCGTGGAAAGGACAATATACTCGGGGAGATAAGAGAACTACCACTGTTATTCTTGAAGCGGTCGCAACCCATGATCTATGGATCTGACATGCTTTTTTTGGATGTCCAGACACATTGAACGATAGAAACGTTCTAGATCATTCACTAGTGTTCGATTATGTTGGACAAGGAAATACTCCAAGAGTGAACTTCTTCGTGAACCAACGGCCTTACAATATGATGTACTATCTACCTGACGGTATCTATCCTTCTTATCCTACTTTCGTCCTAATAAATCATCTTAGCCTTTCATAAACACCAGTTTCTATATTTTCCTATCTTCATTGAAAAATGGCTTCCAATAAAAATCATTTTAATAATATCTAAAACTTTTCAAACTACCCTTTCAACTATCCAAACCTCAACAACTATCCATTTCAAAATCAGTCTCCCAACCAACCCCAAAACATACCAAATTATGGTTTTCCCCCAAGTTTCTTCATGCCGTCAGCTATTCCAAACTATCACCCATATTATGTTTCGCCGATGTCATTTTCATCACAACCACCCGCTTATTCTTATACTCCGATGGATAATGAAATTTCTCCGGATGTTGGAGCAACTAGATTTTCTGAATTTTCTACACAAATGACTGTTAGTGGTATAAGTTGGGTTAATGAAACCACTCATTGTGTAGGCACTTCAACCCATGCTACCCGAAAAAGCGACAAATGGACCATTGAGCAAAATTTGGTGCTACTAAGTGGATGGATAAAATATGGAACAGACAAAGTTGTTGGTAGAAACCAGATGAGCAAATCATTTTGGGGTAAAATTGGTAAGTATTGTAATGAGCATTGCTCATTTGATCCTTCGCGTGGTGGAGTATCGTGCATGAATCATTACAACTACATGACCCAAAAATTGGGAATCATACAATTGTACGAGCAAGTGTATCTCAGGGCCCAAACTGAAGATGAACTGCAAAGAATTTTGCATGTTAGTGAAATGTGAGGGTTCCCGGGGATGATTGGGAGTATTGATTGCATGCATTGGAATGAAAAAAAATGTCCTATAGCGTGGAAAGGACAATATACTCGGGGAGATAAGGGAACTACCACTGTTATTCCAGAAGCGGTCGCAACCCATGATCTATGGATCTTGCATGCTTTTTTTGGATGTCCAGGCATATTGAACGATTAAAACGTTCTAAATCATTCACTAGTGTTCGATTATGTTGTACAAGGAAATACTCCAAGAGTGAACTTCTTCGTGAACCAACGACCTTACAATATGATGCACTATCTAGCTGACGGTACTCCTTGAGTGAACTAGACAGCGTGACTCCAAGGTACCATAGCCTCCTTTTCTCGAATCTGCTCCCAAGTTTTGAGAGAAGAGAACCAGGGCTTGAAGTCATCATCGGAATGCTTCCATAATACCACGTCACTGCCTTGCTGAGCATCTGGTATCGGTTCTCTCTGAATGCGTTCATGCAGTGCATGATAGTGTCGCCTTCTATGATCTCTAACATTCCACTGCTCGTGAGAAACTGCCTCACAAACTCTAGCATTACGAGGTATGCCTAGATACTGAGTACCGACAGCGCCGGTGATGTCGATAAGTTTTCCAAGCTGAAACCAATTATCAAACCAAAAGAACGCTGACTTCCCATCCTTAACCTCCATCCGAATGAACTTCCCATCATCAATATTTTCCATCTTCTTCTTCTTTACGTGCAAAACATATTTTCCTTTTTATGTTTATTAATTTTTGTTTATTCTTTTGGATGAACATGTCTAATAATGAAAATATTGATGATGTTGGTGATGGTGCTGAAGATGGCGGTGGAACTACACAGCGTAAGGTAAATTTTATAATTGATATGTTAAATTTAAAATGATATGAAGTTATTGTATTTTAATTATTTTAATATAACTGTAGAAACAAAAACAAATTATATGGGAAGATGAACATATTGGGATATACTTGGAGCTTCTAGATATTGAGTTGGCTAAAATTAGATACAGACAAAAGTTACCTAAAAAACTGGGGAGAGAGCGTATTTGTAAAGATTTTTTGGAGAAAACTGGTATAAGTCTTCCTTGGGATTCTTTCAAGAGCAAGTACGATACATTGAGAAATATGTATGGATCGTATAAAAGGCTCAAGAATTTTACCGGAGTTTCAGCAGATGATAATACCGGTTTGATTGAGATGGATTCCGAATGGTGGCCGAATGGTGGGACGACCGCGAAAAAGTACATTAGTGTATAGTTTTATATTTTACAAAAAGTTCTTGTAACAAACCTTGTTACTGACATTTATGTTATATACTTTGTCTTTGAGTTGTGCAGGAAATTCAATATGCAAAAAAGATCCGTGAAAATGGGATCCCCCACATGGAACTTATGAGGCGCATATTTGGACGATTCAAATGGGATCCCCCACGTGAAAATGGGATCTCCCACATGGTAGTAAACCAGAAGCTATGTACTCAACTCATTTCCAAGATGCAAAGTATGCTGAACAAAATGAGAATGAGCAGCTAGATAAGTCTGTTCCAGAAACCCAAGATAATGATGGAGACGATTCAAATATCATTCATACAACTGACGTGCATCACCACTCACAAACCATTTCACTAGACTCTCCTCCAAGGTCACCTATTGGTCCATCAAAGCGGTAAAACAGAAAACAAACACGTGTGGCTCCATACGAAAGTAGTCGAGGTAAAGACGTATGCCTGAGCCGCGAGAAGAACATCCCACGAAGAAGAAAGTCATGAACAACATAAGAGATGAGATTGCAAACATGATTTGGAATGAACATTTGTAATTTTTTGCTATTATTTGGTTTTTTAATTTAAAGTTCATGCTAATATTATTATTTCATTTAATTTAACTTATTCTTGATATTAGAATAAATATTATTAGTAGTTATTATAATACTTAGAAAATAATAGATACTGAAAATTATTTTTCAAACGTTTTATACTTATTTAAAATAATTTTTATTTTTATTTTTATTTATTTAAAAAAGCTTAATAAAAAAATTTCTATTTATCTGTTTATGTTACCAGACATAAGTTTTAATAAAATGATAACTTTTATTTTTACTGCAAAACTTACCACATAAACGTACCGTTTTTCCCATATCATTTTTCTTCAAGTTACATCGAACTATAAATCTTAATGTAATTCAACTCTAATACTACATGTCACCAGTCGGAGCCATATTACAAATTTTCAATAATGACAGAACCAATACAACATCTGTTTGAAGATCATATGAAATAAGATTTTTTAGTCACAAACAAGAAGAAAATTTCTTACTTAAGATTCAGAACAGTATGAGTTTTAACAAACTGATGCAAAGAGATTAATAATTTATCTAGACACTAATCAAAGTAAAAAACTAAGCACATCATACATATGAGACTAAGACTACATGTAATGGTGTGTTGAATGAATTAAACCCGTTGAATTTGGGTAAGGAGGAGAGAGACTGTCGACGTGGTGTGATCTCATTGACCGAAGAAAAAGTGGGGCTGATGATTTTTTTTATTGGTTGTGCTTAGTTTTTTTTTTCTTCTCTTCTACATTATTTGATTCAATTATTGTACATAAAAAATATTTAAAAAACAATTATATCGAAATTTATAATTTTTCACACTATAAAAAGATATTTGTTTCATTAGATTTGGACACAGAAAAAAAAATCTTTAGCCTTTCATAAACTCTCGTTTCTATATTTTCTATCTTCATTGAAAAATGAATCCCAACAAAAACCTTTCTAAGAGCATCACCAACCCAAGACCTCGTTTTAAAGGGGAGCAAAACTTCAAAATGAGGATTTGAGGGTTGGTTACTTCAACCATAAATCCTGAAAAAACTCCTTAAAAGTTTATTTATTTGTATTATAGTAATTGATATTAACAAAAGTTACTAATATTTATGACAAAAAATAACTATAAGGACCAAAAAAAAATACAAGAAAATACAAAATAACTATAAGGACTACAAGACCCAAAAATTCGGAATCATACAATTGTACGAGCAAGTGTATCTCAGGACCCAAACTGAAGATGAACTGCAAAGAATTTTGCATGTTAGTAAAACGTGAGGGTTCCCGGGGATGATTGGAAGTATTGATTGCATGCATTGGAATGAAAAAAATGTCCTAAAGCGTGGAAAGGACAATATACCCGGGAGATAAGGGAACTACCACTGTTATTCTTGAAGCGGTCACAACCCATGATCTATAGATCTGGCATGCATTTTTTGGATGTCCAGGCACATTGAACGATAGAAACGTTCTAGATCATTCACTAGTGTTCGATTATGTTGAACAAGGAAATACTCCAAGAGTGAACTTATTCGTGAACCAACGGCCTTACAATATGATGTATTATCTAGCTGACGGTATCTATCCTTCTTATCCTACTTTCGTCTTAATAAATCATATTAGCGTTTCATAAACACCCGTTTCTATATTTTCCTATCTTCATTGAAAAATGGATTCCAACAAAAATCATTTTAATAATATCTAAAACTTTTCAAACTACTATTTCAACTATCCAAATCTCAACAACTATCCATTTCAAAATCAGTCTCCCAACCAACCCCAAAACATACCAAATTATGGTTTTCCACCAAATTTCTTCATGCCGTCAGCTATTCCAAAATATCACCCATATTACGGTTCGCCGATGTCATATTCATCTCAACCACCCGCTTATTCTTATACTCCGATGGATAATGAAATTTCTCCGGATGTTGGAACAACTAGATTTTCTGAATTTTCTACACAAATGACTATTGGTGGTATAAGTTGGGTTAATGAAGCCACTCATTGTGTAGACACTTCAATCCAAGCTACCCGAAAAAGCGATAAATGGACCACTGAGCAAAATTTGGTGCTACTAAGTGGATGGATAAAATATGGAACAGACAACGTTGTTGGTAGAAACTAGATGAGCCAATCATTTTGGGGTAAAATTGCTAAGTATTGTAATGAGAATTGCTCATTTGATCCTTCGCGTGGTGGAGTATCGTGCAGGAATCATTACAACTACATGACCCAAAAATTGGGAATCATACAATTGTACGGGCAAGTGTATCTCAGGGCCCAAACTGAAGATGACCTGCAAAGAATTTTGCATGTTAGTGAAATGTGAGGGTTCCCGGGGATGATTGGAAGTATTGATTGCATGCATTGGAATAGAAAAAATGTCCTAAAGCGTGGAAAGGACAATATACTCGGGGAGATAAGAGAACTACCACTGTTATTCTTGAAGCGGTCGCAACCCATGATCTATGGATCTGACATGCTTTTTTTGGATTTCCAGACCCATTAAACGATAGAAACGTTCTAGATCATTCACTAGTGTTCGATTATGTTGGACAAGGAAATACTCCAAGAGTGAACTTCTTCGTGAACCAACGGCCTTACAATATGATGTACTATCTACCTGACGGTATCTATCCTTCTTATCCTACTTTCGTCCTAATAAATCATCTTAGCCTTTCATAAACACCAGTTTCTATATTTTCCTATCTTCATTGAAAAATGGCTTCCAATAAAAATCATTTTAATAATATCTAAAACTTTTCAAACTACTCTTTCAACTATCCAAACCTCAACAACTATCCATTTCAAAATCAGTCTCCCAACCAACCCAAAACATACCAAATTATGGTTTTCCCCCAACTTTTTTCATGCCGTCAGCTATTCCAAACTACCACCCATATTATGGTTCGCCGATGTCATTTTCATCTCAACCACCCGCTTATTCTTATACTCCGATGGATAATGAAATTTCTCCGGATGTTGGAGCAACTAGATTTTCTGAATTTTCTACACAAATGACTGTTAGTGGTATAAGTTGGGTTAATGAAACCACTCATTGTGTAGGCACTTCAACCCATGCTACCCGAAAAAGCGACAAATGGACCATTGAGCAAAATTTGGTGCTACTAAGTGGATGGATAAAATATGGAACAGACAACGTTGTTGGTAGAAACCAGATGAGCAAATCATTTTGGGGTAAAATTGCTAAGTATTGTAATGAGCATTGCTCATTTGATCCTTCGCGTGGTGGAGTATCGTGCATGAATTATTACAACTACATGACCCAAAAATTGGGAATCATACAATTGTACGAGCAAGTGTATCTCAGGGCCCAAACTGAAGATGAACTGCAAAGAATTTTGCATGTTAGTGAAATGTGAGGGTTCCCGGAGATGATTGGGAGTATTGATTGCATGCATTGGAATGAAAAAAAATGTCCTATAGCGTGGAAAGGACAATATACTCGGGGAGATAAGGGAACTACCACTGTTATTCCTGAAGCGGACGCAACCCATGATCTATGGATCTGGCATGCTTTTTTGGATGTCCAGGCACATTGAACGATAAAAACGTTCTAGATCATTCACTAGTGTTCGATTATGTTGAACAAGGAAATACTCCAAGAGTGAACTTCTTCGTGAACCAACGACCTAACAATATGATGCACTATCTAGCTGACGGTATCTATCCTTCTTATCCTACTTTCGGTAAATCGATTAGGCTTCCTCAAAGTGAATTTTATTAACAAACCATTATAGAGTATAAAAATGAGTGGGTATTGAAACAATTTTTATTTCATTTCCTACATCATTCCATTTTTCAATTCCACAAATAATCATTCATTTTATTCATAATATTTTTGTCAAGCATAACAGTTACACCCTTAAAATATATCAATACTATTAATACAAGATCACTCATAATACTTGCCCTTCTATTATCGTGGTATGTTACGTGTTTTCCCACTACTTTTTCAAATGGTGGTTTGCCCTTCATTAAAGGTATAATAATACTTTGTTTTGTAGACCTACTTCTTATGATTCAGCGTATATATGTTTCCATAAAGAAAAAAGGGAAAGTGGGTGATGCGACGACATTGAGATTTTTCTTTCTTGCAAACATATTAGGCTTTGTTTATAAGCAAGATGACAAAAAGAGATAAATCAAGAGAAGAGTTCTCATTCATCATTATTCCGTGTGAATGATAGCTCAAATTGGATTTCGTAGGAAAATGTTTCATCTACATATTATGTTATTGATCTCTTCATTCCATGGACACATTTTGATTTTTTTCTTAAGTTTAAGTTTTTGTTTATTGATTTGATCACAAAAATGATCGTGGCTGTGATTTTGTTGTTTGATCACCTCTCCAAAAATGATTTAAACACTTTGGTTGATGATTTTTTAAAATACAGAGATCTATTACGTTAAAATGGTGTGCGGCGCTGGAGAAATTTTTTTTCACAAAGATAGAAGCCTTAAGGGAGAAGACAAAATATTTACATGTTTGCCATTAATAAGAAAAAATAATAAAAACAAATAAAGTAGATATGAGAGTTCGAACCAATGTCATCCTTGGAACAAGAAGCCTCTATTACCACAACACAACATTGATGCCCTTGGCATGATAAGAATGGATGGCACCATGGTGAAGTTCATCACAACTCAGACTACATGATTAGCTTCATCGACAAGCAAGTACGCAACATAATCAGTTTGCTCAAAGGGAAGGGACGAAAACATTTGGATCAAGCTATGATGGCTTGGTTTGCATCACGAGAGTAGAAAGATAAAGATTTTTGTTTTATTCTAATTTTAAGCCTTGTTTGTTGCAAAGTAGATCAAACAATACATCCTCTGTAACAGAAATTTTTTTTTTGAATAATTTAACATTATTTCAAAAAAGTACTTTATGCCACTAATCTTATCTCTAAACCTTTAGTAAACATTAATAGGTTTCACGTCATCTAATACTATTTCCTAACCAGCCCATATATCTATCATATTAAAACTGAAGTACATTTAAAAAATTAATCTTTAATTCAATTTAATAATTACTGTCTCCCACTCACCTTATCTCGACACTTTTTTTTTGTCAGCAACAAAACAGACTCATATAGACTCTGTAAACCAAACTGGTAGCTCCGCATCCATATGGACTACAAACTAGGGTTGCTTTCTTGCACTGCGTGCTAGACTATCCACCCTTGAATTAAGCGTCCTTGGTATATGGATGATCTCTGAGCTGTGGAAACTTCTTTTCATGATCTTGATATCTTCCAGATAACTTGCAAATGCGGGCCATTCGTCAGGTTCAGAAACCATCTTCCCCAACTGAGAACAATCTGTCGCAAAAGTAACAGTATATTGTCTTAAATTCCTCATACATTCCATTGCCCAAATGAGCGCTTCTATCTCCGAATGAAGGGGTGATTGACACACTCTAGTATTCCTAGCACCCATCAAACTATCAAATCCTTCCAAAGTACTACACCATCCTTGTCCCGAATGTCTATCATGTTCTTTCCATGATCCATCTGTAAAACACCATCTACCAGGGATAGTGGGGACCGACGCATTCACCGATCGGGACTGATCAGATCTTTGTGCATGATTAATTTGCACCTCAGCCTAGAGGACCGACTCTGTTTCCGCCAACTTGAGAGTATCGCGGGGATCAATATCCAAATTGCTAAAAACCTTGTTGTTTCTTCCCTTTCATATATACCATAGAATCCATGCAAAATGGTGATCTTCCATTGCCGAGACACTCTCCAAAATAAATGATCCATATTTGCAAAAAGTGATTGAAGGGGAAAAATATCTGGGTTAGACGGAATCCGTGAAAGTGCCCAAACCTGAATTGCCGGAGGGCATTCAAAAAATACATGATTTATGGATTCCTCAAGTGCTCCACATCGTGCACATATCATATCCCCTTGAATTCCTCGTGATCGTAGATTTTTCTTTACCGCTATGCAACATGTGACCAGTTGCCAACGAAAATGTTTTAACTTAGGTGGGCATCGCACTTTCCAGCAATGTGCTTTCAATAACAAAACTGATGGACCATACTCTGGTAGTGTCCTAACTTTATCTGGATACACTCAATCCACCTCATAGCCAGATTTAACCGTATATCTCCTATTCTTTGTAAAATGCCATCCATCCCGATCCGCTGTCCGAAATCGACTTAAAGGTATACTCTCAATCATCTGCACATCGTTCGGGTCCACCAAAGTCCTGATAACCTGTGAATTCCATGTTCTTGATGTTTCTTCAATAAGAGAATCCACCGTGAGATCCGGGTAAAGGTTGTGTTGATTTTTGTTTGCTGGTCTCAGGGGAGGGGGGGGGGTGGATGGGAGCCACAGATCATTCCATACTGAAATAGATGATCCTGATCCCACCCTTTTGATTAGTCATTTGCTAACCAGAGATCTAGCTGAGATAATACTACGCCAGCCATAAGATGACGAGTAAGATCTAATTGGTTCCAGGGGTGAAGCATTCCTGAAGTACGTCCTTTGAACACTCGTGCAAATAAAGTGTTCGGTTTCTCAATTAATCTCCAGAATTGTTTCCCAAGCATAGCCGTGTTGAATTCTGTAAGGTCTTTACAACCTAAACCTCCTTCAGCCTTAGGCACACAGATTTTATCCTATGATTTCCAATGCATCCCTCTAGTATTACCTCCTCGACTCCACCAAAACTGTGCCACAGCGCTTGTCAGTTTTTTCATCACCGTTTTTGGAATACGATAACATCCCGTTACATGGTTTGGCAGAGCTATTACCATTGATTTTATAATCACCTCTTTACCCCCTTTAGTGAAAAACTTGAAAGTCCATCCGTTGACCCTGTTATTTAATCTCTCTTGAACAAAACCAAAGACTTGTATCTTTGAACCTTCCAAACTCTCAGGTATTCCCAGGTATGATCCCATGCCGCCTAGATTCTGAATTCCCAAAATGTCCCGTAGTTTCTGCCTTAAGTCTTCCTCGACCTTATGCCCAAACTGAATCGAAGATTTTTCAAAATTTATCTGCTGACCTGATGCCACTTCATATTCCTTAAGAATCCGAAGAATAGTCTGACATTCTTCTTTTTTTGCTTTACAGAAGAAAAGGCTATCATCTGCAAAGAGTAAATGGGATATCGAAGGGCAAGCCCTAGCGACCTTTATACCCGTCATATGTTTCTCCCTCTCCACCTTTTTAATATTCGCTACTAGCGCTTCCGTGCACATAATTAAAAGATAAGGAGAAAGAGGATCCCCCTGACGAAGCCCCCGCTGTGCAATTATATTTCCTTTCGGTTGCCCATTTAATAACACTTTATACTGTAATGAGGAAATACATTCCATCATCAGTTGTATCCAATGGTGATCAAAACCCATTTTAGATAGAAGTTGTTGAATGAAAATCCATTCAACTCTATCATAAGCTTTACTCATATCCGTTTTTATGGCCATAAATTTGTCCTTACACGCTCTGTTAGTCCTCAATCCATGGAACATCTCCTGGGCTATAAGTATGTTATCCGAGATCAGCCTTCCCGGCACAAAAGCCGATTGTGTTTCCGAGATAAGAGAAGGAAGGCACACCTTCAACCTTTGACATAATACCTTCGATATAATCTTATATCCTACATTACATAAGCTGATAGGTCTGAGTTCAGTCATACTCGTAGGTCTCTCCGTTTTAGGGATTAAACAAATATTCGTCATATTTAACCTTGTGTCTAGGTCCCTGATGACAAAAAATCATTAACCATTTTCAGTAGATCCTTTTTTATTATATGCCAAGAGTGCTGAAAGAAAAGAGCCGTCATCCCATCCGGTCCTGGAACTTTTTCCGGATGCATCATAAACAAAGCTTGACGTACTTCCTCTTCAGTTGCAAGCCGGATTAACCTCTGGTTCATCTGAGGAGTAATCGTAGGTATAATCTCTTCCAAAAAAACATTGAACTTTGTAGGCGAGGTTGTCTGAAATAGATCCCCAAAATAATCTACTGCTACCTTCTCTACACCTTGTTCCTCAATGATCCATTCACCATTCATATCATATAGGCCTACAATTATATTGCGAGCCCGGCGTTGTTTTGTCAGGGCATGATAGAACTTAGTATTCAAATCTTCTGTATGCCACATATTTCGACTTTTCTATTGCCAATACTCTTCCTTGTCTTTATACTCTTCGTGCAATTTCCTCGAAACATCCAAGATTTCCTCTTCAGTTCTATTATTATCGTTTTGAACCTCTTCCAACGCTTGTTGCAGCTCACTGATTTTTTTCCTTCCCATATGGTGGATTATTTTTACGCCATGTGGAAATGTCATGTCGGAAATTAATAATTTTTGATACGAAGTCTCCCGAATTCTCCGCTGCCGACTCTTCCCAACCCCTCTAAATTGAATCCAATAAACCCTCCTGCCCAATCCATCTTTTATCAAAACGGAATTGTCCCCGTCGTCGCGGTATTTTATTATCCAAGTAAGCCACCACTGGTCTATGGTCAGAACTCACCAGTCCTAAATATTCTGTGTAAGAACATGGAAAAAGTGCATGCCAATCTTCATTGGCCAGAGCTCGGTCCAACCGACACTTAACCAATCCTTTAGTTCTTCTTCCTTGCCAGGACATCCTATTTCCTCTGGCTGGGAATTCCAGTAATCCCATATCCCTAATCATATTATTAAGAGGTAAGAAAGATGCTGGGCTCCTTAGCGTCCCTCCTTCTTTTTCATGATTGCCGGTAATCTCATTCAAATCTCCTATTATAAACCACGGCTCTGATCTTGCCACTCCATACCTGGTTAATTGTTCCCATACGTGATCTCTCAACTGTTGTACTGGCTCTCCATATACAAAAGTCATAAAAACTTTTTTCCCTAGAGAAATTGCTTCCACGTCAATTATCGTAATATTAGTATATAAAATATTTACTTGGAATTCATTATTATAAAATAAAGCAAGTCCTCCTCTTGTGCCAATTGGGTCCACCGTAACTAAATTCTCATAACCGAAATGGGCCTGAAAGCCTTGAATGAAAGTCAAATCTTGTTTTGTTTCCGACAAAAACAGAAAATCCAGTTTGTGTTTATGCCAAATTTCCCTTAGGTAACTGATTGTCTAATTACTTCCCGCACCTCTACAATTCCAACTCAGTACTTTCATAAAAAATTCTGATTACTAAGCTCTTCAGAGCTAGTCAACTGGGGGTGAAGAGGCCCTAACAGTCCATAAAACGATATGGATGTACTTACGTAACTCATATGCCCAGAAACCTGTTTGTATCTATCCCTTTGCCTTTGTAGTATTACCACAATCTGTGTTTTGTCTTTGAAACTATGCAACATCAAACCTGTAGCATTTTCCACCCAAGATAGTAAATTTGGAAGCGTTAATATAGTAAACACGTCAGAGAACCGACAATCGCAACGTCTTGAAAATCCCATAACGAGACGGCACGAGAGTACCTAAGAACAAACAATTGTGTCAACATAAATTTCCACAAAGACCACATCTGAGAAGTATCCATACAGTTGCCTTGATCAAAGTAACCACTCCATATTTGCATTAACTGTTGAGTCCACTCCATACCAAGCATTTCCAAATGTACAAAATCATAAGAAACAGGCCATATTAACATCCTTTGAATAACCTTGCACCCATAATCCACGCCCATAACAGTTATCTCTGTATACTTCAGTAGTGTCTGTGTTTGACTTAAGGAGGCCAAACACATGAGAAGCAACATAGTAAACCATCTCATGCCATCGCTACGTAACCGGATTTGTAAATACCCTCGACTTTTAAAACCATACGATAAAACCTCGGATCCAAAGCAAGACCAGTAAACCAAAGAAACAATCTTATTCCATATCAAGATCTTATAGTACGATCTGACCAAAGACTTTAACAAGACCAACCTCAGATAAAATTCAACCACAGGAATGGAAACTATGCTCATCGAGCTTATTAGATCAAAACCAAAACTAAACACAAAGAAAAAAACAAAGATAAAACAAGAGAGCACCCCTTGCTCGCCGCCCTCGTCTGATACTTGTATCATCATAAAACTAGGATTTGGATGAGGTGGGTTTAGGGTTTGAAGGACCCTTCTCCTCATGATGCTTCGCTCCTTCACCTTGACGGGTTGCAGGTTTGGTGTTGTTGGTTGCGCGCTTACGAGTGGATATGATAGCTTGGATGTTGCGTGCCTTAGAGGAAGCCCCTGCAACATCTGTTTGTTTAAACAGACCTTTACGCACCACCTTCTTCTTTTCCACTTCACCGTCAGACAGATTCAGGAACCCGTCATCACTACCCTCAACAATTCCTAACACGTTACTCTGATTCTCATCTAACACCATATTATCATCGACAACCTCATTATTCCCCTCTTTTAATAAATCATTTATTACATCAAGCCCGTTCTCCACCTTCTGAGACTCCAGAGTTACCTTTTGGACTGTTGCGAGAATGATTGTTGGATCGACAACGCTTTCCCGCGTCTTCTCCTGGTCATTCCTTGTAGTTTGCCTCTTCTCCTGCTGGGGAATCTCTCCCTCTTCCCGAGCCTCCACAGCTGCCCCCACTCTTGGGCTCATACCACGCCTCACTTCTCGTGGGAACCTCGGATTTTCCTCAGCATTGTAGCCTCTGGAACGATCAAAACGGGAGCTCCTGTGTCTTAGCCCTCCGTCGTCCCCTCTATGATCGGTACGGTAAGAATGATACCTATTGCATCCTTTCTCTGGGACCTTGACCCATTTTGATTCATGCTCCTCATACATCTTCCCTTTTCCTTTTCCAGTGTAGTCCATATTCTCTCTCCCCTGACCCTGCTGATCCGTTGCGCCATTGATCACCACACCCTTGTAGCTCCGAGCGAGATCATCATGTCTGCTTATCGGATTCTCCCTGACTTCTTTCTTCTTCTGGGGGCTTCTTGTGATCAACGGGCAATCATCAAGACCGTGAGAAAGAGAAAAACAGTGCTCACAGAAACTGAACAGCTTCTCGTACTTCAAAGATATGAAAGCCTTATCTCCTTCATGAAACTCTCCCCCCAACGAAGTCCACCTTTGTGTCAAAACTCAATTCCTTCTAGTCTTCACGTCATCTAGTCATATTGCCTAACCAGCCCAAACAATTAAAATACCCAATATTTATATTATTCATCTCAAACAAATAAAATTAAAAATATTATAGAACTAGCCCATTATATTTGTCTCAAACAAACATACGTAACATGAAGTACATAAAAATATACAATTGTGAAATGTTCATCCGATTTAGTAAATAATAATTGTAAATAATATTTAATTATAAAAACAGTTTGAAATTTAATATATATATATATATATATATATATATTATTTTTTTTTGTCATCAAATACAGACTTATATTGACTCTGCGAACCAAGCTGGTAACACTGCATCTATGTGAACGACGAAAGACAGTTGTTTTCTGGCACTGCGTGCTAGACTGTCCGCCCTAGAGTTCTCCGTTCTAGGTACATGAATGATCTTTGTGTTTCTGAAACTTCCCATCAAAACTTATATGTCTTCCAAGTACACTTCAATTGCCGGCCATTCTTCTAGTTCTCAAACCATCTTCACCAATTGAGAACAATATGTTGTAAACGTGACCTGAAACTGATGCAAATTCTTCATACACTCCATTGCCCATATTAAAGCCTCTATCTCCGCATGAAGAGGTGATAGAGATGCCCGAACATTTCGTGTCCCCATTAGACCATCAAAACCCTCTAGGGTACTATACCAACCTTGTCCTGAATAAAGATCTTTATCCTTCCACGACCCATCTGTAAAACACCATCTCCCTTGAATAGATTGTACAGTCCTCACTTCTATTGGTTGTGTTCCTCGATGTGCATTTAGGAGTTGTGCTTCCGCCCAAAGTATTGACTCTGTTTCTGCTATTCTTAGTGTTTCACTCGGCTCAACATCGATATTACAAAAAAACTTATTATTTCTCCCCTTCCAGATATACCATAAAATCCATGCAAATTGATGATCGTCCATTTCTGGGCGTACCCTCCAGAAGAGATGATCCATATTTGTAAAGAGAGAACCAGTGGGAAAGTTATCTGGATGTGATGGTATCTTTGAGAGAGAGCCCAAATCTGACACGCTGGTGGGCATTCAAAGAACACATGATTTATGGATTCCTCTGGAGCTCCACAACGATCACAAGATATCTCCCCTTGCATCCCTCTCGCCTTCAAATTTTTCTTGACCGCTATGCATCCTGAGATCAATTGCCATAAGAAGTGTCTCAGTTTCGGTGGACATTTCACTTTCCAATAGAATGCTTTCAATATATCTACATTGGGTCCATAAAGAACTAGTGGTTTTTCCTTATCCGGATAAACTCGTTCTACTTGGTATCCCGATTTTACTGTGTATCTTCCATTGTTAGTAAAGTGCCAGCCATCCCTATCCACCATCTAATTTCTACTCAGAGGAATACTTTCAATAATGTTCACATCATGGGGATCCACCAAATTCCTAATTGCCTGCGAATTCCAAGTTCGTGAGACTGGATCAATAAGAGAGTCCACTGTAAGGTCCGGAAAATTGTGTTGTTGATTTTTGTTTGCTGGTCTCGGGCGAGTGGTTGGGAGCCATGGATCATTCCATACAGATATAGATGATCCTGTTCCCATCCGTTTAATTAGTCCTTTGCTAACCAGAGATCTAGCTGATACAATACTCCTCCAGCCATATGACGGGGAGTATGAACGGATCGGTTCCAGAGGTGATGCATTCATGTAATACCGTCCTTTGAAAACTCGAGAAAACAATGTATTTGGCTTTTCTATCAATCGCCATAGCTTTTTTGCAAGCATAGCCGTGTTAAAATCCGTAAGATCTTTGAAGCCTAAGCCCCCATCTTCCTTATTTATGCATAATTTATCCCATGATTTCCAGTGCATACCTCTTGTGTTTCCCCCCGGACTCCACCAAAATTGTGCCACCGCACTTGTCAGCTTCTTCGCTGTAGCTTTTGGTAACCTATAGACAGACATCACATGATTTGGTAAAGCTGTAACCACGGATTTGATAATCACCTCCTTTCCTCCTTTAGTAAAAAACTTGAAAGTCCAGCCATTTACCCTATTATTTAGACGATCCTGTACAAATCCAAAAACTTGTATTTTAGAGCCACCGAGACTTTCAGGAAGGCCAAGATAAGATCCCATGCCTCCTATATTTTGTATTCCCAAAATATCCCTTAACTCTTGCCTACTAGTCTCCTCAATCCTATGTCCAAATTGTATGGACGATTTTTGGAAGTTGATCAGTTGGCCCGAAACCACTTCATATTCCTTTAAAATCCTGAGAATGGTTTGACATTCTTCCTTTTGTGCTTTACAAAAGAAGAGGCTATCATCTGCGAAAAGCAAATGAGATATTTCCGGGCTAGCTCTAGCCACCTTCATCCCCGTCAAATGTTTTCCTCTCTCAGCCTTTTTAATATTTGCAATCAAAGCCTCTGTGCACATGATGAATAAATAGGGTGATAAAGGATCTCCTTGACGTAGCCCCCTCTGTGGGATTATGAAACCTCATGGTTGTCCGTTTAGTAGCACCGATATTGTACTGATGATATGCACTCCATCATTAACTTAACCCAGTGAGGATCAAAACCCATCTTCTGCAATAGCGCCTGAATAAAGGCCCATTCCACCCTATCATACGCTTTGCTCATATCCATTTTAATTGCCATATACTTGTTTTGACAAGACTTATTGGTCCTTAACCCATGAAACATCTCTTGCGCGATAAGAATATTATCCGATATCATCCGTCCTGCCACAAAGGCTGATTGCGTTTCCGATATAAGGTATGGAAGGCACACTCTTAGTCGCTGACATAATACTTTCGAGATAATTTTATACCCTACATTGCAAAGACTTATTGGCCGCAGTTCCGTCATCCTTATAGGTCTCTCCGTCTTCGGAATCATGCAAATATTGGTAACATTTAATCTTGAATCCATTTCACCTGTCACCAGAAAATTATTGACCATTGCAACTAGATCATCTTTGATGATGTGCCATGCATGTTGAAAAAACAAAGCTGTCATCCCATCCGGTCCTGGGGCTTTTTCTGGATGCATCATAAACAAAGCCTGACGAACTTCCTCCTCCGTTGCCATCCTGAGCAGTCTCTGGTTTGTCTGGTGAGTAATAGATGGTGTAATCTCATCTAAAAAATCATCAAATTCAGTTGGAGAGGTGGTGCTAAATAATCCCACAAAATAGTCTACTGCCACCTTCTCGACACCTTTTTCTTCTGTTATCCAATGACCATCCTCATCATGAAGCCCCACTATCCTATTACGGACCCGTCTTTGCTTTGTTAAGGCATGGTAGAATTTAGTATTAAGATCCCCAGATGAGTACCACATATTCCTACTTTTCTGATGCCAATATTCTTCTTCATCCTTATAGGCATCCTGTAATTTCCGAGAAACCTCCAAAATATCATCCTGAGACCTATTATTATCCATTTGAACCTCTTCTAAAGCTTGTTGAAGCTCAATAATTTTTTCCTTCCCATAAGGTGGATTGTTTTTCCTCCAAGCTGCAATTTCGTGCCGACAATTTGTGATTTTTGTAACAATATCCTCGGAGTGACCTTCATGCCTCTCTTTCCATCCTGAGACTAATGATTCCATAAATCCTTCTTGTCCAATCCACCGTTTGTCAAACCGAAATTGTCCTTTCTTCCTGTGAACTTTGTCTTCTATAAACGCCACTACTGGGCGATGATCCGATGCTACCATCCCAAGGTATTCTGTATATGAGCATGGGAATAGCGTGTGCCAATCTTCGTTCGCTAATGCACGATCTAACCGGCATCTAACCGTCACTGCCCCTTTTCCTTTTCCTCTCCTTGCTTGCCATGACATTTTATTCCCCCTAGCAGGGAATTCCAATAGACCACTATTTCTGATCATATTATTAAACGGAACAAAAGAAGCTGCACTTCTTAGCGACCCGCCATCCTTCTCGTGGTTCCCAGTTATTTCATTCAGATCTCCAATAATAAACCAAGGTTCGGATCTAGCTAACCCGTATTGAGTCAACCGTTCCCATACCTGTTCCCTCATCTTTGGAACCGGATCGCCGTAAACAAAAGTCAGAAAAACCGTTTTCCCAAGAGCAACCGCTTCAACATCTATCATCCGTTTACTGGTATATAAAATCTTGATTTGAAATTCATTATTGTAGTAAAGTGCTAAACCCCCACTCCTACCCTCTGGATCCACAGTAACCAAATTTTCATAGCCAAAATGTGCTTGAAATCCTTGCACAAACTCAAAATCTTGTTTTGTCTCAGATAGAAATAAAAAATCTGGTTTGTGTTTGTGCCATATTTCTCGAAGATAACTTACAGTCCAATGACTTCCCATTCCTCTGCATTTCCAACTTAATACTCTCATTAAAAAAATAATGGGGAACTCCGTAGAGCTGGGAGAAAACGGGTTTGATGATACCCAAGAATATGCACGCTTAAAACCTGAGATTTCCAACTTATTCCGAAAATAATTACTGTACCAAAAAAGCTTGAAGAAAATACAAGCCCCCTTGTGTTACCAAATCTATTCAACTTACTGGGCCAACAAAAGGACAGCCAACGTACATTTTGATATCTTGATAATTTTCCATGAATTTTCCATTGAACCCAACCCAAGAATTTACGATATGAACCAAACAGCCATTTCTTAATAAATAGCACCAAAAAATACCACACCATCTCATATCTTGGCATGTCCATTGCCTTGTCAGGTAAGCAATAATGCACCCATACCAGTACCAAATGATTTAGAGATAAAGTGATACCACGACCAGACATTATTAATCTCATGTTAGGCCAGATCAAAATCAACTCATCCATCTCATCTTCCCACCATAAGTGATTAAGGCGACAAACACCCATATCAAAAAAAACAATTATATAGTTGCAAAACACATGTTACAAACTTGATTCGAGAGTCCCCAAACCCCCACAAAATCACATACCACCATACATATTGCATAAAGAATTCTATCAACCGTAATTTATATCTAGCAAATATTGTTATTCCCTGCATCCAGAAAACCAAAAAGCTCCATTCTTTTGTTCCTATAAGAATCCTGAAACCTGAGAAAATGCCAACGTAAATGCAACCCTTTAAACTCCAGCCATATTTTGCGTCAACCACACAATCAATAAGTCCTATATAGACCCCCATATATTTCCATTGTGACCTCCTTGTACTGGCCATAACTACAATATCGCAACCCCATTCCTTCCTTGGTGAGTATTGCGACCTGAGATGAGAATAAATATAAATAAAACTGCTCTGCATAAGGATTAAAACTCCCAGCCCATTCCATCGTTCCCAAGCCTTATGCAATTCTGAATTACAGTCTCCTGATAACAAATTCTAATCGAACCTGTGAATCAACTGTGGTAATCATCTCCACCATCCCTGTGAATTCCCGGGATTTCGTTTTGATGATAATCGAAATCGTACTCCATTTTATTACCCAAACCGGCCAAAAGATCCCAAAGTTCCCTTTTCCTGAAACCCAATCAAATCGCGTGAGATTTGAAGAAAATCTCCATTCCGATAACTCCTGATTTTTTCCTTGCTGACCTTCTGCTCCAATCCGTATCTCGTCTCCGATTCCACGATCCCATCGTCGTGTAGGCATCGAAACCCTTACCGATTAGAAAATCTCCATTCCACCATAGCAACTCTATTAGTATTAACTCCTGATTTTTTTTTTTTTTTTTGATATTTCATATATAAAAAACATATTTTTGAGACCACAATGTTTACAGTACTTTGATTACCTCCACAAAATATTCTAAATAAATCATCCCCTGTATATTAATCATGGAGCATTATAACATGTTTTCGTAGCCAAGTGTCATCACGAGAATGATTCTTAGAATTGTTAGAAAAATAAGTTGGTCCATATAAACATATATTATGTTTTTCATTAAACTAACTATTAAATTAATTAATAGTGTACAAAATAATATATTTTTTTTCTTAAATAAAAGCTACGGATTTACCTAATATGGTAAACATATATATGACAATTAATGATTATGAATAATACATATTTGATTAAAAAAAAGTCTAACATCTCTCACTTTTGTTTAATTTTATACTATTAAAAGAAATTAAACAATCACATTAAGCATATAATAAAAAAAATTAGATTTTTTCTTATACGTTATATTTTGAATTTTTAAAAACGAGTATAAATTACTAAATGGTAAAAGTCTCACATTGAAAATTTTGTGATTAATGGTTTTATTTTATTTTTTCTTCAAGCAAGATACAAATGATCATATATCTTAGGTGTGGGCGTTCAGAAACATGTTCGAGTTTGTATCGGATATTTCAGTATAAAGGTATAGAACCCGTTCGAGTATTTCTACACTTCGAGTCGGGTTCGGGTATTTTATGTTCGGGTTCAGATATTTTGGGTCGGGTTCGGATATTTAAATTTTGAAGAAAAAATTAATAAATTATTCATTATTTAATTTTTTTGTATTTAAAATATATTTTAACTTAACTGGTTTTCCAGCTTTTAAGAGATTAAACTATTAATAGGTTTGGAGATAAAACTTTAAAAATAGAAAGACACTAATTTAGTTGTTGTTTTGAAATTTTAGATGCAAATTTTGTTAATGCAAGAAACAAGAGCTTGACATGTATTTTAAGTGAGTAGCAAATATTTTGTCCATAATTATATGTATATTATCTAATTTTGAGCAATAAGCATCATTAATATAAATATTGTGAATAAAATGAGAGAAATAAATTAGAAATATAAGGTTAAGTATACTTATGTTTGGTTATCTTTGGATATCCATTCGGGTTCAGATATTACCCGTTCGAAATTTATATATTACCCGAACTGGTGAAATAAGTAATTTGTTTTCTTGTTCTAATTAGATGATTTTTAGACCAAGCTGGTGAATATATACTAGACATACATTTATATTTCAAGTTTTCACTTATATTCTATAACAGCTTGATATATTATATTTGAACACTAACCTGTTAATATAGTTTGCCGGTGATTTTTTTTTTTTTAAATTGATTCTTAGATATGTATATGGAGTGAAACTAATTTTTACAGATGCCCATTTTTTTTAATTGACACTTTTGTAATTCACTTATTCATAAAAGAAGTTTAAAAAAAAATTAACTCATATCAAAGAAACAAAGACAAGAACGAAAGCACAATTATATAAAGGTAGAAGATGAAATCACTTATGGAGAATCAATAGTAAACAAATCGAGAGCAGAAAATCTAATCCCCTTTCGTAATTATACAATCGATATTGCCTATTTGGTTTTGGTGATTTGTGTCAGCCGCAAAACTTAATTTCTTTTTGTGCATATGAAGTCTTAAAAATATTTAAAATGAGATGTAATACGTTATCTCTTCAACAACGATGATATATTTAAGAGCCCAACATTTGTATTCGTCATTTTATAATCGATAAAGATTGTAGTGTTGCAAAATGTTAAAACCATTTCATAAATAAACATTATTATAAGAACTCACTCCACTCATGCACACAGATTATCATCTAGTTAATTATTATTTCAAAAAGCAGAAATCATTTGAAATAGGAATTTTATTTATTTATTATTTGGAAAAGTCTAAACCATAAATAACTCCACACATTCTTCCTAAAATCATTCACCCGCCTATTAACTTAATTTAACAAAAACCAAAATTTTAGCTATCACATTAACGACAAAGATATCAACTTGCAAATCGCGCTTCACTATATTATAAATATAAATTATAAATATTATTAAAATATTTAGTAGTTTTCTATTCTAAACCACCAAATCATACTAATTGGTTATAAGTACAAAGAAATATAATATATATGATTTATGTGGACGATGGAATAAGAAATATCATATGTAACGTGTTATTTTTATTTGTTTATCAAAATTTAATAACATATGAATAAGATCACACATATACGAATATATAAAATTTGTTAAACAATTATAAATATATGATGATACTATAAATTGAAAAAACATCCGCACGCACAGATCAAAGTCTATTAATATAATTATGTTAAGAATTGTGATTATCCATTGTCCAGCTAAAGGACACTTGTCTTAGAGATAACAACGGTGTATCTTCATCACCTTAACACTTGTCTACGTATGGTTTACTAGAGAAATAAATATCTTATTTCTCGACACTATATATAGACGTGAGATCAAGTTGAATGAATAAGAATGATCACGTAAGACCACCACTCCATCAATAAAAATATAAATACTTCTCTTTTACTTTATATATTCACAACACGTTATCAGCACGAGACTCTAACCAACTGAAGCTTATCAATCCGAAAGTTCTTAAACCAACAGAGGTAATGTTTAAATTTATGTATTTCAATATACTTAATTTATTTAAATTTTATTATTATTTCGGAGTGAGAGGCTGGACCTTCTCCGTTTATTTTTCGGGATGATAAGCGCTGCCTTCCCCGACTGATCAGTATTGTAGACTATGCCTTCACGATCAGAGAAACACGTGGTAGGCTTTGCCTCCGTGAATAAAAATAAAAGGTCAAAAATGGTAGACTAAGTCTCCTCGGACCTTGAAATAAGTAAAAGTCAAAATGGTAGACCATGTCTCCTCGGACTTTGAAAAAATGATCAATATGGTAGTCTATGACTCCTCGGATCATGTGGTAGGCTAAGCCTCCTGATTTTATTTATACTATTTAAATTCCCGCAATTTAAATTTCTGCAATTTAATTTTTTGCTTTTATGCCTTTAATTTCTGCATTTAAATTATGCATTTAAATTCTCGTATTTACTATATTTATATTATTATTCTATAAATACAGTTATCATGTCGAATTTGACAAAGCTCAAAATTAATGCCCTGGATATTACGGGAAATAATTATATGACCTGGGCAGTGGGTGCAAAGATGCACCTGAGAAGAAACGGGCTTTTGGAAACCATCGATAGTTCGAAAACGGTGTCAGATGAGAAAAAGGCAAAAGCCATGATATTTTTACGACACCACATCCATGATGGTTTAAAGGATGAATATATTACGAAAGAGGATCCTTGTGACCTCTGGAAATCTTTAAAAGAGAGGTTCGATCACCAGAAATATGTGATCTTACCAAAAGCTAAACACGAGTGGATCCATCTCCGGTTCCAGGATTACAAAAGTGCTAGTGAGTTTAATTCCGCGATGTTTGGAATTACTTCGAGGATGATGTTATGTGGAGAGAAAATAAGTGATTATGATATGTTCGAAAAAACTCTCTCCACGTTCCATCCTGAAAATGTAATCCTACAGCAACAGTACCGGGTGAATGGATATACCCGTTACTCGGAGTTGATGCAAGTCCTCCTTGTAGCGGAGCAGAATAATCAACTCGTGACTTTAAACCATCAAGCTCGTCCCACTGGATCTGCTCCATTCCCTGAAGTGAATGTTGCATCATCCAGTTATGATAATAGAAGAGGACGAGGTCGTGGACGTAGTGGAAACCGTTATCATGGTCGTGGAAGAGGACGAGGAAGAAGATTCTGTCCCTATGATGAAAGAAATAATAAAGACTTCCACAAAAATTAAAGGAATGAAAAGGGCTAGGATGATTAAAGGCAAACGGGAAAGGTTTGCTACAGATGCGGCATGAAAGGTCATTGGGTATGTAACTATCGTACGCCAAAACATTTAGCCGATCTGTATAGAGAATCCCAAAAGGGAAAAGAGAAAGGAAGAGGTGAAACAAACTTCATCTATGATGAACCTGGGCCATCCTTTCATGGTTTAAATGATGATACTCATCTCGACATATCAGATTTTCTGGTTGAGCCAGAGAGTATCGATGAGTGATGTAGATCGATAGGATATAAGTAGACTGTATTATAGTATCTATATCTTTTGTTGTAAGATATATGTTATGTTTCATGTTTAATGTTTAATAATATATGTTTTATATTCAGAAAATGCCAAACTTTGAGACTATGGATAGAGATTTGTGTTTGGCAGATAGTGCGTCAACGCACACGATAATTAAAGATAAGAAATATTTCTCCAGTCTCAAAATAAAAGATTACGCTGGAAGCGTAAGTACAATATCTGGTAATGCAAAGATTATTATGGGCTCTGGAAGAGCGAAATTTTCAATGCAAGGGGGAACAATATTTGAAATAAGTGATGCATTGTATTCCCCCGAGTCTCATAGAAACTTATTAAATTTTAAGGATATCCGAAGAAATGGATATCATATTGAGACTATGAGTACATATGGCACTGAATTTATTTGCATTAAGTCCGAGAGGAAACATATATTGGAAGAGTTAAGAATGTTATCCTCTGGACTATATTGTACGAAAATTACCATGACTGAGTACTATGCCGTGGTAAACATGAAGTTTACTGATACATTTAAAATTTGGCATGAGAGGCTAGGACATCCTGGTTCAGTCATGATGAGAACGATAGTGCAAAATTCGAATGGCCATCCGTTGAAAAACGGAAAAATTTTGCAAACGGACGAGTTTACATGTAATGCATGTTCTCAAGAAAAACTTATAACTCGGCCATCACCAGCAAAAGTAGGCAATGAATCACCAATATTTTTGGAAAGAATACATGGTGATATATGTGAGCCGATCCACCCACCGTGCGGGCCGTTTAAGTATTTCTTTGTATTGATTGACGCATCTAGTAGATGGTCAAGTGTGTCTCTTTTGACGACACGAAATACGGCTTTCGCAAAGTTCATTGCCCAGATAATAAAGCTGAGAACACAGTTCTCAGAGTATGCCATTAAGAAAGTAAGGCTTGATAATGCTGGTGAATTTACATCGCAAGCCTTTGATGATTATTGTATGTCAATGGGGATTGATGTGGAGCATCCAGTTCCCCATGTGCATACACAAAATGGCATGGCCAAGTCATTGATAAAACGGTTGCAGTTAATTGCAAGACCGTTAGTCTTAAGAACAAAGCTCCCAATTTCTATATGGGGTCATGCTATATTGCATGCAGCTGCATTGGTTTGGTTAAGACAGAGTGCATATCATAAATACTCCCCATTACAATTGGCATCTGGGCAAGAGCCAGATGTATCCCATCTCCGTGTCTTTGGATGTGCGGTCTATGTTCCTATAGCACCATATGTGGGTTATACGTCACCAAGTATAATAAGATATCTGGAACCAGTAACTGGTGATATGTTTACGGCACGATTTGTCGATTGCCATTTTAATGAGGATGAATTTCCAGCGCTAGGGGGTGGAATTAATAGAATTCCTAAAGAGATTACTTGGTGTACACCGTCGTTGTTACACCTTGATCCCCCTACGAATCAAAGAGAGCTAGAAGTTCAGAAAATTGTGCATTTGCATAATTTGGCAAACCAGTTACCAGATGCGTTCACAGATACGAGAAGGGTGACAAAATCATGTATACCCGCTGAAAATGTTCCATCCAGAGTTGATGTTCCTAAAGAACAAACTGATGGAAACAAAATGAATGAACCTATGGTTCAGTTAAAGAGGGGGAGGCCAGCGGGTTCTAAAGATAAAAATCCCCGAAAGAAAAAAAAAATGGATGAACAAAGTAAGGTTCCAGAAGAACCTGATACTGAAAAATGTCTGAAAGAAGGCATAGATAAAGATGATCCAGATGACGAGAAGGGAACAGAAAAGTATGAGATTTCCATCAACTACGCCCAAGATGAAAAGTTATGGATCAGAAATAAGATAAAAGATGTTGATGGAATGTTCTCCTTTTCTGTGTCCAAAGAGATCGATCATGAAAATGATGATCCCGATCCAAGGTCCATTTTGGAATGTCAGAAAAGACATGATTGGGAGGAGTGGAAGAAGGCCATTCAAATTGAATTACTCTCCCTGAATAAAAGAAATGTCTTTGGACCTATAGTCATAACGCCTGAGAATACAAATCTTGTTGGGTATAAGTGGGTATTCCTGAGAAAAGTAAATGAGAAAAATGAAGTAAAACGATATAAAGCCCGATTAGTTTCCCAAGGTTTTTCTCAGAGACCGGGAATTGATTTTGAGGAAACGTATTCCCCGGTAATGGATGCAATTACGTTTAGATTTTTGATGAGCCTAACGGCATCTAAAAATCTTGAAATGCATCTTATGGACGTTGTGACTGCATATTTGTATGGATCGTTGCATAACGATATATATATGAAACTCCCTGAGGGATTGAAAATGCCAGGGGCATAAAAAGAAAAATCCAGGGAGATTTGTTCGGTCAAGTTACAGCGATCATTTTACGGATTAAAGCAATCCGGATGCATGTGGTACAATCGCTTAAGTGAATATCTTTTGAGTAAAGGATATGTGAATAATGCGATATGTCCATGCGTTTTTATAAAGAAATCGTCATTTGGCTTTGTGATCATTGCTGTATATGTAGACGACCTGAACATAATTGGAACTCAAAAGGAGGTTGATGATGCTCGAACTCATATGAAAGAGGAGTTCGAAATGAAAGATCTCGGCAAGACAAAGTTTTGTCTTCGGCTCCAGATAGAGCATCTCTGAGAAGGAATATTTGTGCATCAATCAAATTATACGAAAAGGTTATTGAAACGCTTTTATATGGATAAAGCGACTCCTTTGAGTACTCCAATGGTTGGCAGAACTCTCGATGTTGAGAGAGATCCTTTTAGGCCCTGCGAAGATAGCGAGAAGATATGAGTGCTATCGGTGGGCTTTTGTATCTTGCAAACTGTACTAGGCCTGATATTGCCTTTGCTACTAACCTTCTGGCAAGATATAGTTCTGCTCCTACTCGGAGGCACCGGGACAGAATAAAGCATGTATTCCGTTACCTCCAAGGTACAATTGATTTAGGGTTAATGTATTTTAGAAAACCCGAGTTTGATATGGTTGGTTTTGCAGATGCAGGATACTTATCAGATCCTCATAAGGCTCGATCGCAAACCGGCTACGTTTTTACAATTTGTGGAACCGCGATCTCTTGGCGATCCCAGAAACAAACTCTGGTTGCGACATCTTCAAATCATGCAGAAACTATTGAGCTTCACGAAGCATGTCGAGAATGTGTGTGGTTTCGATCAATGAGTCAACACATACAAGAAGCAAGTGGAATAGTCAATGAGAAAGAGCCGACGAAAATATTTGAAGATAATTCGTTTTGTGTTGCTCAACTTAAAGAAGACTATATCAAGAGCGACAGAACAAAGCACATCCCTCCACGATTTTTCTCGTACATAAGGGAGCTCGAGAAAAATAAGAAGTGGACATCGAATATGTACGATCATGCAACAATCGAGCTGACTTGTTCACCAAAGCTCTTCCGACTACAACATTCCAAAAACACGTCTACGGTATCGGAATGCGGCATTTGCGTGACCTGTAACGACGAAACTAGGTCCACTATTTTCATGGGGAGATTACGACAGTGTACTCTTTTTCCCTTGTCATGGTTTTTGTCCCAATGGGTTTTTCCATGACCAGGTTTTAACGAGGCACTGCGTAATACAAAATGGATAATCAAGGGGGAATGTTAAGAATTGTGATTATCCATTGTCCACCTAAAGGACACTTGTCTTAGAGATAACAACAGTATATCCTCATCACCTTAACACTTGTCTACGTATGGTTTACTAGAGAAATAAATATCTTATTTCTCGACACTATATATAGACGTGAGATCAAGTTGAATGAATAAGAATGATCATGTTTACTCTTCTTATGTTCACGTAAGACTACCACTCCATCAATAAAAATATAAATACTTCTCTTTTACTATATAAATTAACAACAAATTACAATTTGTAAGAAAAAAATAGTTGAGCACAAGGCCCATAAATGAATTGAACTGGACCTGAGTAGTCCAAGTGTAAATCTGCTAGTTTGTGAGTTGACTGGTCGTTGTTTTAGCTATCAACTCGATGATCACCTTCCTAGAAAGTCACCCATTGACATGTGTAACACACATATATCATCAGATCACAAATTCTCAATAAAGACATAACCAATACAACATTTATTTTGCTTTTGCTTTTGGTTTTGGTTTTGGTTTTGTTTGTATTATGAGACAAAAACTAATAACATATCTAAACACTCATCAATGTAAAAAATTAAGTACACCATCTAGAGAAAAGTTGAAAACTTTAGTGATAAATTTTTTTGCTTACGCTTTACAAAATTAAAATAGTACCCTATAATTAATTATTGATACAAAAAATAAGATGTAAGAATTTATCGACATATATTTGCTTACAAGAAAAGTTTCTCTCCTTCCTCTCTGTTCTCTCTCACCGTATCTTTTACAGAGGGAAGCAATGAGATGAAACTGGTAAAACTCCACCCTTGGTTGGGCTCTTCCGGCGACGCACTTTCCCTTCAGTGGTCGGCCGGCTTTTGGCTCCGATGCTGCACCTATTCGTTGAAGGTGAACGGTCGGCTTATGGCTCCGCGTCACACTGTTCCTTCGTGTTGACGGCGGCATCTCTCCCGGAGTTATTTCCGAGAGCGTTGGTGTGGTTTTAGCATGGTTGATGGGTCCGATGGTTTATGGTTCAAATCTGAAGCCGTAGAAGATTTTGTCTTGTGTTCGGTGGTTCTGCTCCTAGAAGAGATCTCGATTTAAATCGATTGAAGCTCTTTGAAGAACGAACACAAGGGTATGTGTTGAAGACGATGGATTTCCCCTACCTACCAACATAGTCGTTGGAGGTTTCTTTCGTCGTGGTGGTCCCAGGTGATTCTGGTGGTTCCGATGAGATGTTTAGGCCGGTGGAGATGTCCGGCCGGTGGAGATGATGGAAAGTTGCATGTGTTTCCCGGTTAGTTTCCGGCGAAACGATTCGTGTCTCTTCGGAGGTGGAGAAGAGGAAGGTGATGGGGACACGTGTTTTCCTCGTTGTTGAGGTTCAAACACGTGTCTTTCGACGTGTCTGGTGAACCGGTCGTTATTTTTGGGCTTTGGCCTTATCTGTTTTCCTTTGTTTTTTCGGTTGGGCTTTGGACTTGATCTGTGGGCTTTTGTATGAGCCTGTATTTTGAACTTTATCCTATAATAATAATACTCAGATGAAAAAAAAAAAAGATGTAAGAATTTATCCACTGAAAAGTTGGAAACTTTGAAGAGTGGAGATAGTGGAAGTTCCTCAAAGGTGGTCAGAGAGAATATGAGTGATCAGTTTGAAAAGAAAAGATGTGAAGCTTGTCCTAAGTCGCATGATCGAAGAGAACCATGTTATTCACTTTCTCTTTATGTTTTCTATTGAATATGAATATGGTGTACACGATAAGAGCAGATTTTGATTTGAGGCTTAGGAGAAGTCTCTATATTAAGATTGGAACTCATTGAATAAACATAAAAAGAGATTTTATATGTTATAGCTGTTGCCTACGTACCCTTTGAATATGGATCAAGCCAATCGTAGTTCATAAAAAAGAGTTTAGTCGTCGAAAAATGTTTTTAGAGACTCATGGCTTTCTTTCTTTTTTGTCTTCAAGGTATTTTACATTTTATCACCGGCTTCGGTTTCTATGTTGTTTTCCTTTTCCTTGTTGACTTCCTATTCTTTTCCGACTTTCATTTATTAAGTGGGACAATTTGAATTTAGGAAGAGCCCCGTCTCTAACAATAAGTCCCCCTCAGTTCGTTAACCAAACGCGTGACTGATAAATTTGCAAAAAACTAGTTCGGCATAAATTGTGGTCTGCCAATTGTTTGGAGCATATGAGTTGTCGTTGCGAGAAACCCTATTGTATGCATGTAAAAGTTATCATGAATAGACTGTCATAGTTAGGCTGCCATAGATGAGTGGCGCTGACGGACGAGTTGTCGTAGACATGAATTTTATTCCAATAAAACTTCTTACTCAGTGGACACATGCGCACACGGTGTGTGTAGACAGGTTTTTCATTTAGTGTTTTGGATGAGCCATCTGATAAGCCATCATAAATGAAGCATCTGTTGACTAGCTAACAAGGATAAGTCGTCATAGACATACCATCAAGGATATGCCATCTCGAACAAACCATCACGAGTCGATATGTAGGACGAGTTCACGGTATTGATTCGATCATTGTAATGGTTATTAATGTATAGAGTCTGGTTTAGTCCGGTTTAGTTGAAATAGGTATTATGATTTCATTTGGTTTACAAGATCAGTCAAGTGTATATATATCTTGTACCAAACTCATTTTGTCAGTTGAGAAATAAGAGATCATTTTACATACGATTCCTCTTTGCTCATGATCTCTATTATGGTATCAGAGCTCTTTTAGCTCGTTTTTCTTCGATTCTTCTTCGTTTTCTTCAAATTTCTTTCTCCAATCGTTGATTCTTCTATCGATTCATTAATTTATGTACTCATCGAGCTCAGATTTGGTGAAAATGGTGAAGAAAGGGGGAAAGATAAGGACGCGAAGCACGATATCGGAAGACGAGGATTCCGCTAACAGATTTTGTCAGGATTTCCAGAATCTCTAAGAACCTCTCACTGCGATGACGAATACTCAACAAAATCGTAGATCGATGACTCAAGGTGGTAACGGATCTATACACAAGCTATCAGAAGCGTACGATAACATTCACAATCCGTTCTTCCTCCACTCTGCAGATCATCCAGGTTTGACGATTGTTGTTCACACTCTTGACGGTTCAAACTACAACAGCTGGTTGATTGCGATGAAAATAATCTAAGATGCGAAGAGTAAGCTTAGCTTTGTTGATGGATCGCTTCCTAGGCCATTGGTAGATGATAACTCGTTCAAGATATGGAGTCGTTGCAATAGTATGGTGAAATTGTGGATTCTGAATGTCGTGAGTAAGGAGATCTATGATAGTATCTTGTATTATCAGGATGCGACTGAGGTGTGGGATGATCTGTTTCAAAGATTCAAAGTGTGTAATCTAGCACAGAAGTACCAATTGGAACAGGCGGTGATGACTCTCAAACAAGGAGATCTTGATTTGTCAACCTATTTCACAAAGAAGAAGACGCTGTGGGAACAACTCGGTAATACGAAGTCCAGCACGGTGAAGAGATGCGATTGTGATCAAGTCAAAGAACTTCTGGAGGAGGCAGAGACAAGCCGTATTATACAGTTTCTGATGGGATTGAATGATAACTTCAACAACAAACGTGGTCAGATTCTTAACATGAAGTCGATGCCGGGATTGAATGACATCTACAATATGCTTGATCAGGATGAAAGTCAACGAGTGGTAGGAGGACCTTCAGTGATCAAACCTACTCCATCAGCTTTTCAGAATCAAGCTCAGTTTGCAGATCAGAATCAAAATCCGGCTCTTATGGCACATGGTGGTGGTTATCAGAAACCAAAATGCTCACATTGCTTCCGCATTGGACATACAGTTGACAAGTGCTACAAGGTCCATGGCTATCCGCCAGGACATCCACGTGCAAAGAAGAGTAACACGATTGGAAATGCAAACTTGGCTGCAACAACAACTATGTCTCAGAACCAGCATGACCAAGGTTTTGATGAGTTGAGAAGTAACATGTCTAAGGAACAACTCCAGCAGATTATTGCGTTCTTTACCTCTAAGCTCCATTCCCCAAGTGTTCCTCCATGCCCAGATAAATCAGTAGCCTCGACTTCAACTTTTGTACCAGTTATTTCTCAAATTTCTAGTACTTTCCTCACTCTCTATAATAATTCCTATTATGACATGCTGACTTGTTCTGTATCTAAAGAAACTGAGCTGTCTCTTAGAGCTTGGATTATAGATTCCGGGGCTAGTCACCATGTCACTCATACTAGAGATCTATATAGAGAGTACATGAGTCTAGAAAACACCTTCGTTACCCTTCCCAATGGTTATACAATTAGGATAGCAGGGACTGGTTACATTCAACTTACTGATGCTTTATCTCTACATAATGTGTTGCATATTCCTGAATTCAAATTCAATTTACTTAGTGTAAGTGTTCTAACTAAGACCTTGAATTCTCAAGTTTGTTTCACTTCTGATGCTTGTTTTATTCAGGCTCTTACTCAGGAGTTGATGATTGGTCAAGGTAGTCAAGTCGCAAATTTATATGTCTTAGATTAAGAGAATTCGTGTGTTAATCTCATTGCTCCAGGTAACTTCTTTGTTTGCTCCAACCTGGTAGTTGATTCTATGACATGGCACAAGCGCTTAGGACATCCGTCTATGAAGAAAATTGAATCTCTTTCTGCTGTTTTACATTTACCTAAAGATAAACATGTAAAACATTCTGATGCGTGTCATGTTTGTCATTTGTCTAAACAAAAGTGGTTACCCTTTGTAACTCGTAATCACATTTGCAATAAACCTTTTGAGTTAATACATATAGATACGTGGGGTCCATTCTCTGTTCCTACTGTTGATGGTTACAAGTATTTCTTAACGATTGTTGATGATTACAGTAGAGCTACTTGGTTTTACATGCTTAAACAGAAATCAGACGTATTACATGTTTTTCCTGGTTATATTCAAATGATTGAGAATCAGTTTCACATGAATGTTAGTGCGGTTAGGTCTGATAATGCAAATGAATTGAATTTTACTAATCTGTATTTGAATAAAGGAATTAAAGCTTATCATTCTTGCCCTGAAACTCCTGAACAAAATTATGTGGTTGAGAGAAAGCATCAACACCTATTGAATGTAGCTAGAGCTCTTATGTTTCAGTCAGGTATGCCTTTAGAGTACTGGGGGGATTGTGTGTTAACAGCAGTTTTCCTTATTAATCGTTTACCTTCTCCTGTCCTAGAGAATAAGACACCTTATGAGCGTTTAACTTCTCTGATTACTGACTATCATTCTCTTAAGACTTTCGGTTGTCTTTGTTATGTGTCTACGTCACCCAAGTCTAGGAATAAGTTTGAACCTAGAGCTAAAGTCTGTGTCTTTCTAGGATATCCAGCTGGTTACAAAGGATACAAGCTATTAGATATAGAGACATACTCAGTTTCGATTTCAAGGCATGTCATTTTCTATGAGGATACTTTCCCTTTTGCTTCTTCAAACATTCCTGAAGATGTCAAAAGTTTCTTTCCTCATCTTCATTTCCATGCGCCTGATGTTTTGCCTTTTGTGCAAACATCTTCTGATGCACATCATCCTTGTGATGAGTTATCTTCCACGGCTTATGTTCCTTCTGAACTTAAGTCTACTCGGCAACGCAAAATGCCTTCCCATTTGCAGGATTTTCATTGCTATAATAATACTCCTATACATACTACTCCATATCCAGTACCAAACTTTATTTCTTATTCATATCTATCTGAGCCTTATAGTGCTTTCATAAATGTCATTACTTCTTTCAAAATTCCTCAAAGACTTTCACAGGCTCTTGAAGATAAGGTATGGCGTGACTCTATGGGAATGGAAATTGAAGCTTTTGATCGTACTGAAACGTGGAGTGTTGTTGAATTACCTCCAGACAAGACTGCTATTGGATGTAAGTGGCTTCATAGAGTGAAGTTTAACCCTGATGGTACAGTGGAGAGAGTAAAATCACGGCTTGTGGGAAAGGGATATACGCAACAGGAGGGCATTGATTTCCTTGACACGTTCTCGCCTGTAGCTAAGATGACAACAGTCCGATTGATTTTTTCTCTAGCTGCTAAGTTGAAGTGGCATTTACATCAGTTAGACATTTCCAATGTTTTCCTTAATGGCGATCTAGATGAAGAAATATACATGAAGCTTTCACCAGGGTATGCTGATATTAAGGGGGAACAAATCTCACCAACTGCAGTGTGTTAGCTTCATAAGTCCATTTATGGCTTAAAGCAAGCTTCCCGACAGTGGTTCTTGAAGTTCTTTGCTACTTTGTTAAGTTTTGGATTTGAGCAATGTCATGGAGATCACACTCTATTCATAAAAGAACTTGCGGGGCATTTCTTGATAGTAAGTGTGTATGTAGATGACATACTCATTGCGAGTACATCTCTGGATGGAGTGAGTGAATTAATCAGTAAGCTGAGTGCGGTTTTCAAGCTACGTGATTTGGGCATACCGAAGTATTTTCTTGGTATTGAGATTGCAAGAACAGCTCAAGGTATTTCTTTATGCCAGAGGAAGTATGTGTAGGACTTATTGGAGGCATCGGGGTTTTCTGATTGCAAACCTTCTTCCATACCTATGGAACCAAATCAGAAGTTGTCTAAGGAGAATGGAGTTTTGTTAGAAGATGTTAAGCAGTATCGCAGATTGGTTGGGAAGCTTCAGTATTTTACCAATACTAGACCTGACATCGCATATGCAGTTTCTAAGCTAGCTCAGTTTTCTTGTGCTCCAACTGATGTTCATTTGAAGGCTGTCCATAAGGTGTTGAGATATCTTAAAGGTACTATTGGACAGGGTGTGTTCTATGGAGTAGAAGATAACTTTGACTTGCGAGGATTCTCTGATTCTGATTGGGGAGGTTGCCCTGATGATAGAAGATCAGTTACGGGTTATACGATGTTCCTTGGTAATTCTTTGGTGTCTTGGAGATCACAGAAGCAGGACATTGTGTCGATGAGTACTGCTGAAGCGGAGTATCGTGCTATGAGCATGGCCACTAAGGAGATTATGTGGTATTGTGGTATTCTTAAGTCACTTCGTGTTCCGTTCTCTCCTCCTCCTTACTTATACTGTGATAACACAGTTGCTCTTTACATAGCTACCAACTCTGTTTTTCATGAGCGAACCAAACATGTGGAGTTTGATTGCCATAAGGTGAGAGAGTGCATTGTTCGTGGTATCTTGAAGACGATGTATGTTCGTACTGATAATCAGCTAGCCGATGTATTGACTAAGGCATTATACCCAGCTCCATTTCGAGATATCATTAGCAAGATGGGTGTTCTTAACCTTTATACACCTTCATCTTGAGAAGGAATATTAATGTATAGAGTCTGGTTTAGTCCGGTTTAGTTGAAATAGGTATTATGATTTCATTTGGTTTACAAGATCAGTCAAGTGTATATATATCTTGTACCAAACTCATTTTGTCAGTTGAGAAATAAGAGATCATTTTACATACGATTCCTCTTTGCTCATGATCTCTATTAATGGTGCAATCAGTATGTTGCATAAATCAACATGGAGCTGTAATTGATGTGATGCTGCGATAATAAAATCAATGAGTTGTCGTAATTGAACAACGAGCCAAGGTGGTTAAGCTTTTAACTCTATATAGAAAAAAAGTTTTATGTTATAAATGATGACTATTCATTTCATGAAGACACTTGTTCTATTCCTATAAAATGTGTCATCTTTGTCATCGTATAGGTGTCAATACTCTTTTTAATAGAGAAGCATAGGTGTTATAAATTTCTCACTATTTAAAATAGGAGTGAGTGATAAATGTTAATAAGATAATTCCAAGTAAATCATTTTGGATTTTATGATAGATTGTTAAATCATGGATGTTTTAAGTATAGCTTCAAGTTTAGTTTTGAAGTCAAACTTTTACCCTGATGTTGGCTCTTGACGATTTTATTTCTGATATATTATCTAGTCAAGTAATAACTAATCTACATATTCATTTGCTGGTTTACTTTCACAAGAGAATTTATAACTGCAGCTCTTTATTGTTATTCTTCATCAAGCTACAAAATCATGAAACAATTGTGAAGGGCCACGCCGGTGCTGGTGATTGCCGGAGCTTAAGTACTGAAAATCATTTGCAGGAATGGTATTCTTCTTGTTATTTATCACACCGGACATAGATACATCGCTGTGAGCGTCAGAGTTCTTAATCCCCAAAGTTAAAGACATCCCACCACTACCATGTCTTGTCATCTCGGTCACCATCATGAACCGGTCACCAGCATGTGCCACACTGTTCTGTCCCATGCTACTGCTTGCCACAACATTGTTGGAACTAGACTCCATTTGATGCTGTTCTTGAATCTCGGTGGTTGCAGGTGTGTTTCTGGAAGACAAGTTGGGACCACTCTCCTTCAATGCATCTGTGAATTCTTCCTTGTAGATCTCCTCCACCATTGGTTTCCAGAGACGCACTCGCGCATTAATGAACCAGTTCGACACCTTTAACAATAATCAAACAACATGGAAAATGAACACAAAAAAAAAAACCATCTGGATGAGAGAAAAGACTCTAAAGCTAACAATGCAGTACCTGGCCTCTGCTCAACCCTGTTTGTCTAGCTAGCATGATCTTGTCCGAATCCTTTGGATAACTAAGTTCAGAGTTTTCAAAAACGTAGCTGTTCAGACAGAGAGACTTACGATCTAATCCGTCATGTTCACCTCCTAAACTTTTCCTTATCACCAAGATCTGTACGGATATCGCATCCCTTACGCAACGGAAATGCCTCGAGATGGTCTGGAGCGCAAGGGCCGTGTATGGTTTAGCTGCTCCACATCCGGCTATTACATCGAAAGATGACACAACTATCTGCATTTGATGGTAATACTGCTTGTATCTCTTATCCACCTTTATACAAAATAGAAACAAACAATCATTAAGAGCATAGATGAGATGTTTTAAAGCCTATTTACCTCGTCTAGTATCGATAAGAGTTTTGTCAACTTGCGCTGCAATTCTTGTCTCTCTCCTTGAGGTATATCAGGATTCCTGTTTGATTCTTCAAGCTTATACTCTTTCTCTTCATTAATCGTTTCTCCCTCTGGCTGAAATTGCTTCAGAGCTTTCTTACCATTAATAGCTTCATCGAGAAGCTCTTGAGCAGCGTTGAGATACTTTGAGTTGTGAATGGTTCGAGTAAACCCGGAAACAACCTGTGTTGCATACTCGTTATTATTTCCTCTCATTGTCTCAGTCTGTGAGCTGAGGCCAAGGGATAGTCCCTGTTCTGTGGTAGGACGCATCATAACCGAGAAGCAGTTCCTGTCATTGTCTTTTTGATCTCTCCAAGAACCAGAATCTTGAATCTCAAACATTTGTGAAGCTCCTCCACCAAAACTTGACAATACTTGAACATCTTTTGAAGCTGAGACATAGTTTTTTTTTTTTTTTTTTTTTTTTTTTGAAGCTGAGACATAGTTAGCTTCTCCAGGAAACGTCTCTGGGTAAGAAACCGCAGGATTTGTGTAGATCATTGCTTTTCCAGGGACAAAGTCAGATGCAATTGGCCTGGAATAAATGTCACTTGAGCCACTACTTTGTAATAAGTTGCCATAGTCACTCCTTACCTGAAACGGGAAATTCTCTCTTTCAGATACAAATACAATCAACATACTCTTATAGAATCTTGATTCATTGATGAACTTTATAGAACTTTAAAATGGGAACTTTTCAGAAAACTTCGAGCAAGGATTGCAAGAAACATGTGAATCTACCTCTCTGCATGAATTAAAGAATTTAAAATGGAAAAAGAGAAAGAAAAGGAAAGATTTAAAAAATTACCAGGAACTCATCAGCTGGCTACTACTGTTGTAAGTGTTAAAAAAAGACTATAAAAACTCAAATTGAAAAAGGAAAAAAAAAATCAAGTTTGTAAATCTCTTGATGATCCCAGTAACACAAAATTAGCAACCAACACTCATCTCACCCCTAGCAAAAATTAAAGAAACAAAAGTTTTCGCTTTTTTTTTTTTTTACTTCTTCTCTTCCCATGGGTAATATATATATTTATCATCTCATTAACCCCACACGTGAGAGAGACATATCATCACATGCCCCATTTACTTTAATTTAGAACTTTCCTTTTTGGGTAGGAGATAAGAGCATCGCTATCCTAAGAGACACTCGGGGGTTCCTAATCTTTTTTTAATATTTTTAAAATGGAAAAGTGAATTTAAGAAATTCAGGTAAGAGACCGGAAAATTTGTGTGTCTATCACAAGTCTTACTTTAGGGTTTTTATAAAAAAATAAAACACTATTTTATTAACCTTAAAATTTATTGATAAAATTATTAAACATAACATTTTAAACATATATTTTTAAATAAAACATAAAAACAAAGATTAGTAAAATAAACGAGAATAGTTTGAAAGAAGCATTCGAACTCAGTTGATGTGCCCTTAGGTAGCGCACCGGGCAAAACATACATGCATGACTTGATCATAGGAAGCAGTAAAAATATATGTTCATTGTTTGACTCATATCTTCCAAACCACGAGGCTTCTATGAATGAAATAACTTGGAGAATGTTCTCAACTCAATTACAGATCTCCTCGAAGAAGAATCAGATCAAACGGAGTTCATATGTGACAGTTATGCCATTTACAAATCAGGTGATCTTCAGTTCTCGCTAATTCAGACCACCCGAGAAGCTGGAAATGGCTAACCTTCTTTCTGATGAACCAACGACCAATTAAATCATGCCAAAGGTGATTATTCATGTTCTAAATGTCCAAGAAAGTCTTGGGCTTGATGGTTTACAAAAAAGAATCAAAAACAGACTTGTTTGGGCCAAATGGAGAAACCGATAAAAATTGGCTAAGAAAAAAAGATGGATTTCGATCAGGCCTTAAAGAGACATGCCTTGGCCCATATCAGGAGCATATTCTTCACTTTTCAAAGTCCTGGTCGTGGCTATATCAAGAGGCAGTCCAAGTTTCAGTCAAAGACTTTATTTAGTCAAGTCTTTGTTTCTATTTTCAATGTCTTGGTTTTAGCACATTCTTCTTTGGATTTCTACAACTTGTAATCCTATAAATAGAGCCTATGAGCCATGAAATAAAGTATTCATTTTCCCTTTTATTTGAGTTTATCTCTTTGTTCTTTGTAGAACACTTTTCGTTTTTTGGTGAGGTTATCTCCGAGTAAACAAATCTCTATTTCGTTGGACCTGTGCGTCATATCAAGCAACGTATATAAACCCTTCTTTTGTTGGACTTGTGCGTCATATCAAGCAACAACTAAAGTCTGGTAGTATCAAGAGACTTTCTGCACCTCTTGTGTCACCGTTCAATCCACCAGTTCTCCATTTTGGCGAGTTCATATCCCCTTAGTCCGATTGAGTGATCCTTCCCTATTTAGGGTGTATCAAGTGGTATCAGAGCCACTCATTCGGTACTATCTATCCATCTTCTCATCTTTCATTTTCTAAACACTATTCTTTCTATCTTAAATCCGGGCCACTACTTTACCTATCGCCATTGTTCTATAAAAAAAAAGATATATAAAAAAAAAAACAAAAGTTTGTTTGTTGGCTAGGTGTGGAAGAGAAATCCTGCTGGCTGAGGAGAAATCCAGCCTTGGAGTGGTTAATACGGATTTCACAAATCAGTTCTCTTATCTTTCTATCTTGTGTTCATCCCTTGTTGCTTGGAGATTCCATTGGGTTACTTGATTTGTTCTCTTAGAACTTTGAGAGGAAACTCTTGTGTGACCATTAAAATTCGAGAGAAACACGTGTGTGTGTGAGGATAAACACTTGAGAGTGTGAGGATTATTTTTATCTGTTAACCTTTTGTGTTAAGAATTTCCAGGTTAAGATGTTTGAAGTTGACCAAAGAAAGCTTTTCAGTCAGTTTGAAGTCAATGAGTTTTGTGACAACCTTGTGGAGGGTGTGGTGAAAGCCCTCAAGGACATCAGTAAGATCCAAAAGAAGAGCAAAACCACACGTGCACCTGTAGCTAAGCCATCCTTATTCATCAATGAAAAATTGAAAGGTAAATCTGAAAACAACCTTGAAGATCTAAAAGATTTTTCAGATTCTTTATCAATTTTTGATGAGTATGATGAAGAGCTGATTGAAAGTTTGATGATTTGCGAGGATAATTGTGATCTTCCTTTTCCAGAACATGATTTTATGTTTGATAAAGAACAGACTATTGCAGAACTAACCTTTTTGCAACCAGAGCATCCGAGTAGTATTGTTCTATTTTCAAAGGATTTTGAGGAAAAGCCATTTGACTACCCACATCAAGGACCGCTTCTTGATACTAGGAGACCCTTGGATGATGGCCTAGGTCCCATCTTTGATGATGAAGACGAACTTGGTCCTACCTTTGATGAGAAAGCACCACGCATGACATCCATCAACATGGAGAATCATCTTTGCTTTGATCCAGGCACAACTCCTATGCCTTTGACCACAGACATTCAAGAGCACTGTGAGAAACTTGATTTGATTAATTTTCTGTCTGAAATGTGTGTTAAGATCAGTTCTTAAGATGTGAAACGTTTTGGTTTTGACAAGGTTAAAGAATTTCGTGTTTCAGATTCTGTTTGTGAAAACATGTTTAATTCTTTTAAAGTGTTTCAACCTGATGAACTTCTTGATCAAAAACGTTTTCAACATGACAATGGCATCAATTCTGGATTTGTTTTGAGTTTTGAGAAGTTCTTGAAACATAGCAAAGGTTTTGATCATTTTGAAGAGTCTCTTGAGCTTGATTTGCAACAGCCTGATTTTTGTGCTAGAAATTCGTTTTATTCATTTGTCTTCAAAGAAAATAGCTTTAATCTGAGTTGTTATAGATATGCACTGATCACTGGTAACTTGTTTGCATCCACTTGTGCCTTGGACGAATTTATGGTTAAGACTTTTCTGGAACAGAAATCACTTAGAGCTAAACCGATTTTTTGTTGTGATTCTGTTTTGAAATCTGATCTTGAACTTTTGTATTCTAATTCTGATCATGTTAGGCACGTTTTGAAAATGTCCTATGATATTTCATGCCTTGAAAGCATTTTGATTTACAGCACCTTTTTGATAAAAGTGTTGATCCTTGGATAAGTAATTCTCGTTTTGAAATTGATATTTTGTGTTCTAAATCTGAGAAACTTGCGCATGTTTTAATTTTTTTCTTTAGTAACGGTGCTATCACGTTCCCTGACACCATTATGGTGTACAACACTTACTTTGATATGTTTCATGATGATCTGAAACGTGTGCTTCATGTTCTATGGAAAGAAACTTTGGTTTCTGATCTGAACAAGTACTTGTCTTGCACATATGATCCTGGTATTTTAATGTTTGTTTTGAGTGTCCAGAATAAACAGGATCAGTCTCCAAGAGGTGTCAGGAACAAAAGCAGAGATCATGCTTATAAGTTTGATATTTGGAGATGGAAGTACTTGAGGAAAACAACTTCAAAACTCCAAGGAAGTTTCTTTCCAAAATTTTCCTTCACTATATTTTACATGTTTTTTAGATTCTTTTTTCCTGATTTATTTCCTTTTGATACAGACAAAATAGATTTGAGGTCAAATCCTTTTCAAGAGGGAGGGAATGATGTGCCCGTGGGTAGTGCACCGGGCAAAACAGACATGCATGGCTTGATCATGGGAAGCAGTAAAGATATATGTTCATTGTTTGACTCATATCTTCCAAACCACGAGGCTTATACGCATGAAATAACTTGGAGAATGTTTTCAACTCAATTACGGAGCTCTTCGAAGAAGAATCAGATCAAACGGAGTTCATATGTGACACTTATGCCATTTACAAATTAGGTGATCTTCAGTTCTCGCGAATTCAGACCACCCGAGAAGCTGGAAATGGCTAACCTTCTTTCTGATGAACCAACGACCAATTAGATCATGCCAAAGGTGATTATTCATGCTCTAAATGTCCAAGAAAGTCTTGGGCTTGATGGTTTTCAAAAAGATTCAAAAACAGACTTGTTTGGGCCAAATGGAGAAACCGATAAAAATTGGCTAAGGAAAAAAGATGGATTTCGACCAGGCCTTAAAGAGACATGTCTTGGCCCATATCAGGAGCATATTCTTCACTTTTCAAAGTCCTGGTCGTGGCTATATCAAGAGGCAGTCCAAGTTTCAGTCAAAGACTTTATTTAGTCAAGTCTTTGTTTCTATTTTCAATGCCTTGTTTTTAGCACATTCTTCTTTGGATTTCTACAACTTGTAATCTTATAAATAGGGCCTATGAGCCACGAAATAAAGCATTGAATATTTCCTTTTATTTAGGTTTATCTCTTTGTTCTTTGTAGAACACTTTTCGTTTCTTGGTGAGTGTTGGGGTCAAAAACGGACACGACGAAGTTAACATCCAAATATCCGTAAAAATTAACATGAACGTTATTACGAAAAGTATTCTTCGTAATGATTACTTTTACGAAAAGTCTTGCGGTGAAATATTGCGTTAAACTTGGTTCATTCATCGAAACTAAAGAACACGTACATGAAACATCGGAAAAAGATGCAAACAAGGTCGCCACGTAACGACCGATCCGCAAACAAGCCGGTTGCTAGGTAGCGACCGAACCGAGAACGAGTCGGTCGCTACGTAGTGACCGACCAAGCCTCTCGGTCGGTCACTACGTAGCGACCGATCCGCAACGTAGCGACCGACCAAGCCTCTCGGTCGGTCGCTACGTAGCGACCGATCCGCAACGAGCCGGTCGCTACGTAGCGACCGAGCAAGCCTCTCGGTCGGTCGCTACATAGTGACCAAGCAAGCCTCTCGGTCGGTCGCTACGTAGAACCGAGCAAGCCTCTCGGTCGGTCGCTACGTAGAGACCGAGCAAGCCTCTCGGTCGGTCGCTACGTAGCCACCGACCAAGCCTCTCGGTCGGTCGCTACGTAACGACCGACCCGCAAGTAGTCGGTTGCTACGTAGCGACCGATCCGCAATCGAGTCGGTCGCTACGTAATGACCGACCAAGCCATTCATTTGGTCACTACGTAAAGACCGATCCATCACGGACCCGATCGCTACGTAGCGACCGAACTGTCTCGGACATCGATCAACGGGTACGACCCAAATCTGTGCATTCTCGTTTGTTCCTCAATGCTAGCTCCCACATACCGCAGTCATATCATTTTTCGCTCCCATCGATTGGAGTTATCATTTAAACTTTACAATAAAAATCGCGGAATGTTCATTCTTATCGATAAAAATTGTGATAAACATTTCAAATCGAAGGGTGGCCCAAATAGGTCTAAAACTCGATTAGAAATCCACTTACGATTTTTTATGGAAAAGCCCATAGATACTATGGCGGTTTATACGTAGTCCGCAAGAAAGGATAAATGTCAAAATTCCGCAGATAAATGTTAAGATTCCGCGGATAATCATGAAGATCGGGAAAAATGAAATATCTCCATTTTCGAGTTATGACGGCTTAAGGGCAGGAATGGAAAAGCTCAAACCGACCTTGGAGGGAGTATATAAGGAGTCCTAGGCGAGAGGCACAAAAGGAGAACTTTTTCAGAGCAAACTTAGCACTTAGAGCAATCAGGCAACTTTCCGTTTTTGTTATTTCGAGCTGCGACTCAACTAGGTTTTGCAGTCTTAGGTTATTAGAACTAGGGAACTCGCCGACAGCTCTCGTAGCCAGGGCTACTACCTTGTTGTAAACGCTCATACGCAAATTTGGAATAAGACTTCTCTTTGCTCTCTTTTTACGATTTTTATCTTTTTCGTCTTTATTTCGTGTTCTGATTGCTTGGCGTGTGGTTTAGCAGATATCTGGAACTCTGGGAAATTAGGGTTTTCCTAACTTTCCTAATTTAAACGGAAATCGACAGTGCGAATTTTGGTTCCCACAGTTTGGCGCTAGAAGGAGGGGGGGGGGGGTACGGATCAATCTAACTCTCAGCCACAACACGCTCGACCAGACATGTCAACTGACAACACGAAAAACATGCAGAATCCTCTCAACGGAGGAAGCAACAACGATCAAAACACTCCAGAAGCAGCCGTGTCTGCGGCCCGCGCAACAGCTAACGCCGCGACGCTCGAGGAGTTCAAAAAGATGTTCTCTGCCTACGAAAAGAGGTTAGAAGAACAGGACAAGCTCGTGGGTACCTTGACGAAAAAGGTCAAAACCTTAACGGCAAGAACCCGTGCAGTCCTCCCTCGCGGATCTACGAAAATCTGCAGAAGAAAACTCGACTTCGCAACACCACTCGACAGGCCTGGAACATCGCGGGAACGTCCTTCGGGTCAAGATCCCAGCGAAACATCCCCTGCTGAGAAACAGAACTCTAAAAACCCTCTATCCCCCGCAAAGGACACAGAGGTCGATGAAGTCGAGCATGTCGACTTGGATCCCAGCGACGTTTCCAACGATACGGAAGAAGACGCTGACGTACATCCAAGGAGAACCAGAATCCAATCGGCTCGGGAAGACTCTCCATTTGATAAACCAATGACGGAAGAGGAGGAAAACCTCTACTGGGTCGAAAAGGAAGAGTTAGCCGAAAAAAAAATCGAGATCACTCGCAGCAAACGCCGACAGCTACCTTAGGACTAGCCGAGTAGTAAGCAGCAATTCTGGTCTAGAAAGTAGACGACCTTTGCTCATTTCCCACAACGGGGTCTTTGCTCGTGTTCAACCACGAGCTGATGAGCACAACATCATCACTGGGCGTCCACGTCCTTCGTTCTTTACATTTTCCAGGCGTGTCTTCACCAATGTTTGAAGCTTGGGTACCATGACTACCTAAGAAAGGAACCTGCGACGATGATGGTTCGTTCTTTACATTTTCCAGGCGTGTCTTCACCAATGTCGGCAAGATTCCTAGTTCTAGCAACCCTAAGACGGCTAAACCTAATTGAGTCGCAGCTCGAAATAACAAAAACGGAAAATTGCCTAAATTGCTCTAAGTGCTAAGTTTGCTCTGAAAAGTCCTCTGCCATTCTCCTCGCCTAGGACTCCTTATATACTAGCTCCAAGGTCGGTTTACGCTTTTACTCTTCTGCCCTTAAGCCGTCATAGCATAAAAATGGAGATATTCCATTTTTCCCGATCTTCCAATTATCTTCAAAACTTCCGTATTTTTCCGCGGAAACTTGACATTTATCCTTCCTTGTGGACCAAGCGTAAACCGTGCTGCGGTTTACGGGCTTTTGGTTAAGAAATCATAGGATGGGCCTCGAGTCGTGTTTTAGATCCCTTTGGGCCATCTTCCGACTCGACACGTTTACTACGAATTCTTTTTGATAAAGAACGAACTTTCCGCGGTTTCTAATCCGCGAAGTTTGATCGATGAATTTGAATAGCGGAAAACATGGACTGAGCTTGCTACGGTCTTCGGGAGATAGCATTTGAAGGTTTGACGAGAATGCATGGATTGATGTCGTATCGATGTTCGGAAGGGTTCAATCGCTACACAACGACTGAAATTCGGCCCGAGCCCGGTTGCTACGTAGCGACCGAGCTTTGGCTCGAGCTCGGTCGCTATGTAGCGACCGAGCGGGACGATCTTTACGTAGCGACCGAGCGGGACGATCGCTCGGTCGCTACGTAGCGACCGAGCTGGACGAGCGCTCGGTCGCAACGTAGTGACCGAGCTTTGACTCGAGCTCGGTCGCTTTGTAGCGACCGAGCTTTCGCTCGGACTTGGTTGCTACGCAGCGACCGGACAGAGTGTATGCGTGGTAATTACGCAACGGTCGAGCTTGGTTAGTTTGGTTTGAATCTTCAAGGATACTTCTTCGTAAAAACTTCGTGTTTGGTTATATTTTACGAAAGTTACATCTTCCTTTTTACTATCTCTTTCGGAAATACGATCTCCGAGGATTTTCGGGTGGTAATTCCGTCGTAACCGTTTTTGACCCCAACAGTTAGCCCCCCAGCCCGGTAGGATGCATCGTAGGATCCTAGCGTGCGGTTAGGCATGTTCGGCAAGTTAGGCGTGATGGATGGAATTAATATCCGAAAGTCCGAGCTTGAACAGTAAATTCTCATGCTTATAAGAAGGGAGGTAACTTGTTTCATAATTTTTTCACTTTCTTGTCTTTCTCTAAGATCTTTCTTAAGAAAAAATTTTCTTTCTTTCTCTCCACCCTTTTCCTCTATTTTCTTAGGAGAAGTTTAAAGATGTCGAGCAAGAAAAAGATTGCGAAAAAAGGGTCTTCATCCGCGAGTGCTTACGAAGAGCTCATTGTTCCGAAGATGGAGTTCGTGCCTCACTCGGTACATCCTGCCGAGAACGAGGCATGGTGGGTTGCTCATTATGGCTCGTTGACCCCTCCCAAGGAGAAGTCGTTCCCGGTCCTGACCCATCGTGGAGTCGAGAAAGGGGATGCAAGCAGGAGTACCGACGAGTTTCTCGCGATCATGCGATCGTTCTACCATATCCCGGATGCTGTGGAGTTCCGGATTCCTCGCCGTGGGGAATGTGCTAACAGCCCCCCAGAGGGTTACTTCACTTGCTACGAGGCGTTCGTAGTGCGTTGTCGCCTATGATTCCCAATACCCGAAATTCTCGTCCGAGTGTTGGACCGTTTCGAAGTTGCGATAAGCCAGTTGACTCCCCTTGCCATTCAGCATCTTATTGGGATCCTGATCCTAAGCTACGAGCATGGCCTTTCCCTTTCCGTCGATCATTATGAAGCGCTTTTGAGGCTTCAACTTGTCACAGATACGGATAAGCATAGGTTGGTCCCTCGGAAATTTATGTCAGTGGTAAGAAGTTCATTACGAACTTCAACTCGTGGAAGAAGTTCTTTTTCTTTGTTCGTATAGACGCTGCGTCCGTCGAAGAGAGTTGCATTCCACTGTTCCGGAGGTTGCCGAATGATCGTCCCTTCATCAACCCTCTTGCTCCGTTCCCTGAGGACATCATTGCGGTGAGGGATCTTCTCAGGGACGGTCCCTTCTTTTGGACTTCTTTTACGCCGAAGAGGGTTCGGAAGGCACTGAGATTCGTGCAACCCGGTCCTGCTTTGGCTGCGGACACAGGAAGCGACTCCGAATCTCACGACCAGAATCCCGTCGAAGCTCCAACAGCTGTGCCGGAGTCGAGCTCTCGGAAAGGAAAAGATGTCGATCTTGGCGACATAGAATTTTCGATGGATGACTCTATGCTTCCAGGATGGGATCCGAACCTTGCTTACGGCGATGGGAGTGGTTCGAGCGAGGTCCCTATTCCGGATTTCGATGATTTCTTTGCTGATCTGCCACCGGGTTTCGATGCTCCCCCTCCTACGAAAGAATCGGCGAGGCCAAGAGTCGTTGCGGAAGGATCTTGCATCATCAATGGGGTTAGTTTATTGAGAATTTTTTGGTGATTGTCCTATGTATATATATATTTATAACATGTCAATCGATTTTGCAGGGCCTGAGCTTGCTGGGCTCGGCCATTGAGGCAGGCCATAGAGAAGCCATGGTCTACCGCTTCAAAGCGGAGAAAGCGGAGCGGGATCTCGCTCGCGTGCAAGGAAAGGCAAGAGGGAAATCGTCGAGGTGATGAAGACTCGTGCCTCTCAATTCCAGGTTGAGTATGGGAACCTCAAGAATGCCTTTACCTTGGTGGGTGACTTTCGTGAGTGCCGCGGTTCGGTCGGAAGTCTTTGGAGGACGCGAGCCGATGACTATGCGTTTGAGGAGGAAATGAGCTTGATGAAGAGTGGGATGAATGAACGTGCCCACGCTGAGGCGCTTATCCCTTCGATCAACGAGCGGATTCAAGGGTTCTGGGATTCCATCCCGGTTTCCCCTGATACCGAGGAGGTTTCGACTGGGTTTCCCGATGATGGCGAGGAAGTGGATCGTCCCGCGGATGCGTTCGGTGCTTCGTTGTCCGGGGACTTTGACTTTGGATTACGAGAGGTGGAATAGTTATCGAAAGAGAGATGCTCGTCTTTCTGTTTCATGTTTATGGCCGATTGTGGCCGAGAGATTTGTACGGGCCTGTTTTGGCCATTTTTATCGTTTATCGGGATTGGCCGTTGGTGGCTTTGAATCCCCTTACCGCTTTACGCGGTTATTTATATGATGAATGTTTTCGTTTTCGAGTTTTCCTGAGTATGTTTGAAGTAAATATGAGTTGTCGTCTCATATTTAATTCCGATTAGACGTTCAATCTGTTGGTTTGATCGTAATTTTCGTAAAAATTATTTATCTTTACGATTTTCGAGAACATTGAGATACGAACGGAGAGACATGGTTTAGGATCTCGTATCTTTTAGATATCATGCCTTGAGATGTTTGAGACCAAAGCGTTGGGTTTAGGGCAAGACCTAGTTTTACTTTCGGTTAAGGTTTATGCGGTGACTAGCCGGCTATCGTTTTTCCCGTTGCGATTTCTTCCTGATTCGCACCGATTTAAAGTCCGCGATATGTTCTCGGCTTATACGACTTGTATGGTACGAATCGAGCATGTTCTCAGAATTAACTGGAAGTGCTAAACCAAAATTTCAGATTTTTGTTGTAGCGCGCTTTTGTCCTTGTGCTGGACGTTTTTAAAGATCAAAAGAGTGATCGAATTGCGTTTGTTTAAGACGGCTGGGGTGTTCGTCGGGGCCAATCGACGAACGGGGTGTAAGGTTTTGGTGGTCGCGTTCGGACAATTTGTTCGTATTATTTTCGAATTTTAACTTTGCGACGTCTCGCAGTTGTTTCGAGGATTACACGTGTATCTTTGTGCGTTTGAAGGATGATGTTTTTTTTACGATTTTTGGGCCGGATGAGGCTGCAGACAAGAGTCTTAATGTTTCCAGGCGTGTCCTGAAAATTTTTTGTGTTTAACTGAAGCGTAAACATTTTCCGATAAAAAGGACAACTTATATTGTAGTAAAAGTTTTTGAAGTTTCTTAAAAACTCGATTACAATAATGGCGATTTTTTAAGTGGGAGTATAAGAGTATACGCACCCACTCCCCCCCTCCTTTTTAGAGAGGGGGATAGCTGAACTCGTCTTTTGACGAGCTGCCTACGTACCCCTTTCGAGGATTAAGCCATCTCGTAGTTCTGTTTCATGCCGCGAGTGTTCTTACTCGGCGGTAGATGTCGCGATGTCCGCCTTGACCTTGTCGATCGTGGCTGGGTCAACGCTATTTTCCGGATGTTCCGGTTGAGTTGTAGCATGGGCTTCAGACTTGTGTCGAGCTTCGACGTCCGATGCGTTTGCGTTGGTAGACGTTTTTAATTCGTTTTTTCCCGGGGTGCTTTTGGCCGAAGATTGGTCTATCTTCGTGCGCTTGCCGTTTACAGCTGCAGAAGTCATGATTTGCCTTAACTTGTGCTCTGCGAGGAAGCATAGCCGCGACTGTTTTTGGCACCCCCAGATGGCCGCGACTCCGCTTGGGGTTGGGAATTTGAGACCCAGGTGGAAGGTTGACGGAACTGCCTGCATGGCGTTGAGCCATGGGGTTCCCATGATCACGTTGTAGATAGCGGGATGATCGACCACCGCGAACTCGACGATTTTCGTGATCTCCTTGGCCATGACTGGCAATTGGATCGATCCAAGAGTCATCGATACTTCGCCTGAAAAACCCGTGAGTGGTTTTGGCGTCGGAATTACTTCTCCGAGTTCGATGCTCATCCATTTGAGAGTATCGCGGAAGATTACGTTGACCGTGCTTCCCGTGTCGACGAGTACCCTTCTGACTTCTAAGTCTCGTATAACGAGATCTATGACGAGCGGGTCACAGTGAGGTTGATCGATGCCGCCGGCCTCTTCCTTTGTGAAGGTGATCGAGCAATTTTGGCCATCTCGGGGATGAGACCATGTTGACCAATTTGCGCTCGACTCCGCCTTCCGTTGGTAAGCCTTGATGGCCGACACAGTGTCGCCGCAGTATTGTGATCCTCCGATGATCATATTGACTCTGCGGCGATTGTTATCGTTCCCTTTGTCGTCTGGCCTACTGCCGCGTTTATCCCCAGGCTGGTCTTGTTGAGGGGATTTTTCAGCGGACGGATTTCTGTCCGTCTTTGGAGGGCGATCAGAATCGAGGATCAGATCCTTGACACTAGTTACTTCCGAGAGCTCTCCAGCGAGTAGCTTAGCGGCCAGTCTTGCTCCCAAGACTTTGCAGTTGGTTGTGGAATGTCCTCGGGATTGGTGGAACTCGCAGAAGGTGTTTTCGTCATACCCTTGATTGCGAGTCCATGTGTTGCCCGTGGTCCGACCCTGATCTGAGTTGATCGCATAGTTATGCGCCCCCTGGAGATCTTCCCCCTCGTGATGGACGTACTTGCATTTACGAGAGTTCTTCTTTTTCCCTTTCGGGTCCACGTCTTTCGAGGATGGTCTTACCGCCTTATGTTTTTGCGATAAGACTTTAGTTTCCTCCTCTACTATGATGTAGTCCGTTGCTTTGTGGAGGGCGTCCTGGATCGTTCGTGGTTTGTCGAGAGTTATCCACTTTCTGAATTTTGACTTGTACCAGAGCGTCTTTCTCAGCGCGTCGATGGCCACTTTGTCGCTTATCCCACTGACCCTTGACATTATCAGCTTGAACCGACTGATAAACTCGCGGAGGGGTTCGTCTTCCCTCTGGGAGAGACTCCAGAGGTCAACATCGGAGGTTTCTCTGTCTATGAATACAAAGCATTGCTTGAGAAATTCCGATGCGAGCTGTCGGAAACTCCCGATGGTGTTACGACGAAGGCGTGCGAACCATTCAAGTGCTGCTCCTTCCAGGTTTTCAACGAACAGGCGGCAGTAGCCGGCATCCTTTTTGCCTTCCTTCAGTCTAGCTCTTCCCATCGCGATGTGGAAAGCCGCGAAGTTTGATCGATGAATTTGAATAGCGGAAAACATGGACTGAGCTTGCTACGGTCTTCGGGAGATAGCATTCGAAGGTTTGACGAGAATGCATGGATTGATGTCGTATCGATGTTCGGAAGGGTTCAATCGCTACACAGCGACTGAACTTCGGCTCGAGCCCGGTTGCTACATAGCGACCGAGCAGGACGAACGCTCGGTCGCTACGTAGCGACCGATCTTTGGCTTGAGCTCGGTCGCTACGTAGCGACGGAGCGGGACGAACGCTCGGTCGCTACGTGGCGACCGAGCGGGACGAGCGCTTAGCAACCGAGCTTTTTCTCGAGCTCGGTCGCTACGTAGCGACCGAGCTTCGGCTCGAGCTCGGTCGCTACGTAGCGACCGAGCTTTGTCTCGAGCTCGGTCGTTACGTAGCAACCAAGCGGGACGATCGCTCGGTCGCTACGTAGCGACCGAGCTTTGGCTCGAGCTCGGTCGCTACATAGCGACCGAGCTTGGCCGAGCTCGATCGCTAAATAGCGACCGAGCTTGGCTGAGCTCGATCGCTAAATAGCGACCAAGCAGGACGATCGCTCGGTCGCTACGTAGCGACCGAGCTTCGGCTCGAGCTCGGTCGCTACGTAGCAACCGACCGGGATGAGCGCTCGGTCGCTACGTAGCGACCGAGCTTTGGCTCGAGCTCGGTCGCTACGTAGCGACCGAGATGGACGAGCGCTCGGTCGCTACGTAGCGACCGAGCTTTGACTCGAGCTCGGTCGCTTCGTAGCGACCGAGCTTTGGCTTGGACTTGGTTGCTAAGCAGCGACCGAACAGCGTGTATGCGTGGTAATTACGCAACGGTCGAGCTTGGTTAGTTTGGTTTGAATCTTCAAGGATACTTCTTCGTAAAAACTTCGTGTTTGGTTATATTTTACGAAAGTTACATCTTCCTTTTTACTATCTCTTTCGGAAATACGATCTCCGAGGATTTTCGGGTGGTAATTCCGTCGTAACCGTTTTTGACCCCAACAATAGATCAAGTTAATTCATTCCCACACTAACCTTCTGTACTTGGTGAAGAATGGATCTCTCAAGAGGTACAATGCCCATTGCAGCTTCCTTCTCCTACGCTGAACAGAAAAAAATACAAGGAAGTTAATCAATTCGGTTCTAACATTTTATGTAATTGAGGTTCTGAGATATGTCTAACCTCGTCCCTTTCAGTTTGAGAGAAATGTATTTGCTTGCTCTGCTCTTCCCACAGCTTAAGATTTAAAAGAATCCCCATTCCCAGTGCATCCACCTATAGACATGCATGATTGAACTACACAACAACCGGTTTACCTTTCGATTTGAGGAGAGGTTTGTCTCCATCAAGAAGATCCACCGAGAGAGACGCCGAGTGCTTCATCGTCGACGAGATCACGCGAAAGAGAGGCAGAGAGGCGAAAGAGAGGCGGAGTCATCACCGAGACAACCACGAAAACACGCGCCGATTGATTCATCGTCAAGGAGAGGTGAAGAACGAGAGCCGGAATCGCAGACTGATTCATCCGACGACGACAGATAAATCGCGACTTTTTCGATTCCAAACCATCTGTCTGATTTCACGAAGCCGAGAGAGAAAGAGAGATGAGAGAGAAGAGGAGACGTGAATGGTGGACACATGTCCATAAACAACGTCTCTTTCTTATATTAATTAAGCGACGTTGCTTCTAATAAAATGTAATTTTCTTTTTTATTTAATCACAATTAATCTAAGAAACCTCCATAAGCAACTAGGATAATGATGCTCTAATAGATATTGCTGCAAAGCCGGTCGGTGCTTGAATTTGCTTCATTTATTTTTCTTCTTCTTAGAGATCTTTGGTGAAGATAAGAAAACACATGAAAATGGCTAGAAGTAAAAGTATGTTAAGGAGCTTCTGAGGTAGAGCTTTTTTATTTTTATCAAATGGTAGATCTAACGCCCTTACATAAACCGAGTCTTAAATCAACATTACAGGTAAAATACACATTTACTAAACTAGAAAAAATCCGGGTCATTGTGTCAGAGGTTTTTAGTTTGACTAATTATTCCGACGAAACTAATATTACATAATATGGTTTTGGGTATGGAGGGATTATGGATTTCAGCGCTGAGCTTCTAAAAGTCAAAAATATATATACATATTTAGATATCATAAGTATAATAATTATTGTATTGCAAACTAATTAGATAATTAATTTTTATTTTAAAAAAGCTAAACTAATCATAAAATAATTAACATTACAAGAATATTTTGTATTTTAAGAGTTTATAGCTACAGATTCTATTGTTGTATATTAAACTACAACGTAATTTACCTCTTTTCAATTTTTTTTCCGTTTTTAGGTTTTGATTTAGAATATAGGCTGTAAAATTTTCTGTTATAACTATAGATTCTATTGTTGTAGATTTATATCAATAAATTTTAAAACACTAAACATAAGGATTTGATAGAGAGGAGTTGTATTTTATATTTTTTTCCTGTAAAGATTAGGATATAAAAAAATTTCTTGCAGCTGTAGGTTTTTGGCTCTAAATTTTATGATGTACTATAGATTCTTCTGTATTTTTTTCTAAATGCAAACACAATTAGTAAATAAAATTTATATGAATTTCAGAAAAGGTTATAACATTTTCATGTTTAAATATGAAGTTATAGAAAAATAACTATTAATCTTAAACAATATAAATGCTATATTTATATTATTTATATTCATTCATATAATTATTTATATTGTTATTTATAAAGTTGAAAATTATATATGTTTTAAATTATATAGAAAATAGTACATACATTCTATATTTATATTATTATTTATATTCATTCATATATTTATTAAAATAAAAAGATATGAACTAGGAACTATCAAAAACTCTCGTCAATATATATATGTTATTCAACCAAGTTGATTTGCCCTAGTGTTAAAGGGATTTCAGGTGGTGGAGTTTATGCTCTGGCTCTATTTCTTTCTGTTTTCATGGCTGCAAGAAAATGGATCGGAACAACATCAACCATAAAATAGAAAATCGCAATTGGTTACCAAAAATAAATATATTACTAATTATTTAAAGATGAGGTGTTCATCAGCCATAGATCGGGATAAAAAAGACAAGATTAATTGAGATTTTCATATCTAATTTTGGATCAGTAATTCAGTACAACTTTTAGATGCATATCAAATCCGATCAACTTTAAGTACATTTTTTTCTAATTATTAACTATCAAATTTATAACCTTCACTTCAATTTAATCAATGATAAAATAAAACAAAATGATTAAAAGAAGAAGACTAAGAAAATAAAAATTTCCAGTTACGATGAATTGTTATTTAATTATATTTTAAGTGTTTTTCGAATTATGATTCTTTATTACTATAAAAATATGGTAATAATTATTAACAAAAGAATAACTTATATAAAAAATATATTTTTCATGTGACGTTATAAAATATGTACATATTTACATGTTTTTACTTTTGATCGGTTTTGTTCGGTTTAATCGGTTTTAAACCAAACCATATCCAAATCCTACGGTTTTTATAAAATCATATTCATTCGATTTATATGGTATATACTAAAACCATACCATATTGTCTATTTCGGTTTAGTTCGATTCGGTATGTTTCAGTTTTACCATATTGAACAGGTCTAGATTAGAGTGAGACGTGTCGAAGTTTACACACGAATGATCACTTTTTAATTAAAACAAAATCACTTTTTTGGCAAGCTTTTACAGTTTCTTCTTCTCTGTCTTTTATTGTCATTTTTTTACATTTTTTATTATTTTCAAATACTATTTTGTAATGATGACATGGTCCCCGTGCTACTGAATAGTTGCATTTGCAATAAAACTTATAAAAAAAAAAGAATAAGTGCCTCTTTTCCCCCACTCAGTTTTGTCTTTTTTTTTGCTAATAGTTTCAAGAATTGGTGAATACTTTCTTTTCAAAATGTTTCTGTTTTAACTTATACTTTCTTTTTAATGAGTGTAGGTCATATCTTGTGACATGGTTAAACTGTTTATAACTTTAATACTCTCTCCGTTCGTAAATATATGATATTTTAAGTAAAACAAACTTATTAAGAAAATTAATTTTTTATCTAAAAATATTATTATTAAAATTATAAATTAATACTATTTAACCAATTACGAAATATAAATATTAAATTTGATTGGTTACACAAGTTTTGATAAAATTAAAGCTACATAGAAATATGAAAACATCTTGCATACTGGAACATAAAATTTTTTCTAAACATCTTATATTTTGGAAGGAAAAGAGATATTTCGGACATAAAGAGTATTAAGCAGGGAAAAAAAATGTGGAGCAGCAAAAATTGGTAATTACAAACGTCAAAAATATATAGTAAATGAATATAAGTGAGAAACGTAAATCGCTGTGTCGCCGAAGTATCAGGAGAGGAAGGATTTCTGAATTGGGTCAGAGATGGCAGAATTTGAGAGACAGAGAGAGAAAGAGACAGAATTGGTCAGGGTCGGCCTGTAACAATGAAGGATACGACCAACCAACAGTTGTTAATAATAATGATAAGAACAAATAATGTAAGAGATAGAGAAATAGAATCTAATAATACATGAGGGCTATTTGGTTGGGAAATAAGAGAACTGTGATGCTCTAAGCTTTTAAGTGTTTGAGCTTGAGATTTTAGTAGTATCTTCAGGGTATAATAGGGCTCTAATCAGTGATATAATTAAGAGTCAATTGGCTCATTATACAAAAAAAATATGAATATTAGCAATCTACCTATAACATTAAATTTTAGTGTCTAGCAATCAAAGCACCATTATGTGGGATTTTGGGTATTTACCTAATTAAGAAAAAAGTTGTATGTATAGGATACAATTTCTCTAAATCCTAATTAATTAGACCAACTATAATTTTTTAATAGTTTTCATGAATAATTTTGGGTTTTCAAATGAGAATTATGTTTTCTTCCGTACGTTTTTTTTAACAATATTAGAGAAGACCATTAGCTGACAAAGTGTTCAGTACAACGAATACGACACTAAAGCCAATCTCGCAAGAGAATCAGCTACACAATTCTATTTCTACTTTTTACGGATAAACAAAAAAGCCATGAAAGAAAAAGATAAAGATAGAAACTCAATATCTATGAGAATTCCAAAAAGCTCCACCGAATATGATTTCAAGTTTATAGTTCTAGTGAGCTCTTGAGAGTCAAATGGGAACCAGACGTTTAGGATAGAGAGACAGTTAGCTTCCGCGGCGGCTTCTCATGTCGCCATCACTTCAGCCAAGAAAGGTGATTTAACATGACGTATCCTCTTTGAATCACGGATTTTCCCACTCCCCTCATCGGAGGATGAGACACCATCCTAGACCTGCATTTAGCGAGTCGCGGAGCCACAAAGCATCTGAGTTACTAATTACTGTTCCGAGAGGAAGAGAAAATGGGCTCTCCTGATGCTGATGATGAGCACTACAAGAAAAACGCGTTTTTATAGCGGACGAATAACGCTATCTAACGATACGATAGCGGTTTGTTAAGCGCTGTATCATCGCCCGTCATAATAGGTCTAACACTTTAGATAGCGGTTTTCGCACTGTTATCGTTTTATGATATACTATAGCGGTTTTATGCATGCTATTAAATATTTTTTTAATAGCGTATTTTATGCGTTATTGTTTCTCTTGTTAAAAATTAAAAAAAAAATTGAAAATAATAAAATTATTTATAGAAATTGCAATTTATAAATTTAAATTGATTTATAAATTAAAATTGTATTACAAAAATCTAAATCTAAATAAAATAAAAAATCCTAAACCCTAATTAAAAAAAACCTAGATCTAATCTTCTCAGCCACCATTGTTATCTTCTCCGTTCCAGATTCAACTTCTCATGACACTTGCGGTCGCAACACTAATTAGAAGAGGACAAGATACTTTGGGGTTATCCTCCTGCAAATAGAAGTAACGAGCATTCATAGAGTTCAAAAACCAATGCAATGGAGACTACATAGAATCAAAAGAACCTTGTTTTCATAGGATAGCTTCGGACCGTCTCCACCTTCACATTTTTTTCCTCTTCCTCTTCTTCTCACGACATCCTCCTCTTTCTTATTCCTCGTCGTCTTACGTCGCTTGTCAGATCTCGGGAGGTCTTCGTAGGGAACCTCCTCTTTACCACCGAAGTACCATACTTTCAATCCGATCTCCTCGGCTCCAGCCCACAGTTGTCTACCAGTGTTCGTCATCGTCCTCGGTTGGATCGTTCAGACGATTGGCTTGTTGATGTCATCTACGGAAGGGTGCGATTCATCGCCACAGGAAGAGGAGGACTGAGAGCATCGGTTGAAAAACAGGGAGGGAGTAACCATGGCGGAGGAGAAGTCGATCAAAATCAATGGGAGTGGTGAAGAAGGAGAAAACATCGTAGAAAAAAAAAAGGATATGGAAAGACTTTATTTTCTTTTTGTCAGATCTGGAGTGAGTTGATATGTTTCGTTAATGAGAGGATAGATAAATGAAAAAGAGAGAGAACAAATTGTGGCCTTTAGAATATATTTCATCAATGGCCATAGATCTTTGAGGTGAAAAAATTAACCAATAAGAATGAAGGTTGAAGATTGATAAAGGATAATTTTAACCCTTAGATTAGAATTAATCAATGGCCATAGAAAAAAGCAACTACAATTCTTATAAATTCTTTAATTTGCCTAATTTTAAAGATAATATATTATAAAAATTTAAGAGTTATGTTTATGATTTTGAATTTATTATTTTGTTTTATGCTTTAGAGTTTAGATGTTTCTGATTTTGAATTTGGTGATTTTTTAAATGTTTGAAATTTAAGGGTTATGTTTATGATTTAGGGGTTTGGAGTTTTGAGAATATAAGGGTTAGATTTTTTATAAGTGTTATCTTTTAGTTTTTCTTTTATTTTATTAAAACTTGAAAATATGAGATTTGAGATTTTGAGGTAAGCTTTAGTGTTTATGTTATTAGGTTTAGATATAGGATAAAGGGTTTAAGGTTTGAAAATATGTTAAAGATTTAGGGTTTGAAATTTAAAGTGAAACTAGATTTTTGAAAATATAAAATTTTAAATTTAAACTTAACATTTAAAATCAGAATAGGAAATATTTGAGATTTAGGATTTGTTTTTATAGTTTAGTGTTTAAAAATATGTTTAGAATTTAAAATTTTGTTTAGGGTTTAGGGATTCAAACAGGTAAACATAACGTTTTGAGTTATGTGCTATTAAAAATATGCTATCATAGCGTTTCTCACCTGAAGTGCTATGTAAAGTATGTAACAAATTTTTTTAAAAAATCGGTCCAGCTAAAGATAGCGTTTGCATTTCGGAAACGCTATCTAAAATTAAATGATATATCAACCATAGCATAAACGAAAAAAACGCTATCCTATTCCGCTATAAAAACCTCTTTTTCTTGTAGTGGAGGTTCTAGTCCTGGGTTCTTCAAGCTGAGCCGCATGCCATACTTATCCATATTTTTTTATATCTTTCAAATCCACACCGATCAATCGTATCAATTCGTTAAGTGGAAATACGGTTGGCTTCAGAAGGTATTCTCGGGATGACCCAAGGTCCATTTAGTATCATTATCTTTTCTTGACCATTCAAACAAAATGAGCCCATACAGATAATCCTTTATATATTAAATCACAAGTCACGTGACTACTGACACATGGCATCTATTTAACAAAAAGGAAATATCAATTAAAAAAATCTTCTCACGGTTACAAGTTTTAGCAACTGAAAAAAAAAACTAAAGCTCTAAATTTCTCATACCACTAACAACACGTTCAGATTTTTTTTTTTAAAACATATCAACTATAAATTCCATCGAGTCACGAGTTCTCTAACTTTCAAGCAATTAATTTATGGATTTATTCTCCTTCTCTTTTTTTGTCCACTGTTTCTTTGTTTTAAATGTAGCAAAAAATTAATTTATACAAATTTATGTTTGACCTTTATTCAGATTTATTTTCTTTCCTTCTCAAATTAATGCGTTCAAATTCTTCTCAATTCTCTTTGCATTATTGAACTTGAAGATGGTTACATTTCTACTGTAAATCTTCAAAAGAGTTTTGCCGCAACTTCGTAAGAGAAAGTATATCTGATTCTGCTATATATGAATTGAGTTTTTACGTTTGTTATGGTTTGACAAGTTTATGAATATGGTTTTATAGCATAACATATTCTTATAATCTGTGTTTGAGTCTATTATATACAAATTAATTAATATATATTTTGTATCTTTGAAGTTTCAGGTTGTGATGACTGCACGTGAAGGGGATGGAGAAGAATACCAAAACTCAAGTTAAAAAAAATCCCAAGATATATTCTCTTTTATTTTCAATAGGACATTTTTTCTTTTTACTGGGCATCAGATTGCAAAACTTTTGAATAAATACTTTCAGTAAAAGTTTATTGTTTTTTATTATTTATTTTAGTTTTACTATATTAACAATAAATATATTTATATTTTAACGAAGACTTATTTACAAAAAAATTATAAACAAAACTAAATGAATCATATATAATTTTTAACTATTTTCCACGTGTTGGTATTTATTTCTTATTTTTCTATAAATATTGCTTCCAAACATGTATCTCTAAAAAATCATAATAATCTAATTAATGTTCTGACCTGTTTTGTTTCAATGCGACACCTTTAATTTTAGCTTTTAGTTTATCCAACTCCCTAGAAATGTAACAAATAAATATTTAGTTTTGATAGAAAATTTTAAAAAATTAATATTTACCAAAAAAACTATTTTAATGCAAGCAAAATTAGCCCGTGCAAATGCACAGGATGATAATACTAGTTATATATATGAATGAAAACGGGTTGACACGGAAAATGGACAGATATAATTTTGTTCGTCAATCTTAGGTGGCGCAGTTGCGAATATTGGCCAACATAAAAAAGTAAAGAACCTTAGAATGAAAATAGTTATGGAAAAAAAAAAAGATTTATATGCAAAGTGACAAAGTATTAGGGACCGAGTAAAGGCCTTTGGATCCTCAACTAGATATTCTTATGATTTTAAACGGCCGTGGTTTTTGAAACAAACGAAACAGGGACGACTTTGGACTATATTAGGCAAAAAGAACTCTCCGTTGCTGGTAATCGAACCCAGGTCTCTCGGGTGGGCCGAGTATCTCACCAGCTAGACTACAATCAGATTTATGTAAATATAAAAAACTGCATTATAAAATATTTCTCAACTAAATCTCCTTAGGCTCATGCTGTAAACTACGAACTGATTGTATGAGAAGTGTAATCTTTTATTGACTGGGTTATCTTGATTTGCCATTTCTCTACCAGCGGAAGAGACTCCATGCTTAGCTATGGACAGTCTCATCGTAAACGTGTCTATAGATGATCCAATCGATCAATCAAGAATCATCTTCGAGGTTTTCACAATTAGAACTTATAAACCAAAATTCACACGGTTAAGATTAATGATACAAAGGTGAAGCAAGAAACCAAAATCCTTTCCTGGCAAAACTGGCGGATTTGGATTCGTTTATAATGATTATAGACAAACCTCATGAGCTTGTCTTTGCTCTTTTCCATACAATAACAACACCGTAGAAATCAGACGAGGCCAACAAGTTCTCTCCATGGTTCCACGCGACGCACATTACTGGAAACCTGTGACCCTGTAGCATCCCCAATTCTCACAAGTCGTGACTCCAGTTCCAAACTTCCAATCCATACACAAAAAGTTTCAGATGTTAACAAAAGAATTGTCTCACCTGTAGCTTGTTTACACATGTGTGTTTCGGTTTGGTTAGATCGTAGAAGTAGACATTCGAGTCTTCGCTCCCGGCAACTATAGTTTCAAACAACAGGAAACACAGATGAATTGCAGTTTTCAGGAGACCCATGCATCCTCCATATGTTAAACTATATGTTAGTAAAAGTTTGGAACACAGACCTATGTACTCTCCTTTTTCTAGGGATAAAAGCGGGCAAAACGATGCTTGGATTCTGTGTATTCTCGGGGCCAATTTGAGGGAGCAGCGCAATGTCAGGTAGCCTTTTATCTGAAGCGCAACACTGAAACACCAACGTACAGCCGAACAATCAAATTATTACAAGGGTCTATAAGGAAAAAAGTGAGCAAATCAGGAAAGAAAGAAAAAAAGTTGTGTTGCCTAACCTGAAGAAACATAAGTTTCCATCCTGAGTGCATGTGAGAAGTACAGGACCTGACGCCAGGAGGGAGAAGCTTCGATACTTCACAGTTGTGACCGGGGATTTGTGATTAGTACGATGGCGATGAGACCGGGATAATGAACCTGTATGAGAGTCCATGCTCACTGAATATACAGTTCCCTGCAATTTGTATTCAATCCCTTGTGAAAAAGGACACTCAAATGATAAATATAATTTTATACATGTAGTGGCCAAAGTCATCATGTCAACCACCCCCCCTATAGCAAACTCAACAATGCACAAGTTGATTTCAGATTTGACCCAACATAGGTAATGGGCATAAAACATTGGCATATCTACCATAACAGACCATCTACCTAGTTTATACATTGTTGGTCAATATAGAGAAAAGTTACCTGTCCATCACCACAGAAAATGATTTGACCAGTGTGGTCATGGTCCATAGCTGTCACCTCACCATCGAACGACAGTGTTTTAATAGTTCTCCCAGTGCTGAAATTGAACACCTAGTTTGTCAAGCAGAGAAGTGTTAGTTCCCAAACAAGTCAGCAACTGGAGAACACAAAAGCAATACACTAATATACTTGACTACAAAGTAGGGCGGAGTTACCGAGACTTCCTTGTTTGCATTTCCAGCAGAGAGGAAATTGTTATTAACCTGTTAAAAATCATTAAAAAAAAGTGGAATATCTTCAATAGAGAAGCAAGAGAAACCATAAAGTTCCTAACTCAATATCTTATAAATGAGAAGATCTTCACTAAGAGATGAGGAAGTAGGGCAAACTTACAGGGTGAAAACGTATACAAAACTGTGCAGAGACTCCATATATAACTCTAATACAAACACCTCTTGACAACTCCCATACTCGTATTGTCTTATCAAGTGATGAAGACGCAATGTACTGATTGTTTGACGAGAAGTCAAAATCTGAAAGTATTTTAGAGAAACAATTAAGTTTAAGATTCTCGAATTATAATTTGACATAGGATCCAATAAAATTAATGTCATAGTAGCAGGCAGGTTTACAGATAATTTCTGATATAGGATCCAATAAAATTATGGTCCATAGCTGATCTATCTATTACAGATAATTTCTTTACAATTTCCAACTCAAATCTTCTTACCACAAAACAAGCCATGAATTCAAAGAAGCAGGCAGGTTTACCCAAGATACAGGAAAAGAAAAGACAAAAGGAAACAATACGAGTGAATCGAACCTGTGACATCTTTTGAGTGGCCTGTCAACTGCTTGAGGACAGAAGGCTCTTCCGAGAGACTACAAACAGTTAAGGTCCCATCTGATGCTCCATATGCAAGTAGGTCAGAACTCATATGGCCAAACTTCAGAACAGTAACTACATAAGAGACACACAAGAGTGAAGGAAAAATCACAAACTAAGTCGATTAAATCCAAAACAAGATGTAAGAAAATACCAGAAGATTTGCATTGGTCGAAGATGCAATGCATTCCCACGAAAGAATAAGCATGTTCAAAACCACCACCACGGCGAAAGGAATGATCACCATCACTGAAACTCGAGCTAAAACTCAATCTCCGGCTCGAAACCTGATTAGCACTCCGTAAATCCTATGAATAAAAAGCATAAGTTAAATGAACTTTCTTCTTTAGTTCCAAGAAACTGAATATTGCAAGTCTACTTACTCTACTAGAACTGAAGCTCTCTGCTTCAAATTGATGGGAGAGTGGACCTGGTGAACGTAACCATCGACCACTGATGCATTGACCAGTAAAAATTCACCAATTTTACAGTGTGAAAACAACCAAAACAAAAAAAAAACAACAACTTGTTGTCAAGTAGTAGAATCGAACCTGTTCCCTGGACTACTTAAGAGGCTTGGCGTTCTCAGATTCTCCCATTTTCTAGGTCTGCTTATGAAATTACGATACGCAACATATCCTTTACCATTGCATCTCCAATCCTTCAACGAAACAACAATCAGATAGCAAGCTCAACGGTTTGAAGTGAGAGATTAAAGAGAGCTCACATAACGACGAGAGATGGCGCCGGATTCGGACTTCCGGTGGAGAAGAATTCGGCGGATTCCGATGTACTGTGGATCTGATTCGGCTGTTGCCGGCTGCATCATACAGCTCAGAAACTCGAGATCCTTTGATCGCTTCGGCTTCTCTTCATCTTTGTCGTTGATGGTAGCACCGATCTCTACAAGGATCGTCTCCTTCTCCATTCGGAAAATAGATGAAGATTTACCATCAGAAACAAAACCAACTGATTGATAGCTTCGTATCATTAATTAATTGTTATTTACATATACAACCCTATACTTTCTTGTAGCTCGTTCGTTTTAATCTCTCATGGCTTTATCTGATTTAATCTGTTTTTTTTTGCCAAATTTTCTTAAAAGTCGATTATCTTTGTTCTTGTACAGTTGACCTTGACCCCCATTTTGTTTCAACTACAGCATTATTACAAAATACAAAGCCCATCAATTTACACTTGGCTCACTCAAAATAAGATCAGACTTTGGTACAAACTAAACATAACTTGGAGTTTCTTTTTGGATACAAATCTCATACATTGCATGAATAGGTTTCACTAGGGCTGGGCAAAAAATCCGAATCCGAAGAACCGAACCGAACCCGATCCGAAAAAGTAGTACCGAATCCGAACCGAAATTGATTAAATATCCGAACGGGTTCAAAATTTTGGTATCCAGAGAACCGAAACCGAACCCGACCCGAACCGAAGTATTTCGGGTACCCGAATGTATCCGAAATAGATTTATATATCTAAATATATTAATTATTTTTAGATTCAATGTATATTAAAAACATTCAAAATATATAAGATACTTTTAAGTTGTCTAAAATACTTGAAAATATATAAAAATATTCAAAAGTAAATTTATAAAATAGTATAAAATATACTCAAAACACCAAAAATAGTTGAAATGTCTACTGATTGTCTATCAAAATATTCAAACAAACCAATTTATATGTTAAGTTTAGGTACTCTGACATATGTTATTCAATTTTATATGTTATATAGTATTTTATTTACAGATTTTGAGAAATTGAAACTATATATTGAATTTTAAAATTTTAAAAATCATTTAAATGGGTTATCCGAATCCGAACCGAACCCGCAAAGATCCGAACCGAACCCGAACCGAAATTTAGAAATACCCGAATGGAGCTAAAATCTTTAACCCCGAAAACCCGAAACCCGAATAAACCCGAACCGAACCCGAATGGGTACCCGAACGCCCATCCCTAGGTTTCACATACGCAGATAAGATTTGACTTGTTTGCGGTTAAGACACAACATGCTAACATTCATTAACTATTATGTGTTATATTAACAGCATCAATATCCTTATGATAACTGAAAAATGTGTCTAATTTAAAATCCAACAAAATTCAATGAGAAGTCATTCAACCAAACTTTGAAATATGGACTTAGTACACATGCAAAAGATTAAAGGGTTTGAATGAAAATGCAGAATAAATGAAGATTCTTTATTATACAGATTGTATTTGCATTTGTTTTCCACTCAAGCTTTAAATTACAGAACAAAAAAATATTATTTGCATGCAGATTATTATTATACATGAATTTGTTGATCTGCCAAATGTAAGAAAAAGTCTTTCATAACAATCAGTATGTTTCTGGTGGAGCGCTTTTCAAGATCATTGATAGGAAAGTCTTTACTCCGCAATGACAGTACAGGTGATCTATACCCAGTGCTCTCTCATCTCAATAAACACACGACACTACATGTTACCTCCGAGTCTCTTTCCATCTGGCATAGGCGCCTAGCTCATACAAATAATCACACTCTCAATTCTCTTATTTCTTCTGGTTTGCTTTCATGTAATAAAGACAAGTTCATACCTTGCTGCAATGCTTGTCAAATTGGGAAACACATAAAACTTCCTTTTCATAAGTCTTTAACTCAAAGTACTAAACCATTTGAAATCATTTATTCAGATGTATGGACCTCTCCAGTCCACAACTTCAGTGGTTGTCGTTACTATGTTCTTTTTCTTGATGGTTTCTCACACTATTTATGGGTTTACCTACTTCGCATGAAGAGTGATGTATTCTCAAAATTTTTACATTTCAGCGCCTATGTCAGAAACCAATTCAAAACGAGCATCAAACGTTTCAATGCGACAATGGTGGAGAATATGATAACTCATACTTTCATGATCATTTCTCTCACCATGGAATTTCTTTCAGGTTTTCTTGCCCACACACCTCTCAACAAAACAGCAAGTCTGAAAGAATGATAAGAACGCTTAACAATGCCATACGAACTCTCTTGTTTCAAGCTCATCTTTCTCCATCGTATTGGGCAGAAGCACTTCATGTCGCAACTCATGTGCTAAATATCTTACCTTCTTCATCCATTGGTAACCAAACTCCTCACTTCAAGCTTTTCAATCAAACTCCAAAATATGATCATCTTCGTATATTTGGTTCTCTGTGTTTCCCAAATATACATCACGCCAACACAAACAAGCTCTCACCTCGTTCTACTCCTTGCTTGTTTCTCGGTTATCCTCTTCATCATCGAGGATATCGATGCCTAGATTTGAAAACTAATCGTATCATAATATCTAGGCATGTGGAGTTTGATGAACTTACATTTCCAAAAGCAGAAAAAGCCTCACAAAATTTTCAAGTCTTTGATTCTCTTGAAAAAAATCCTTCACCAGTTTTCAAAAATATTCTTCAAGCTCCTCAAAGACAGTCTCTTCCAACTTCTCTCCAACTTCCTCTCACATCAATTGATACCACTAATCAAGTTCTCGCTCAGCCATCTACCCTTCCGGCACCGAGAATGACAACGAGAAGTCAAGTTGGAGTCCGAAAACCAAAGAAAATTTTCTCTCTATACACATCTTCTGAGTCAAGACTTCCCACTAGCCATCAAAAAGCCTTAGCTGATCCGAACTGGAATCCAGCTATGACGGATGAATACGATGCTCAAATTAAAAATAGAACTTGGAGTTTAGTACCTAGACCTTATGGAGCTAACATTATTAACTCTTTGTGGTTGTATAAGCTTAAGCATGATGCAGATGGAAATCCTAAGCGCCATAAGGCTCGCCTAGTAGCCAATGGGAAGTCGCAACAGCCAGGAGTGGACTACAACGAGACTTTTAGTCCTGTAGTCAAACCAGCGACTATCCGAATGGTCCTTAACACTGCAGTCTCTAAGGGATGGGAGATGAGACAATTAGATGTCAAAAATGAGTTTCTACACGGTGAGATATCAAGACAATCTACATGCATCAACCACCTGGTTTGTAGATAAGAACAACCCGACTCATGTATGCAAGCTACATAAGGCGCTTTATGGGCTCAAGCAGGCACCACAGGCTTGGAATGCTCGGTTTGCTTCTTACCTCTCACGCCTTGGTTTTGTTACAGCCAAAAGTGACACTTCTCTGTTTGTACTTCGACAAGGACATCATATAGCTTATCTCCTTCTTTATGTGGATGATATTGTGCTAACTGGCTCATCTCAAGAGCTTATTTCAGGACTCATTTCATAGCTAAAGTAAGAATTCCCGATTACAGATATGGGGAAACTTAATTATTTTTTTGGAGTCAAGGTCGAATACAACATACAAGGCGTCTTGTTAACTCAACAATAATATGCAAAAGAGATTATAGCAAGGGCTGGTGTGACAGATTGTAAGCAAGTATCCACTCCAGTCGATGTTAACTCAAAGCTCTCGGAAGAAACATGCGAGCCCTTGAAAAATCTTACAGAGTATCGTAGCCTTGCAGGTGCCCTGCAGTACCTGACATTCACACGCCCGAACATCACATATGCAGTGCAGAAGGTTTGTTTATTCATGCATGATCCCCGTGACCAGCATATGGTGCCATTCGGCGCATTATAAGATACATCAAGGGAACCAGCTCTCATGGTCTTCAAATCTTCAAGTCCAACCTCAACACGCTAACTGCCTACACCGACGCAGATTGGGCAGGTTGCCCTAACACTAGATGCTCAACTTTAGGCTATGCGATCTACCATGGTGAAAACCTGATATTGTGGTCGTCGAAGAGACATCAAATAGTTTCAAGATCGAGTACTGAAGCTGAGTACAAAGGAATAGCTAATGCAGTCGCTGAAACTTGCTTCTTACGCAACCTATTACTTGAGCTACACTTTCCTTTACGAACGGCAACATTGGTGTTTTGTGACAACGTCAGCTCTGTCTACCTATCAACAAACCCGATGAAGCATCAACGCTCCAAACATATTGAAATTGATCTCCATTTCGTCAGAAAAAAGGTTGCGCTAGGACAAGTGAAAGTCTTTCACGTTCCGACAACACTCCAGTACGCCGAAATCTTCACCAAAGGAATTCCAACTTCTTTGTTTACTGCCTTCAGATCCAGCTTGACCGTTCGCTGCGCCAACGATCTCACTGCGGGAGGGTGAAAGAATATATCAAATATTTGAATAAGATTTAGTCTTATAGCATATTCCTCTGTTTAGATATTCCCTCCTTGTTATGAGGATCTAACAACTGTAACTAGATTATATAGGTTCATCCTTGTACGTTTGAGATCAATACAGATTACACAAACTTACAATCACTGCCTCATGGCCGCTTGGATTAGATAATCATTTCTAAGTTACGTTTTGTATTTACGGAGTGTTGTAGTGCTCGGCTTCAAAACTGTCCCCCTCTTTTTTCTTTATTTTTACCAGGGACTCGGTTGTTTTAGGTTTTTACCATGTAATCTCCTCTTTCATTTCTTACAGATATTAACATATTTTAGCAAAAAAAAAAAGTGTCGGGGATCATGCAGAGGACCAATCAGATAAATTTTATTTTTCTCCCTATTATTTTTTATGAATAATTTATTTAACCCATTTCACATACTTTTAAACCAAATATCAAATCTTTCAAAATTATTGTAAATATTTTATTTCATTTTCGTTTCATATAATAATTTTTTTTATAAGACATAATATATAAGATATGAATTCATTTATTTCTATATTATTTTCTATAAAATTTTAAATAAAATATTATTGCATTTAGTTTACATATGAATAATTATAAAATTTTACAATAAATAGTAATGTATATTTTTATCATCTAAAAATATATTATTTCACTAAAAATCTTCTATAATATTTATATAGGTAGAGAAATATATAAGTTATGCTTTGTTTTATTTTATTATTGCCAATAATTCACATAGATTAATAATTAGCACTTTTTTACGAAAACTAGTTATTATCTTATAATATTTTCATGTAAATTAGTCTAATGAATTCATGCATGTTATTTGATCATGTATATTTTACTCGCCTATATTTATAATTTAAAAAGTTATTTTAAAGTCACTTAATATTTTTAAAATTTTTTAAATAAATTGATTTTACGTGAATTATTTGATAATTTATGTTTTAACTTATGTGTTGATAATTTTTTCCATATTAGGTTATCTTATATATCTACATATATAAAAATTTAAATTTAATTTATTATTTTTGAATTTGTTGTGTTTTAACTTTTAATAAATTGCTAGATTTTGATCCGCGCTCCCGCGCGGTTATATTTTTTAAAAAATATGATGCTATTTGTTTTTTATGTCACTATTTAGGGCTGAGCAAAAAACTCGAATTCGAAGAATCGAACCGATCCCAATCTGAATAAGTAGTACCAAATCCGAACCGAAATTGATTAAATATCCGAACTATTCAAAATTTTGGTCTGAACCGAATCCAAAATAGATTTATATACTTATATATATTAATTATTTTTAGACTTAATATATATAAAAACATCCAAAATATATATGATACTTTTAAGTTCGTTTAAATACTTGAAAATATATACAAATAATCAAACATAAATATCTAAAATAGTTAAAATATACTCAAAACTCCAAAAATACGTAAATAATTATTAATTCTCTATCCTTGAACCAAACCAATTTATATGTCAAGTTAGGTACTCTGACATATGTTATTCAAATTTATATGTAATATATTCTATTGTTTATATATTTTTTAAAAATTAAAGCATATAATAAATTTTAATTTTTTTAAAAATAATTTAAATTGGTTATCCAAATCCGAACCGAATCCTCAAAGATCTGAACCGAACACGAAATCTCAAACATAACCGAAAACGAACCCGAACGCCTACCCCTAATCACTATTATATATCTTAGTAGGGCAGGTCCGCGCTACGCGCATGATCTGATGTATCGGTTTTTATTAATATATAATTTTGTATAATTTTTCTTATATGTTAAGAAGGGTGTGAGTATGATTATTCTATCTACACCAAATTTCAATTATATAACTAAAATGACTGAATTCTTACTGTCGTTGCTGTTTTAATTAAAAGTTGTAAGATTTTATAGTATTTTAAGGATTATAAAAATATAAAATACATAAATCAATTGAAATCGATCAAAAGAGACAGAGATTGAGTTCTCAGATACCATTGTATCTTTTTGAGGGTTTATAAAATAGTGGAAAAAGAGGTTTAATTTAGAAGAACTCTTTGTCGAAGTTAATATAATTGTTTTCGACAATGTTAGTAATTGCTATTATTAACAATTGCTTTTTTTTGGTATTTATGTTATAATGAGTTATTATGGGTACTTTATCTATTGTTAAACAACAATTTTTTATGCGGATTTTTATTATCAATTTGCGCTTACTGCTTTGTTGTTATTTTATTTTTTTTCTACACTTGATCATAAATAAAAAATCACAAAAAGTTCATTTTTGATGGATCCTTAATCTATTGTATGGTAACCTTAATACAGTAAAAATCTATAAATTAAGAATATTGTTGCTATAGTATTTTATTAATTTATAGAATTATTGATTTAGAAAAACTTTCCTTTTTTAAATTTTATCGTGCATATACATTAATTAAATTTTAGAAAATCAACTTTCTATTGTTTTATTTATTAATTGATGTATATAAAATATTTTTTATAGAATTTAAATTTTTTTGATATTACTTTATTAAATATTATCAAAATATATTGAAATATTAAAAAATAGAGGTAAATTATGGTGTGAGTATGAAATAAACAATACAAATTTTTTGCTTGTACTTATATTAAATATATATATATAACTTATATTTTTATGCGATCATATATATACAAATTATTATCTTATTTTCATATGGATTTATATCATATTTTGAATCGGTACAATTCAAGACCAAAGATTTGTTAATTTATTGAATATTAATCTATAGAGTTTCTACCATATTAGTAATAGATTATTGATTTTTTTTTTGTTAGTGAGCAAAATTAGAATTTTCTAACTCTGGAAGGGTCGTCATTTTTTCTCAAGTTGACATTTCTAAATCCAAATGTCTTTTTGATTACTTAACATTTATTACTAATTTATAATGTTAATGAGGTCATATATATACAAATTATTATCTTATTATCGTATCGATTTATATCATATTTTGAATCGATACAATTCAAAACCAAAAAAATGTTAATTTATTGAATATTAATTTATAGAGTTTTTACCATATTCGTAATAGAGTATTGATTTTTGTTTGGTTAGTGAGCAAAATTAAAACTTTGCATTTCTAACTTTGGAAGGATGGTCATTTTTTTTTCTCAAATTGGCATTTCTAAATCCACATGTCTTTTTGATTACTTAACATTTAGATAAAAGTATCTTGGTTTATGATAAAAGTATTAGTTAACATCTTGGTTTATAGTAATTATATCATAAATTGCATTTTATACGTTATAGGGAATATTTTTTCCCCGAGAGCCTATATTATGTTTGAGCAAGCGTTGTGTGTATAGAGGAAATTTCATATGGTTTGGCATCTATTTTTCTATTCTTTTTTTCAAACAGATCAATATACATGGGATTTTTGCATTGTTTTTCTTTTTCTTCTTGTACATATGATCCTCTAAAGGCTTAACCAATTGCGAATCTTATTGAGATTACACTAACATATAAAAATATTATTGGTAACATTCCAGATCGTTAGCGAAATACATAAAGCACCTGTTTAGGCTAGAAAAATGTTTCTAGCTACATTTTTCTGAGCTATTACGATTTCTTTTCTTCCCAGCTGCTTCTGTGCATCATTATTGTTTGCTTTTTCTTTTTGATTCTGCTCAAAATGGTGTTGGGATGCACACCTACAATAACATGTATTCCAAACCCCAAAATATCAGAATAAGAGGCTTCCAGAAAATTAAAAGACAATATCTTCAAGGAGAAGGTCTACATAGGATAGAGGGGAGTAAAAGAATTCTACCTGGAGTAAACTCCATTTGCTGTAGATTCTTGCAACTTCTTATCTCCTCATTTGCATGCCGACTGTAATAGACTGACTCTGCACACAACCAACACTGCATAGGGCTAAGATTACACCAGTCATATCAATGATATTAATCTGACATCAATCAAAAGCAAAATTAATTAGGATACAATGTGATATAAGCGGAAAAAAAAAACCAAGAATCAAACACTAAAGGTCAATCAAATCACCAAAACCACACTAATCTGAGAAGTCAACAATCACAAAACGGTAAGAGGAATTTATCTTTATCAGTACTTACCAATTGATCTGCAAGCATTAAAATAGATTTGAACGTAAACATCCGATTGCAGAGGTTGAATATGTCTCCAACCTCGGCCCAAAAAGGTCAAGCCAACAGAGGGCAGAGATAGTGGGTTGAAAATTAAAATTCATATAAATGACCAGAGAAACAAACTCTCTTCCCCACATCTATAATAGTATTTACGATTCATAGTGTAGTTGAGAAGCCTCGTCTTCGTAGGTTCCTGTGTGTCATAAATGCAACAAAAGATCAATTAACAATAAAGGAACAATGAAACATGACCATCTACAGCAATGAAGTCTTGCTAATACTATCAAATTCAAACAAAAAGTCTCAAAATTGAAACGTTTCTCAGCGAAAAAGAACATTTATTTAAATGAGAAACCAAAACTGAGCTCATAAATTATACCAGCTTCTTCTTCTCCAGTTTGGATATTGATCTTTATGATACACAGAAAAATCAAAACTTTATCACATGTCAATATGAGTGATTCGTTGTTTATAACTAAATAAAGTTCCACGACTTGCTCTGTACTAAACGTCCAATCAATAAATTTTGATTCATCTCGATTCATGATCTCTGCAAAGAAATCAAAATAACAATCGATGAATTTTGTGAATATATGCTCTCTCTTATCTTACTGATTTGTAGGTGATGAACTTGAGGATACTAAATTGAGAGAGTACTTGCTACTAAATAAGTAAATATGAAAGCCTAAGGCCTTAGCTATACCTGTTCATCAATCAGTAGCAACTCCAGTCCGATTAGGACGTTGTGCTCCCTGCTTCCCGCTAGTGGATAACACGGAAAACCAACTTGGACGGATCTCCTAGGGCTGGTTAGACATCATTGAAGAGCAGTGATGAAGGACCCTTGCCGGTGATTTCGGACGATCTGTTAGCAGCGTAAAAGTTTTTAGCTTGAATTTTTTGAGGATGAGTGAGAGAACAAAACAAAATAAAAAAGAATTAAGCAAATCTCGTTTTAGTGTTTTCACAGATTGTGAGGATGTTGTTCAAGTGAAGAAAGCTAACCTTTTCATAGGTGATCAATAGACCGCCTTGCAGAGAGATAACTCACAATCAATTTCAAGATCGTGCTAAACGTCGCTCTTTGGAGTTAAGAAGGCGATAATGATGTTGAATGTGTAACTATGACGGTTTCGTTTGAGTGCAATAGAAAGCTAAACGACGCGAGAGGAGACAGACAAAGAGATTCTCCATCACGATTTCAGTAATTAAAACAGTCGAAACACCGTTGACTGTATGAGAGATAACGCAGGAAAAAATTTGATAGGTAGCGAATTTGGAAGAAGAACAGAAACCCTAGCACTTCATGTGAGTTATCAGATTTGGGCCTTTCTGTCTGGACTACAATTATGATGATTAACAAAAAGCCCATGATGCCTATTTTTAAATGAAACGATGAGTTTTGTGATGGTGGGACACGTGTTGCACCAGGAAACTTCGAATTAGTGACGTGGCAGACGACGTGGACGCCCTGGGAGAGAAGTAAATTGTTCCTTATATAGACTAGAATCGGACCCGCCCTATGGGCGAGTATGCAAATGAACGAAACAATATAAATATATTTTAAATTTAAATAAATTTTCAGTTTATTTTAAATTATAATTTTTACTATTTTTACTACAAATTTTACTATTTCTTCTTCTTTATAAATTATATAGTTGTTACTATGATAAAACAATTTATAAAAAGAAAAATATAGGTAACTATATCTCTTATTCCAAAATAAATTTTATAAGGAAAAAAATAAAATAAAAACTTTTAAAAGTGTTGTAGGAGTTAAATACACTAAAATTTCTCTGAATTTTGTTTTGTAACACCTCTATGAAAAATATTACTATTTACTATATCAGTTGTTAAACTATAGACATAAAAAAATATATTGCAATCTAATTATAGTTAAAATATAGTTATGGATTAAAACTCAGTTTAAAAAGATAATTAAGATATTTTCAATAGATATGCACAACTTATTTAATTTTATTATTAAATTTTATTTTGTTTTACAATTACTATCTTTTCAAAATACCAATCAGGTTATTACATTGTTATTAAAAATAAAATTTTATATACTTTCGTTTACAATATTAAGCACTAATGTATCAGTTTGAGGATTTATGTGAATTTTGAGTATATCTTCCGTCCAAAAACATTAATTTCTATTTTCTTATCTCCAATAAAAACGTTCTACAATCCTGTATTAATATCACAAATTAAATATATAAATTTTATTTTTTATAACATCTATGTTTATTATTACTATGCAATCGAGAGTACATGATCTTCACGAAGAAGATTAGTGATATATTGTGATACATGGTAATGAAATTTAAAAAAATTTTCTAAAGGCCTAGTAGTTGCTAATCGATCTGCTACTTTGTTTGCCTCCCTCGTAGTCCATCAGAATGAAACTGCTTCAAACTTAGTCGACCACAATTTGATATCCCTCGTTCAAAGAGTAGCATTTTCCTGTTTAATACCTCAACACCTTTTTTACCGTCTCCCTCCGTGATAATTTTTTTTGGATCCGAGAGCCACCAACGGTGTTGTAGTGCCATCAAAAGGGCTTGTAGTTCACTCTCCAAAGGGTTTTGTACCTTCCTTCCCACTGCTTCGCGCAGAATATCTGTTTGATCATCGTGGAATCGATCTATTTCCGGCTTTTGATGTTGGTTAATTTGATTGTAGTAAACTACTTGTCCAGGGATGTTTGCTTTGCATACCATCATTCTGGTTGGACCAAGAAAGTTATTTAAATGAGATTATTTTCTTAATGGTTATATATCGACATGTGTGTTTTGTGTTTATATTTGTTTATACAATTTATGATTTTTTTTTACTAATTTTAAAATTTAAATTTAGTACTTGTAAATTAGCTATTTATATTCTAATGTGATGTGCTTCTGTTTTCTCGCTATAGTCCCAATAACCTACTAATTATATTTTAATCTTTGTAATTTACTATTGATCGTTATCAAAGCTATTAATTTAAAATTTTATAGCTTTGCCAACAGCCTAGACTAAAAGAGAAGATAGATAGTTTTCATTGTTTTTTAGCTAAGTTTTGCATTTATACAGTTCTAATACAGATCTTGAATTAAGATTCAAATTAAGCTTCATCAGATACATTCCAAATTTGTCTACATCTATTGTCCACGCCACAAACACTGGTGAAAATCTCACCCATAGATTGCTTCCGTTCCATCTACAATTCTTTCTTTTTCTCTGAAGCTTAAAGTCCATATAATAAGACCTCTTGAGGGCTTGATCCATGAGCCTATGGCCGACGCATATTCCCTGAGTCCCACCCAAACAATCCATTTCTTATATTTGAATAGATCAGGCTGTACTGCTTCCAGAAAGCTCACAGGGTTATGGAGGTAACACTCCTAAAACCAAAAACAATTAAAAAACAAAATTGAATCAAAAATTGGAACTTAATAACCATGGTTTAGATCAAAGTTTCTTGCTTTATCATAAACACCATCAGATTTGACGTGCCAAGCTCTGTAAAATTTGCACATGTCACTTAACAACCTTGCGTGTTTCCCTTGGAGTCACGCAGGGCTAAGAGGTCATCATCTTGAACAGTAGAAGAGACTTGATTTCAGCGGACTATTATGCGTCAGGCATGTTTAAAGGAGATAGAATAGGAGGAGTTTTCCTAACCTGTTTGTTTAAGTTGGGTAGTGATGTCAGTGATATTAGCTCCAGACATGAACCCAAACATCAGCTGCTTCCAAGTGACTATACATCTGCATAGAAAGGGGAAAACCCACAAAACATGAAACCTGCATTCTTTCATTGATAGAAGATTAAATAAGAGGTTCAGAGGGTGTTGTATATTTGCTTCAGCTGGGGGATTGATATTCCCTAATGCAAAGAAACTCCACCAAGTATAACAATCATCTTCACCTTACTGGCTAATGAACTTTCATGCTTGATGGGCTAAGCTGAAAGAAACCATCATGGTGACAAACTCAAACTAAGTTTTAAGATTAAAGATTATGATTCTTACTATTGCAAGACTGATCAGAGGTCCGAAGGCGAGAATGGTGACTTCACACGGATAGTCAGAGACCTCTCAAAAGAATCTCATCTCCTAGCCCATTTTTTACCGTGAACAAAATCAGATACACCGGGAATCCCATCTTAGATCGAAACAGCAAACACATATGTGGAGCTAAGTTATAACAACAGCTTGACTTTGTCGCGTATCAAGGAATGAATGATTTCTATTGTTTAATCTTCAAGAGAGGAGAGAAAGATCATACCTCAAGGGTTCGGAGTTCCCTTCTGTGACTGGAAAATCAGGGTAGCCAACGATCTCCTACTATCATTTTGCATAAAGGATCAAACAAAGAAAAATCACAGACACATCCCAAGAACATTTTTCAAAGAAAAGTGTACATACGTATAGTGATGCGTTTCATCTTGTGTTGAAACTGTCCCAGACACAATACTTAGTCTTTATATCTCTGTCATCATTGTCGCCATGCTATCAGCTGACCACACATATAAAATACACAGTAATGTTATAACCATGTTTGTTGCCGCCTAGCTCCTTCTATGTTATAAGCTCGTTGAATAAAGAGTTTCTAAGTTCTAAAGAACGTCCTTCTATATCCGAAAACCATAAAACAATGCAAAATAGATCAGTACTCTGAAGGCGATTCATTTTCCTTAGAAGCAATTCATCAAACATGTAATAAACATTTAGTTCTAAGAATATTTATAAAAACCGTAAATCATAAGCAGATGTATAACACAGTATCAAGTTGAACTTTTCATTGATTTATAAACAGCTAAAATTTAGGCCAAGATTGGAAATCATTACAAATGGTTTCTTCTCCAAAATGTTAGTCAAGAGCCCGTAAGCTCTATCTCTGCCGCGGAATCTTCTACCCGTGCTACTGGCGTATCCTTATCCTCTGCGCTGTTCCCACTTCTAGCTTCTCCCCACCCACCCGATCCATCCCGCGATGCACAGGAACAAAAGTCATGGTGTTATAAACTCTCCCCAATGCCTCTGGTCTCCGTTCACTATCAGGTGTGGTAGCCCGTCTGCACCGCACAGAAGCCCGTACTCAGAGTAACGAAGGAGACAACTAGGGTTAGCGTCATATGTTGTCTTATTCCCAGGGCTTTAAACGGAGGACGTAACAAAGCCCACGTTTGTTCAATGGGCCAAAAACGAAAAAGCCCGACGTGGCTAACTTAATGATGCGCTGCGTTTTGCAGTGCGGGACAGGTGTCGGCTCGACAACATCCGAATTGATGACGTGGACGGCGATGTGGACCCCCTGAAAGAGATGGAAACTATACTTTTATATATATAGATATGTGTCATCATAGGTTACAAAAATATTTGTTATCATATTATTAATCGTATCTTGTATAATTAATCATATTTTATATGTGTTATCATATAATTAATTGTATCTTATATATATTGAAAAAAATTTTATAATGGTTATTGGAAAATATGTTAGTAAAAATCAAATTTTGAATATATGTATATTTTTGATAAATTTTGATATAAATCTTTCAGGATTGTATTGGTTTGAAAATATTGAAATAAAGATTTAAAAGCTTTCAGGATTGACCAATAAGTTATTTCTCTAAGACACATTGAACAACACGTCAATCATGGCCACTTATAGCACATGAAACATGAACTAAATACCGGATATGTATCAGAACAAAACATAGATAAAATATTAATCAAGATAAAGAAATGAAATGGTAGTAGACCTGAGTACGTGACATGTATCTTCCCTCTAGTGGAAGCTGGATCCCAAGCTTTTTCAAATCTTCATGAGGTATCGGCCGTCTAATATTATAAAAAAAACAGAATGCACAGTTAAACATGGTTTTGCAGGTTCATGTATATATAACAACTATAGTCTGCTGGTTATAGTTGTTTGGAACATGCTAACATGAGGATAGCAAAGAAAAACCGTACAAGGAAACACAGAAAGGTCTTTCTCGTCCTCCAAAACTAAGTTGTTCAGATTCTTTCCTACCACTAAGTCCACTTCCTTTTTTAGAGAAGAAGAAGGAAGATTAATCTAAGGGATGATGAAGATTTAAATCCTAAGGGAGAGTAAGAGAATGAATGACACTCACCTCATCTTCTTGGTATCCTCCATCCATGTATCAATTGCTGCCTATTATAATCAACATTAGTCTCTCGACCATCAATAAATGAATGATGAGCATCCTGTAAAAAATCACCACAAAAGAACATTCCTTTCTGGCAAATAAACTCACTCCACTGTTGAAACAGAAAATATACATATCCAACAGCTCTAAAGAACAAAAAAAAAAAGTTAGCATCACCGTAGTACCTTGTAAGCATGACGCATCTCCTTCTGTCTCATACTCCACAAAAGCATATCCTCGTGAGGCACCCGTCACTATAGAAAGGAAAAAAAGCCATAGTGTTGAGATCAAACAATTATGCTAAGAAAATATCTTGAAAGAACCAAACCTTACCAATGTGTCTGATCAAGCACAAGCTCTTAACTTTGCCATATTTACTCATGGCCTATAAAGGAGAAACACACATGATCACTTAAAAGTGTTACTTACGGCACGAACACAACAGACACTTTACCTCACGAAGAGTATCCTCTGTAGTAAGATGAGAGGTACAATAAGGATCTCCGGCGGCTTTCAAATCGCCAAAGGGATCATCTTTCAAAACACATACAAATCAATGAGCTTTGTATTAGTGAACTTAGCTCTATAAAAGCTCAACTTCAAATATCATCTCAATCTCTCGCCAAAACAAGACTTACGCGAGAAGAAAAGGGAAAAGATAAGATGTATGAAGAAGACATACCTTGTGTTGTTCTCCAATCGAAGTGTGACAGCTCAGACTCAAGTGATCAACGGTCACAAAGAGTCAGTTTTTCCAAAAGCAAGCTTGACGACAAAACACAGCTCAAGGTCAGTACGGACAGAGCGTTTTGTGTAAAGCTGTCCAATGCATTCTTAGCCCTTGATGAAGAAGCTAATGCCGGATGAAGCCATCTGTCTCAGCTTAGGGCTTTCACTTCTTTGTATAAATATACAACCTTTGTAAGAGAACAGTCTACATGCTGAAATGAATAAAGATTGAAACTTTATCTTCTTCATCTTGTGTGTGATAATGAGGTTTCTTTTATGGTATCAGAGCCATGGAAGCTCAACATCTAGAGGTCTATCATCCTCCTGCTCTTCGCATCACAAACAGTATCACCATCACTTTGACAGAGAAGAACTACATCCTGTGGAAATCGCAGTTTGAAGCTTTTCTCAATAGTCAAGGTCTTCTCGGTTATGTCACTGGTCAATCTCCTCAACCCGCTGCTACTCTCACTGTCACTGGCATCGACGGCTCTGCTACTCAAACGCCAAATCCTGACTCTACCAAGTGGTTTCAAACGGATCAAGTGGTCAAGTCTTGGCTTTTAGGCTCCTTCTCTGAAGATATCCTCAGTCTTGTCGTCGATTGTCAAACGTCTCATGAGGTCTGGATCTCTCTAGCCCGCTACTACAACCGTTCCACTTCTTCTCGGTTGTTCGAGCTTCACCGGAAGCCCCAGACGATTCTCAAGCTCACTAAGCCTATGGCTGAATATCTTCAGGAGATCAAGTCTGTTTGCTCTCAACTCTCCTCTATTGGTAGTTCAGTTCCCGAACGCATGAAAGTCTTTGCTGCTCTCCAAGTTCTTGGTCGAGACTATGAACCCATCAAAACTACCATAGAGAGCTCAATGGATATGATCCCCACCCCAACCTTTGAAGACGTCATTCCTCGGTTAACAAGTTTTGATGACAGACTTCAGAGCTACACTAGTCAGTCTGATGTATCTCCGCATCTATCGTTCTACACTCAGCGTGGCCGTGGTCAAAACTTTCGCTCCAGAGGAAGAGGTCAAGGTCGAGGCTCTTACTCAACTCGTGGTAGAGGTTTTCATCAACATGTTAGCTCTCCTTCGGGTTCATCAGTTGCTTCAGACTCAGATAACAGACCGACTTGTCAGATCTGCGGTAAACCAGGCCACAACGCTCTACGTTGCTGGCATCGCTTCGACAACAGTTATCAATTGGATGATCTCCCTGCTGCGCTCACTGCTCACCGCATAACTGATGTTACCAACAATGGCCATGAGTGGTTTCCAGATTCTGGAGCATCATCTCATGTTACTAACTCTCCTCATCACCTCCATTAGTCTCAGGTCTACACTGGGTCTGATTCTGTTATGGTAGGTAATGGAGAGTACCTCCCTATCACGCACACTGGTTCCACTAGCTTGGCTTCCACGTCAGGTATGATTCCTGTCTCTGATGTCTTAGTATGTCCAAAGATCGCTAAGTCTCTTCTTTCAGTCTCTAAGATTACATCAGACTATCCCTGCTCTGTTGATTTTGATTGTGATAATGTGCGTATCTATGATAAGGCAACAAAGCGGCTTCTTCTTCAGGGGCCTCACACTAGTGGTCTCTACTCTCTGCGGTCTTCACCTCCTCGGGTCTTCTACTCCAACAGACAGATCAGTGCGAGTGATGAATTGTGGCACCAGAGACTTGGCCATCCTAATCCGCTTGTTCTCCAACAGCTCTCTGCGAATAAGGCTATCTTCATCAGTAAAAGCTCCAAGACTATCTGTGAAGCTTGCCATCTTGGAAAGAGCTCTAGATTACCTTTTTTCGATTCTAGTTTTGTAGCTACTAGACCTTTGGAAAGGGTTCACTGTGATTTATGGGGCCCTTCTCCTGTTTCATCTATCCAAGGCTTTCGTTTCTATGTAGTATTCATTGATCACTACACTAGATACTCTTGGTTCTATCCTTTAAGAAACAAATCAGACTTTTATGAAATCTTCTTAAAGTTTCAAGCTCTTGCTCAAAACATTTGTCAAGAGAAAATATGTACCTTTCAGTGTGATGGTGGAGGTGAATTCATCAGGCATAAGTTTCTGAATCACCTAGAACTTCATGGGATTCAGCAACACCTCTCTTGTCCTCACACTCCCCAATAAAACGGTTTGGCTGAACGTAAGAACCGTTAGATAACAGAGCTCGGTCTTGGTCTTATGTTTCATGGGAAGATTCCACAAAAATATTGGGTAGAAGCCTTCTTCACAGCCAATTTTCTCAGTAATTTGCTACCTTACACTGCTCTCGATGACTCCAAAAGTCCTTTTGAGCTTCTTCATAACAGGAGGCCAGATTACAGATCTCTTAGAGTTTTTGGTTGTGCTTGCTTTCCTATGCTACGTGACTACACTTCTTCTAAACTGGATCCAAGATCTCTCAAATGCGTTTTCTTGGGCTATAATGAAAAGTTTAAGGGTTACCGTTGCTTGCTTCCCACTACAGGCAGAGTTTATATTACTCGCCACGTTATCTTTGATGAGACTTCGTTCCCTTTTACCAACAGCTACTCTGATCTTCATCCAGCTACTAAGTCTACTCTCTTGAAAGCTTGGCAAGATAGCTTTGTTCAGAGACAGACAAAGCCACCTGAAGTTCAGAAGCCTATCAGGTCTACTTTGGAACCAATCAGTATCATCAATGTTCCTTCTCTTGTAGCTTCATATGTTGGATCCACCAGCTCTAGTATCTTCTCCCCTGAAGACTTTCCTCCTCTATCTTTGAGGTCTCCGCAACAAGTGCCTACTTCGAATCCAAAGCAGTCTGTTAGTACTACGACTTGTGAAGAGCATCGTACTGGGTGTACGTCAGGCTCTGATCCTGTTTCTATAGGCAACAGCGTTGCTTCTTCACAAGATCGGACAGTACTATCTCAGGCTGAGTCAGCTCCTCCCCTCCATCCCATGATTACACGGTCTAAAGCTGGTATAGTGAAGCCCAATTCTCGTTATGCTCTTCTTACTCAGAAAGCTGCGTTTCCAACTCCCAAGATTGTCTCAGAAGCGCTTCAGCATCCAGGTTGGAACAATGCAATGACAGAAGAATTTGGTAACTGTCAAGCAACTAAAACTTGGTCTTTAGTACCTCGTACTCCGAGTATGAATGTCCTAGGCTGCCTCTGGGTTTATAGAAACAAGCTCAATGCTGACGGTACATTCAAGAAGCATCGAGCTAGAGTTGTGGCCAGAGGCAACGAACAAGCTGAAGGCGTCGACTATCTCAAGACTTATAGTCATGTGGTGCGCTCAGCAACAGTACAAACAGTGCTTCACATTGCTACAGTTATGAAATGGAACATCAAACAAATGGATGTCAAAAACGCATTTCTCCACGATGATCTTGCTGAGACTGTCTACATGTGTCAGCCAGCTGGTTTTGTTGACAAAAGGAAGTCTGATCACGTTTGTCTGCTCCATAAATCCCTGTATGGTCTCAAGCAATCACCTCGCGCTTGGTTCGACAAATTCAGCTCGTACCTTCTTCAGTTTGGATTTATTGGCAGTATCAAGGATCCTTCTCTCTTCATATACTAAAAAGGCAAGGATGTGATTATGCTCCTTCTTTATGTCGATGATATGCTTATCACTGGCAATAGCTCTTTGGTTCTTGAGAGACTTCTAGCTAATCTTGACTCTCAGTTCCGAATGACTGATCTCGACCCTATGCGCTACTTTCTTGGCATTCAAGTCAAACACCACAAAGATGGATTGTTCTTGAGCCAACAGAGCTACGCTGAAGACATTCTAGCCGTTGCATCTATGGCTGATTGCAAGCCCGTAGCCACACCTTTGCCTCTGCAACTGAATCTCATCATTGAGAATGATACGAAGTTCTCCAATCCGAAGTTCTTTCGCACTCTCGCAGGCAAGTTGCAGTATCTAACACTCACTAGACCTAACATTCAGTTCTCTGTCAACTATGTTTGTCAGAAGATGCATTCTCCTATGGTTTCAGACTTCAACTTGCTGAAACAGATCCTCAGGTATGTTAAAGGTACTACTTCAATGGGCATAAGCATTATCAAAGATACAGATTTCATGCTTCGAGCCTATAGCGACAGTGACTGGGGAGGTTGCTCGACTACTAAGCGATCAACTGGAGGATACTGCACATTCCTTGGTGGCAATCTAATCTCCTGGTCTTCTCAAAAACAACCCACTGTCTTGCGAAGTTCTATTGAAGCTGAGTATCGCTCTCTCTCTGAAACAGCTTGTGAGATAACATGGCTGTGCATTCTTCTTCGAGAACTTGGTGTTCCACTCCCTGATACACCAGAGCTCTATGGAGACAATCTCTCGTCTGTTCACCTCACAGCTAATCCAGTATATCACAAGAGATCAAAGCATTTTGCGCTTGATTATCATTTCGTTAGGGAGAGAGTTGCACTGAAAGCCTTGGTGGTCAAGCATATTCCGGCTCATCAGCAGATTGCTGACATATTTACCAAGTCTCTTCCTACTGCTGCTTCCAATCTCTTTGTTTCAAACTGGGTGTTGATGTTCCACCTACACCAAGTTTGAGGGGGGATATTAGTGAACTTAGCTCTATAAAAGCTCAAGTTCAAACATCATCTCAATCTCCCGCCAAAACAAGACTTACGCGAGAAGAAAAGGGAAAAGATAAGATGTATGAAGAAGACATACCTTGTGCTGTTCTCCAATCGAAGTGTGACAGCTCAGACTCAAGTGATCAACGGTCACAAAGAGTCAGTCTTTCCAAAAGCAAGCTTGACGACAAAACACAGCTCAAGGTCAGTACGGACAGAGCGTTTTGTGTAAAGCTGTCCAATGCATTCTCAGCCCTTGATGGAGAAGCTGATGCCGGATGAAGCCATCTGTCTCAGCTTAGGGCTTTCACTTCTTTGTATAAATATGCAACATTTGTAAGAGAATAGCCTCCATGCTGAAATGAATAAAGATTGAAACTTTATCTTCTTCATCTTTTGGGTCATATTGAGGTTTCTTTTACTTTGTAGATTCAGAAACAAAGCGATAAACTTTGAAAGAAGAACAGAGAGAGAGTTTACATAGACCGGTGCTGTAACAGAGGAGAGCTCGACAGACGCCGTTATCATGTGCCGCAACGTTGGTTCCGTCAATACTTCTGGCTTGAATGGGATGATACGACCTCGCATAGAATACTCTGTTTACGCCGTTGTTTCCGCCGTAACTCATTAGTTTAATACATAATGTATAATTGACACAGTTACAGAGCAATTGCAAAGCCTTTACCAAGGTGTCTGACCAACCACAAGCTATTAACTTTGCTGTATTTACTCATAGTCTGTAAAGAAGAAACCCTTATGATCACTCGTGCAACGAAAGAGTGTAACTCCACGTATACAACACCTACTCTTACCTCACGAAGAGTCTCCTTCGAAGTAAGATGAGAGATTCGACCCAGCTGCTTTGGATCACTAGAGGGATCATCTTCAAAACCCCAAATCACATACAAAAAAAAGCTATCTTTGCGACTTCAGAGACAAAAACAGAGAGCAATACAGAGAGAGAGAGAGAGCAATACAGGGAGAGAGAGAGAGAGAGAGAGAGAGAGACAGAGAGAGAGAGAGGGAGAGATTAGATAGGCCTATAGAAGCCGGATAACCGGACTGAAATAAACGATATAATAAAAGCGATATGCTAAGGAAATAGACGATCGTAAAGAGTGAATACAAGAACGATAATAAATCGTATTCGCAAATGAACATGGAGTCGAGATATAATCTCTTTCCTTAACTCTAAATATTCGCTCCGTTAGTGAGACGATACTGTACGAATATCGAGTCCCAGGATACAACCATGGCAGACGAATCATGTTTCACTTATGATCGCCCTAACGAACTATAAACTCTACGAAACACTCTCGTATTTAAGACTTACGCTAAGGTAATGTTTGCTGTTGGTTTCGATGTGAAAAAAGTTAAGAAATGAAGAAGGAGGAGAGACGATATTTAAAGAGAAGGAGAAGACCCACTTCCCGCAACAGCTGCTGCACGTGGGCGAGAATCTCGCGGAGATCGAGGGAAGTTGAGTTACGAAACTCATTCCACAAGACTCTCTCTTTATCTCGTTTAAAAACTTCGAGAGGATAAAATGCATGACGTTTTTATTTACTAGACAAACTACTTGTCGTTTTAAATAAAATTGCATGCTGTTTTTTTCCTGTATCGAATGACAAAACTTTGAGCTTAACTTTGTCCAAAAAAAATCTTATTGGGCCGAAGGCCCTCCACCAAGACCCAAGCCCAAGCCGAGCCGAGCCGGCCGGACAGCGGCGGCGGGGTTGGGGGGGGGGGGGGGGGGGGGTATCCTCTCTCTCTGAGCCGTTTAAAAAAGGTTAAGTAAGTGCACATATATATACAACTCATTCTTCTTGTTACTGCCCGATGTGGGACTTCTTCATAATGTCATTTGACATTTCAAATATGTTGGGCTTGTCTAATTACGTAGCCCATTACATTTCTTTTCACAAAACTTTAATCAATGTTCTTCAACCCAATGGGCTTGAGAATTTGATCCAACAATCCCCCACATGAATATAAATGACTCTTCTAAACATATGCAGACTAAATGCAGACTCGATACACTCTAAAAAACTATACTTATTCTAATCATGGCTAGACTAGACAGACTTATCGAGAGTGTTTGCGAAAAATTTCCTGTGTTTGAGTTGGTGGCATTTTTAAGCCTTGAACCACTCATAGTTAATATTTGTCTGATTTACTTTACCAGAAGGTGAACATGATGTCTTGAACCAACCGGTGTTTTATGTAGACCGAGACAGAAGGCATAACGCACCTTCATTTTCTCGTAGAACTTAGTTCTCTATTGTGTTCATTGTGGCCCTGAACTATTCCTGGTTTTCATGAGTGAACTTAGAGAATATAGCCTTGCATTCATTCTCCTAGAAACGGCCCCATTCCACACTCATTAGGTGATTGACCATGAAAAGTATTGAGTAATAATCTGCTTTAGAAGCTATGAAATCATTAAAAGCTTATGTTTATCCTTCTCACATTTGTTAGCACTTTTATCATCTTAGGAGTTGGGAAGAGACTACTTTGTTTCAAGTGATTTGGTTAGATTCTGTTTGATTTTGTTTTCCCTTTGAACCTACGTCTTGGGATCTCCAGTTATGATAGGTAGGGTTGCAATCAAGCATCCTCATTCGTTATAGGCTTTAAACTCATTCCTTTTGATGATTTCGCAACAACATCTCGTGGCAAACCTTTGGTAAATGGATCCACTAGGTTGTCAGCCGATTTGATGTAATCTATTGTGATTACACCAGTTGAGATAAGTTATCTAATGGTTTTATGTCGTCTTCTGATGTGACGAGATTTACCATTGTAGAGATTACTTTGAGCCCGAGCTATAGCTGATTGACTATCTGAATGTATGTGTATAGCTGGCACAGGTTTCTCCTACATAGGAATATCTTCCAAAATATTTCTAAGCCATTCAGCTTCTTCTGCTGCTTTGTCTAAGGCTATGAACTCAGATTCCATGGTAGATCTGGCTAACACTGTTTGTTTGGTAGATTTCTATGATATTGTTGCTCCTCCTAGTGTAAAGACATATCCACTTGTGGATTTTGAGTTTTTAGAATCTGATATCCAGTTAGCATCACTGTATCCTTCAAAAACTGCTGGTTCTTTACCATAGTGAAGCGCAAAATCTTTGGTGTAACGCAAGTAATTAAGTACTCTCGTTATAGTTGTCCAGTGTGTATGACCTGGATTACTTGTATATCGACTAAGTACGTTTACTGCATGCGCTAGATCTTGTCTCGTACAATTAGTCAAGTACATGAGACTTCCGATCACACGTGCATACTCGTTTTGTGAAATCGCTTCACCTGAATTCTTTATCAAGTGCATTTGGGGATCTAACGGAGTTTTTGCCGAACCTTTAGAGTAATTTTTAAATCTCTCTAATATTGTTTGAGCATAATGAGAATGGGTTAGGGTAACTCCATTTGAATTTCTTGTGACTTTAACCCCAAGAATTATATCTGCTAATCCCAAATCTTTCATCTCAAATGTCCCTTTGAGCATCTTCTTTGTTTGATTGATAATGTCTTTATTGCTTCCAATAATGAGCATATCATCTACATATAGACATAACAAAACATACACATTTTTGGTTGTTTTGTAGTATATGCATTTGTCACATTCATTTATTTTGAAACCATTTGACATCATTGTATTGTCAAATTTTTCGTCCCATTGTTTAGGAGCTTGTTTAAGCCCATAAAGTGAATTTACAAGTCGGCATACTTTGTCTTCCTGTCTGGGAACGACAAAACCTTCAGGTTGTTTCATGTAAATATCCTCATCTAAATCACCATTTAGAAAAGCGGTTTTTACATCCATTTGATGGATTTGTAGGTCTCTTAAGGCTGTGATTGCTATCATCAGTCTTATTGATGTTATTCTCGTTATTGGAGAATATGTATCAAAATAGTCAAAGCCTTCCTTTTGTCGGAATCTTTGAACTACAAGCCTAGATTTGTATTTTCCACCAAGTTTTCGTGTCATTATCCATCTATTTCCTAATGCTTTGCAGCCAGGTGGTAAATATGTTATGTACCATGTATAATTTTGAATGATAGAATCAAATTCACTTCTGACACCTTCATTCCAAAATGGAGCTTTTGGTGAAGCCATGGCTTCTGCCAAAGTTTTTGGAACATTTTCTACTAAAAATGCCTTTAAGAAATCTTCACCAAAAGATTTTTCCTTTCGAGCTCTTTTGCTCCTGCGAGGTTCATCTTTTTCTTCATTTTCTGAAATATCATTTATAGAAATTTCGAAGTTTGTCTCAGTTTCTGAGTTCTTGTCATTGTCTCTTTCATCTCGAGTTCGTTTTGAACCTTGTTTTTCCTTATATGGAAAAATATTTTCGAAGTGCGTTTCTTGATTCTTGATTTCATGGATATCTAATATTGCAGATTTATGTACCAGAAATCTATAGGCATTGCTGTTATGTGCATATCCGATGAAGATGCAATCCACTGTTTTAGGTCCAATAGTGACCTTCTTTGGTGGCGGTACCGCAACTTTTGCCAAGCACCCCAACACTTTGATGTATTTATACGAAGGTAAATTACCTTTTCATAATTGATATGGAGTTTTGCTAGTTACTTTGTGTGGAATTTTGTTGAGGATATAATTAGTGGTAAGCAACGCTTCCTCCCACATGTTCTGGGGTAACCCAGATTCCTGCAATATTGCATTCATCATCTCTTTTAGAGTTCGATTTTTGCGTTCAGCAACTCCATTAGATTTAGGTGAGTAAGGAGCTGTATTTTGATGGATTATTCCATCTTCTTTACAAAATGCATTAAGTGGACCATCATACTCGCCTCCTATGTCGCTTCTAACTATTTTAATAGTTGTTTTAAGATGATTTTTTACCTCGAGTTTAAATTCTTTGAATTTTTCTTAGCAAGTGTTATTGGTTTATATATTTTGATTGATTTAGAAATTCATATAGTATTTATAAATCCAAGTAAAATTTGCAAATCCGGAGGTTTTCTCTCGGATTTGAGTCTTTGTATTTTTAACTAAAAAATCCAAACAATTCCATCCAGATCCATTATAAAATCAAATATATTAGTAAATCCGTACGATTGAATAACACTTGATTTGATATAGAATTTATGAATCATTAAACCAATAACACATGATTTTAATAAAAATTTGAAAATCATAAAACCAATAACACTAGATTTAGTTCAGATTTTCAAATCCATTAAAATACAACAACCAATAACCCCTACTAAGGTTTCATCTTTGCTATGTAATAAATATACATAACAATATTTTGTGCAGTCATCTATGAAGTTCACAAAGTAATTTTTTCCAGCTCTAGTTTGTATGTATTTTAAATCACATAAATCGGTATGAATTAAATCTAGAGGTTTGTTAGTTCTTTCAACACGAGGTGATGGCATTTTTGTGAGCTTAGCCTTCACGCATACTTCACATTTTTGTTTAATTATTTTGCATTTAGGAATTAGATTTAAATTCATTAATCTTTGTATAGATATGTAGTTTACATGGCCTAATCTTTCATGCCATGTATTAAAAGACTCAACCAAATAAGCAACTGGATTCTTATTCATTGAAACAATTGGAGTTACAACTTTCGGAGGGACTGTCATTACATTCATCTTGACAAGTCCATCCTTAACATACCCGTTTCCCAAATACATCACATTCTTCTTAATCACTAGTTTGTCCGCCTCAAGACTTGTGGCGAATCCATTCTTGCTGAGCAAGGTTCCCAAGACCAAGTTCTTCCTCATGTCAGGCACATGCTTCACATTCATTAGAGTGACTTCACGTCCAGATGTCATCTTCAGAACCACATTGCCGCAATCTTGGAGACTACAGTGTTTCTCATGAACAGCTTTTCCTGAGTCTTCTTTTCTGTTAAGTGTTGAACATCGCTCTATCAGTGCAAATGTGGGTGGTTGCTCCTGTGCCATACCAACATTCCTTGGGGTTGCTGCCTTCAACCATGTTGACCTCAATCACCATTGCAACGAGATCCTCCTCAGTGAGATTCGCTTAATGCTTCTCATCTCTGATATTGCTGGGACACTCAACAGTCTTGTGTCCCAATTTGTGACAGTAGTGACACTTCCCCTTGAACTTCTACACATTCGCATTGATTTCAATGCCTTTGTTCTTGAAGTTTTTCGCAGAAGCCTTCAGGGTTGCAGCAGTTTTGGAAGGCTTGGCAGGAGAATTGGCGTGTGCCTTTCCTTTTCCTTTGTGCTCAGCCATGTTGACACTATGCTCCTTAGCAGTGACCTTGTCAGCAGTTCGGTTTCTGGATTCCATCTGAAGCCTCATGATGAGTTCCTCGAGCCCCATCTTCTTCTTCTTGTGCTTCAAGTAGTTCTTGAAATCCGCATAGCTTGGAGGAAGCTTTTCAATGAAGCTGAGAGTGGTTAATGTCTCGCAGATAGACATTCCTTCAGCAGTAATTTCATGGCAAATGAGCTGAAACGCTTCCACCTGATCCATGATGGGTTTTGAATCCACCATTTTGAAGTCGTGGAATTTTGAAACCACATACTTCTAGCAGCCAGCGTCTCACCTCTGTACTTCTTGTCCATGGATCTCCACAGCTCTTTCGCAGTGGGAATCTCACAGTAGACTCGGTACAATGGGTCATTGAGGCGACCCAAGATGTATCCTTTGCAGACAAATTCGGAATGCACCCAGATGTCAACCCTTGCGAGAGTGTGCACATCATCAATCCCGTAAGGGACAAGGGGCTTGTCCTCCTAAATGAATTTTTCCAGCTTCAGTGTTGTGAGGAAGAACAACATCTTCTTCTGCCACGTTTTGAAGCCTTTACCATCAAACTTGTATGGCATCCGTCCTTGAGTGAACACGCTAGGTACAGACGGAGGAGTTTGAACTGCCACCGGACCACTTGTGGTTCCTGAAACTGAAACCGTCCGATAAAGACCAGCACCGAATAGGCTACAGCGTGTGGTTTTATCAGCAGCATTACCCACTGGAAGGGTTGTTGTTGTTGTTGCTTCAGCGGTTGACGTTGTGTTGGTTCCAGCGGCTGTCACAGTTGTATCAGTGGCTGCAACGTTGAGTGGAGTTGTAGTGACATTGGTGGTTTCAATGGGGGTGTTGTTATCGTTCGTCATTTTTCTGTAGAGAAACATGAAGACAGATTAGTACTCCAATCAACAAATAACATATTATTTTTAAGCAAAAAATAATAGTCTAAAATCGATTTTCACTTTTGGTGTTTGAACCAAATCATATCGATATAAGTCTTGAGAAAACGTTTTGCAAACTCGCTTAAAAGCGTTCGCATAAACCTTTTTTATAGAGTTAGAAAATTTCACAAACCTGCTTATGAAAGCGGTTATTGAAACGATTCATGTATAGAACGTTTTGATTAATAATGTATCCAAAACGTTTCGCGGAAGATGCTATAAGAAAATCGAAAACCCGTTTACAGAAGATCTAAGAAAAGTTTCGCGGATAAGCATATAGCAAATCGCAAACATCGTTATGGATAAGTAAGAAACGTATATCAATAAACATTTTCGCGGTAGTGCTACAGGGCACAACACAAACCGTTATGAGTAAGTAAGAAACGTTTCGTGGAAGTGCTACAGAGCAAATCACAAACATCGTTCCAAATCCTTGTTAAACTGTTTCATAAGACCGTTTCTCAATCAGATCAAATGCTTTTGATAGAAAGCGAAATTAGAGTTAAGATTGTAGAAGCTGGATAACCGGACTGAAATAAACGATATAATAAAAGCGATATGTTAAGAAAATAGACGATCGTAAAGAGCGAATACAAGAACGATAAGAAATCGTATTCGCAAATGAACATGGAGTCGAGATATAATCTCTTTCCTTAACTCTAAATATTCACTCCGTTAGTGAGACGGTACTGTACGAATATCAAGTCCCAAGATACAACCATGGAAGACGAATCACGCTTCACTCGTGATCGCCCTAACGAACAATAAACTCTACGAAACACTCTCGTATTTAAGACTTACGCAAAGGGAATTTTTGCTGTTGGTTTCGATGTGAAAAAAGTTAAGAAATGAAGAAGGAGGAGAGTCGATATTTAGAGAGAAGGAGAAGACCCACTTCCCGCAACAGCTGCTGCACATGGGCGAGAATCTCGCGGAGATCGAGGGAAGTTGAGTTGCGAAACTCATTCCGCAAGACTCTCTTATCTCGTTTAAAAACTTTGAGAGGATAAAATGCATGACGTTTTTATTTTCTAGATAAACTACTTGTCGTTTTAAATATAATTGCATGACGTTTTTTCTTGTATCGAATGACAAAACGTTGAGCTTAACTTGGTCCAAAAAGAATCTTATTGGGCCGGAGGCCCTCCACCAAGACCCAAGACCCAAGACCCAAGATCCAAGACCCAAGCCCACGCTCACGCCCACGCCGAGCCGAGCCGGGCAGACGGCGGAGGCGGCGCGCGCGTGGGGGCTCTCTCTCTCTCTGAGCCGTTTAAACAAGGTTAAGTAAGTGCACATATATATACAACTCATTCTTCTTGTTTCTCCCCGGTGTGGGACTTCTTCATAATGTCATTTTGACATTTCAAATATGTTGGGCTTGTCTAATTACGTAGCCCATTAAATTTCTTTTCACAAAACATTAATCAATGTTCTTTAAGCCAATGGGCTTGAGAATTTGATCCAGAAAGGCCGGCGTTATAACTAAAGAGAGCTCGACGAACGCCGTTATCATCTGGGAAACGTCGCAGGTTTAAACAGGTTTAGTTAAAACGGTTGTGGTTTAATTTAATTCTAGTGGCATATGTATGTAATTTTTGTGGAAAACTAATGGTTATTTTCTTTTTGTACTTCTGTATTAATGGATTAGATGATACAACATTGGAGAGGGTGACACCATGTATAATAAAGATCTTGGCATGCCATTGATAATTCTCTTCATCGGCTCTTGTAAACTAACTTGAGAACTTAGCATGTAGATATACTTTAGGCTATGCATCTTTCACTTGGACATACTTGCAACTTGTGCTACACTTTGGGTCCTTGGTGGCTTCATTTCGTGACGAATTTGCCCATTTGGCAGAAGTGGTACGTTGAGTTACTATATCTTTTACTTATAAAACACTAGTTAGGCTTTTTCGTTGGAATTAATTGTTGGCAGGTTTATTGTTTTTGAGCTGCTTCCCTAACCGTTAGATTGTTTTATTTTTAGATTAATCTAATGGTTGGTGTTTGTAGATGATGAAGTTGTGTGGTCAAGATTATAGGTTACGTGGTCATGAGAAATATTGATGTGGACAGGGCTATAGGTGTTTCGGTAAGACGACACAGTGTTTTGGTGGTTATTGTGGTCAGAATTGTTGTGGATTGAAGGGTCTGTATGCTTGTAGTTTGGATTAGAAGTTTTGTGGTTAAAGGCCGAGGAATTGTGGTAAAGGTTAGAGGGTCTGTGGGGAACGGCTGAAGTGGTGGTTAGGGTTAAAAGTTATGTGGTAAGGAGTAGTAAAGTGGCGAACAAGATGATATACGACTGATCATTACCCATTCCCATCTCAATGCTCTTCATAGATTTCAATGAAACTTCCCAGCTATCAAGATGTATGTGTGCTAGCTAGTTTGAAGAACTTCAATCCTTAAAGAAGTGATGTGTAGCCAGTGAACAGTCCGAGAGGACCGGAGATTTTTCATAATGGCCACAACGGTTGATGAACATGAAGATAAACCACCAAAAATCCCATGAAATTATGTAGAGAAAATTGGATGTGGTTCTTGGTATAAGAGTAAAATCCACCGGCGAGATAAACTGTTTGCCTAGCTTAATCTTGATTTCTATAGTATATTGTGTGCTCTAGCTCTCTACGGATTTGATCCCTAAGTGCTACAATTCGACCTCTTATTTGAGAGAGTAAAATCACTCTTTAGGGTAATTTGAGTGATATTAAATTTGGTGCCGTTGCCGGGGAGCTTTGATCGCCATTAGACTTGATTAATAGGTTTAGTCTAGGTTTTATTTACTGTTTTAAGCTACGCACGAAATTGTTTTCTTGTTTTTCAGGTACATGCCTATCAGTACCAGAAGCAACAAGGAGGAATTGCATTTCTTCTCAGACCCAATACGTTTGGAACGCTCGATACGCAAAGAGAAACACACATCATCGATCGACACCACCTCTCCTACGCCGATCGCCACCCCCTCTACTACGTCGATCGACACTTGTGACAGAGCAACGATCGACAGTTCAACTCGAACATCGATCGATAGCAATCCGCGAGCAGACATGGTCGCGACACTTGTGCTACAGAGGGATGAGAATGAAGACCTGCATGACCCAGAAGGTCATATGTGTAATGCAGCAGGTCAGAAGATAGATGGACAGGGGACTGCAATCCTTGAGCCATATGCTGCCACCCAAGATGCTAAAGTTACTCGTCAGAGAACGCTAGCAGATTTGATCAGGCCTAGTCAGTTCTATACCAACAGATCTGCGATTCAACCTCTAGAAATCCAGAGATTTCAAATACACCCCACACACCTCTCTCATGTGGGTCAGCACCCTTATTGTGGTCTTCCTGATGAAAATCCCTTGGATCATATTGAGACACTTGAAGACTTTGTGTCTGGCATCAAGGAGAATGAAGCAACCAAAGACTACATCATCTGCAAGTTGTTCAAATATACTTTTTCTGGGAATGCTAAAAAGTGGTTGAGACGCCTACCACCAGGATCTCTCACTACATGGAACGATGTCAGGACTGCGTTTATGACTGAATTTTTAGATGATGCAAGGGCTGAAGAGATGAGGGATAAAATTTGGACATTCTCTCAGGGACCTACAAAAGCTTTCAAAAGCTCTTGGGAGAGGTTTAGGAGATACCAAAGGGACTGTCCACACCATGGTTTTACAGAGATTCAGCTGTTGAAGAAGTTCTGCAAGGGTATTGATGTGCGATATCATATGATGATAGATACTGCAAGCAAAGGAAACTTCGAGACAAGGACCCCAGAGGAAGCTAAGAGACTGATTCAGAACTTGATGTCTAGCAACCGTTCCAAAAATCTAGATATGCACAAGATAAAATCAACTGCAATGGATAGTGACAAGATCGTTGAGGCTGAGATTGGTTCTGTACATGAAGTTTCATTGGTGGAACAAGACGTAGAAAAGGATGAGAATCAGGACCATATTCCGATGGTGAAAAAGATCCTAAAAATTCAGCAGGTGGCGAGTGGCTGCTTAAATATGAGGTTGGATTGTGTCTACATGGAGCTGACTATAAAATATGAGGTTGTAAATATTTGCAAAACACAAGGGGACCTAAAAGAAAGACTTAGTTAGTTATTATACTAATAATACTTATATAGTTGTACCGAGTTCTTACGTAGTTGTACTGAGTTGTACTAGGTTCTACTGAATAAGTTATAATTAGTTGTACTGATGTAGTAACTCTACCAAATTATACGAGTTGTACTGAATCCAGATCTATAAATAAAATCAAAGAAACACACAACCAAATACAAAAATTATTGATCCATAACTTCCATAGAATAAGAAGCAAACTTAAATATCCAGAAAAACCCAAAATCGAAAAAAAACAAAAAAACCCTAAATCAAAGAGATTTCTTCATAAACATCATTTCTGATTCGTCATCGCTTTAAGAACCCTAGCTCGAAAAATCCAGAACATGCGAAAATTGTAAATCGAGAATCATATATCGACTTTTAGGTATAGCAATCTCAAGCAAAACCTTTATCTTAGTTTTCGTCGTCTTCTCCACCATTGTTTCATATTGAATCCTCCACCATTGTTTCATGTTGAATCTCAGTGGTTTGTTGCAGAGAAATAAAGAAAGAAGAAAGGAAAGTTATGGAAAAAAAAAAAACAATTTTGCAGAAAATAAAAAGATAAAAATCTGAGAAAAAAGAGAAAAAAAATCTGAAAAAGATAAAAAGATATCAACATTTGTTATATTATTAGGGTTAAAAACATTTACTTAATTTAGTTATTTTATAAATTAAAAATAAATCAAAAAAAAATTAATAATATAACAAAGATATTTTAGCTTTTCAAAATAGATTGGTACAGATGATTTCTCCAAAAAATCACGACTTCGATTATAAGATGAGCATATATTGTTGTGACCTCTCAGACGGCCAAGAGGGGATAACAGAGCATAAACCCCATCGCGACAATATACCTAAACATGAATATTCAAATACAGTACAAGCTGGGTTAAGTTGTGTTCTCCCTTGAATCATTTAGTAAACATAAGGAAAAATGGCATTTCGGTTAGCCGGATAATTCTCAAACTTTCGGAGATACCACCGGTGTGTTTCTCCAGCCGCTAATGTCAGATTCCCAACCTTCAAGGAAAGGACATAAACAAAATTTGTCTGAATCCAAAAGAAAGCATTTCATTAGTCATCTTGAGAATAAGAAAGTGCAGTGTACCACGAAACCATGGAGTAACCAGATTGTTATCTCTGTTCCTCCACTAGCAATCAGCAAGCCCAAGTATAAAACCTAAATCACAGAGCATCCTACCATTAGCAAAGGGATGGAAAGAAGAATACAGAGATGACTACTAGGGCCTAGGGGGAATATAATTACGATTTCGGCTAAATAATGTGGACTGGAGACGATCTCAAACCAATCTCCATGTGGGATTATGTACTCTTTCGCTTGGCTAGGATTTTCCCGGAGCGATCCCTGCATTTAACATTTTCGTATCTCTCTAGTGATGTTAAAACAAACAAAACAATGAGAGAAGAATGTTAAGAACTTACAAGAATTGCGTGACAGCGGCGTTGATGTAACCATCCCCAGAGAAAAATGACGCCACCAATCAACTGGCACCATCCAAGCTTCATCAGAGGGCTTAAAGCTGATAAAATGTCAAACTCAGGGGCCGAGGTATGACCTTTTCCTTTGGCAATGAACTCAGCCATTAAACTTGCTGCGAATCTTGCTACTTCTGGAGCAACGTTGACGCAGAGTGATAAAGGCGCTACTGTATAGAAACTAGAAAACCCAAATCAAAGCCAATAAAACTATGAATGTGAGAGGAGGAGAAACAACTTACAACAATCCGACGAGGTAACCAAGAATGTGAAGCCGAGCAGAAGGGCTATACTTGAACACGTAGAATGACTCTATAAGGCGTCTCAGAACTTGTATTTCCATCAGAACAAGTAGAAACACTGCTCGCCACACTTTGAAACGGTGCTCCACAGGAGTCAAATGCGATTTATGAAAGGAGAAAACATGGGAACCTCCGGTTAAGTGGCATGCAATGTCGGAAAGATGGAACTCCTCTGAGGATGAAGGGGCTGTTTTGCAAGCATACATCCAAGTGGTTGCTAGCAGAAGAGTGGTCCACGCCGCTCCGACAACATAGAAATGAGCAAAGTATTTTTGAGGAACTGTCCACTTCTGCATCAAAAACAAAACAAGCAAACTGAAACAGAATGGTCTGAAACTAAAAGTAACATGCTTTTCAATGTGAGACGAACATTTTCAAAATTTCAATCATGTTTACAACGAAGGGATGATTCTGTTGGACATAAGGGTCTGAGGAATTCATTAAACTAAGAGAACAATATCAAATCTTTTCTACAATCAGCAGACCAATAGGAGCAATTCTGAGACCACTCATACTTAAATTTGAGGAATCCTGATAACGAGGACGGCAAGAGTGGAAACCTGAGAGGAGAGATGAAGAATCTTGCCTCTTCCGGCGAAACCAAGAACGAGTTGATGAAAGGATGTCAGCTTTGAACTGGGTATGGAAGCAATCAACATAGGAAGTATAGCGGCGATCCAAGCGGCGATCCAAGCGGCTCTTTCCAACCAAACGATCCCTAATTCCATAACTATCGAAGCAATCACCATAGTAAACCCTATAAGAACCTCTTTAATCACAATTTAGAATCGAGAAACTTGAGATATTTCTGGAAACGGACGGCACAAGGAAATAAAATCAATGATGGAGAAAAGCTGGATTGAAGTTAAGATCTGTTTCTATTTTCTTCGAATATCGTGCGAGGGAAAACCATTTGTGAAGTCAGTTAAATTAAATGTGACTTCGCTTCGATCACAATCCACGTGGGAATCGATCTCCCTAATCTCTTCAATTAAGGCAATTAATTAATGTAATGTTATTAGACACGATGTTTTTGACGACGTGTAATGAATGTAATCAATGGCTTCGTTTGGTATTCTTATTGCCACAAATCATGGAAGATCGATCGACTAATTACATTATTTGATTATCTTATCTGATATCTTTGACTAATCACAAATTTAAATTTAAAACATAAATTTAGAATAAATAGTTCTTAAGGTAAATTTGATATTTATGACATGGTAAATTTGATATTTATGACAAGCTAAATTGACCTTTTACGGAAATTAGAATATCACAAATATTTTTTGAATATTTTGTTAACCAAAACTTCCATAACTTTCACCAAAATCAGTTTTTCCTATCTATAGAAAGCATTTTTTACACGCGTAAAACCAAGACAAAAATCTCATAAACAAATTTTACCTCGTGTAGGCGTTTGAATATTGTCTAGATTTCGCTTTCCGAGAATTTTAGAATCTCTTATATACTAAAACATAAGTCACTTGTCCAATAATATTTTGACACATAGATAATATTTTTTTTTTCAAAAACATCAATTACTAAAAAGAAAAACAGTTAGTTTAAAAAAAAAAAAAACAGTCGAAACAAATCAGTTTCAGAACGTAAAACCAAAAGAAAGAAAATAATTATTTTAACCGCTTCATATATTACACCCACGATCTCCAGCTTATTATGTATTACATTGGTTAGCGGAATAGACGAATTCATATAATTAATAGTTATTTAACAAACGAGCAAGTGTATTAAGTCTCGACATTTAGTTATTTCAGTTTTACAGTTTTAACTTCTTTTTTTTTTCTTCGTAAAGGAACTGTGCTTCACGTGATAAGTTATGCCTTTGGTATGTTAGAATTTCCAAATAACTCTTATGATAAGTAATTTTCTAGTCACTTTTATTCGGAAAACATACTAAGAAAGGTTATAGATGGACATGAATCTCGAATAATGAAAACTAATATAAAAGATTTTGTAGTGCTGTTTATTTAGTTATATGTAATTTTAGTTTGTGTGATTATTTTATCTAACTTCAGTTTGTTAATTATAATCATGTCTTTAATACCTTTGAAAAAAATTAAGTACATAAGAGATTTACTCCGTGCGTAGCACGGGATATGCACTAGTAGAAACTGCATTCTGAAAAGTAGTTAACTTTACAATTAGTAGAATTTGCATTCCATATATTTAGAAGTTTAAAAGTAGATTGTTAGTTCTAAAAAAATTAGATAAACTTGTTTAATCTGGAATTCAATTTCTACTAACTCATTTTCCGTAGAAGTCGAAATCTACTTTTTGTAGAAAATAAATTAAAATTTTAATTTATCAAGTTTTTCCACAAAAAAATATATCAGTTTGTGTATATGGGTGATTTATCAATTGTTTCGATTTTTTATAATTTTTTTGATTCATAAAACTATTTATTTCATTAAGTTTTAGAAATAAAAAGGGTAAAAGAGAGAAAAAATGGACAAAAAATATTTTATACCAAAGGGACAACAACAATGCTGTTTTTTTTGTTCCGTTTTGGCAATTTTCTCAAAACATTATTAGTCTGTCTCTTTGATATCACTCAAATTACCCTAAAGAGTGAATTACTCTCTCAAATAAGAGGTTCAGATGTAGTACTTAGGGATCGAATCCACATAGACTCTAGGATTACACAATAGATTATGGTCTTGAAATAAATCTTGATTAAATGGTTTATAAGTTTTAAAGCAGTGGTGAGCAAGTATATTGCTCGATTAATTTGTTTTGAGGTTATTAACAGTTGGGAAAAATAGCTAGATTCAGGTATATTCTCAGGTATGATAAGTAAAACTTATTTTAGGTTTTAGGGGTTTATTGATATTAATCATTCTTGAATTCAAACTTAAGATATAATCAATCTGATTATCTAACCTGGATCTCGGATTTCAACTCTCGTATGTTAATCACGAGAAAGTGTCGATCGATAATTCTTTATGAATATCGATCGAAACACCTTTCAAAATATCGATCGACAGGGCTATCGCTGCGTCGATCGACACTTCTTCCAGAAAGCTTTACGGATAGGTTTGATCTAAATTCTCTAACTCACTAGACCAACTCTCGTCTGTATCTAGTCAGTAAGATCATACTAGTTATTTTCAGGTATTAAGTCAACCGATGGCTTGTTCCCAATTAATCTTAAGATCTAAGTTTAAAGGGTGATCAATCCTAAACTTAGCTTTAAGCATAACTAGATGAAAGAATTATATTTCTAAACACCCTAGCAATTGTTGTTGTCAGTAATACATTTATCAACCTCTTGAGAAACCTAAATCTAACAATAAGGATTACTCAGACATATTCATGGAACACATAGTTATGATGGTCTGAATAATACTAAAATAAAATGAGTAAATAGAGTAAGCAACAAAATGAATAAAAGCAAGGGAGTTCAAGATCTTCTCTGTTTTGCAGTGTTGATCTATCTCTCCAATTCTAAGATCTCTCCTTTCAATGGTGGCTTCTTGCTTTCTCCAAACTAGGTCTAAAAAGATCTCTAGGAAAGTCTGCCTCTAAAATGATACAAAACCCTAATAAATACCCTAACAGGCGGCCATGGACTTAAAATGTAATTATTGAAACTTTTGTGAAACTTTAATTCTTCTAATTTGTCATTAACTCTCGGGTGACTTTGCCGTCGATCGATATGAAGAGTTCACCATCGATCGATATTCCTTTGTAACTATCGGTCGATATTCTGACAAATAATCGACCATCCAGCAAAGCTCAGAAAGTCTCCAAATAGCTCCAAATACATCATTTTCTTCCGGTTAGTACCTGAACCTGTAATTACTCTAAATAGACTCTATATAGTAATAATATATCTTAAAACACTCATAAACCATGGTTAAAAGTGGGTAAAATCCATGGTCTATCAACTCCCCAGACTTGCTCTTTTGCTTGTCCTCAAGCAAAACACAACAGAGCAGTCTCTCTGAGAGAGGTTTGAAAACAGCAGGGACTCACATGATTTAAAACTTAGAATCATTACCTTTACAATATTGCAATCCATATCTAAAAAGTCCTAATCACAAAAGCACTTTTTACCATATCCTAGCTTAGCAACCAAATTCATCTAGCCAGCAACTTAAACAAATCTTGTCTGACATTCCCCTCTACCAACTTCATTTCTTTGCATAAATAAAAGTGCAGGCTTGGCCTTGGGAGTATCTATCACATGATGCAAGGATTCTCAAACAAGTATCTGGATCTGCAGGTAAACGTTAGTTCATATCTTTTCTCTCTACTAATTTCTCTCTTTAGTCAAAGTCTGCTTATTGCAGGTTCATTGACCAAGATTGGACATGCTTCCATGAATCAAGCCTTAATGGTGGTTGCGACCAAGTCCTGTTCACTTCTTTTTGACCTATATCCAAGAATTCATATGAATCGAACCTTGATGATTGTCGCCACCAAGTCCCGTTCGAATTCTTTTTGTTGGAATCCTTATGAAGGAAGCCTTAATGGTTGTAGCCACCAAATCCTGTTCGGATTCCACCTAACTAACACCTAATTAATATATATATATATATATATATATATATTTTATCAATCTACCTATAAATCTAGGGTCGAAATAGAGAGAGAGAAAAAGTGATAAATCTACACAAGGCTTTACCTTCCAGACTTGTTTGAAGAATCCGATCCCATGTATATCAAACCCCAAGACAAGCAGTTGTATCAAGTTTAGTGTTGAGGTCAGCTTTGATTCCTTCAAACAATCTCAGTAAGTGTGGATAATTGACAGGTAGATCCACTTTATTATATTTAGTACTATGTGCAATCAGAAAGTCTAAAATGGTGCTAAAGAGTGGTTAGATAACAAGCAAAAATCTAATAAGATCATTATCCCCTTCTTGACTCAATAAAAACTTTTTGTTTGAAAATATGATTTTAAAAATTCATGAATAAACTAATACCAGTAAGTACCTACTCCCCTAGACTTAAACTTCATTGTCCCTAGTGATATTCAGTCCAAGATTGGTTGGTTAGAAAATAAATAATAACTACTAAGTTAAAATGTTAGAAAAGAGAAAGAAATGTTCGTACCCATGCATCTCGAGTGTCGATCGATATTTACAACACTTGATCGATCGACATAAGCGCATCACAGTCGATCGACGTAAGGATCTCGTCGTCGATCGATAGCGCGGAGACAGAAAAATTATGTACTAGCCGCATCGTTTCAGTGTGTCTAACCCATTAGATCAGTTAGCTTGGTTAGCTCCGTTAGACAATCCAAACACATGCAAGGTCAGCAAAATAGATAAACTCCAGTCATAACATAGAATAATAAGTTCGAAAGTAAATCCTAATAATACGAAAGTAAAAGAAAACATAAGTAGATAGGGATACAGATATGAGGACTAGTCCTCATCAGTGGTGTCGTCGCTGGAGGTGCCTCTGGGCTGGCGTGATGGTCCTGCTGCCAACGGTGAGCTGGATCGCACACTCCTCCTGCTCGAACAGCGACATCTCGACACTCTGGCCCAGTTGGCAGTGAGAGCATCGACTACGACGCAGTGGAAATTTTCCTTAGGGGGTGTAGACATGTCTGGCATAGGTGGGAATGGCGGGAATGCGGCTGAGGTCCTCCAGGTTGCTGGACCGTATAGCGTCGCGGCAGTGTAGCTGGGGCTCGGAGGAGGCGTGGATCAGGTCAAAACTGGATGCTAGCAAGGCCATGGTCGAAATCCGTGAGTGTACGAAGTGGCAGCCTCACCAAGTGTGTGTCGTTCTCATCCTTGAAGCACCAGTCACGGTCTTCCTTGAGCCACTGAGTGCTCATGAGATGCGATGCATCCATGTAGACGATCCGGTCCTCCATCTCAGCATTGTCTGACGGGACTCCGCAATGTATGAAGATCGGGGTAAGTAGGCTCCCGACCATCTCCTTCTTCCTTCTCTTTGACTAGAACGGCTTCATCTTGAGCTTGGCCAGATGCTCAGCAAAGACGGCTCCAATGTTGGGCCACACGTCGTCCGCGGGCTCCATGTGAACCAAAATCCTCACCGCGTAATAGGCCAATGTGAGCTCGTGCACCCGAACCTTATTAGGTTCCATTTTGCACAACAGAGTGTTGGCAAGGACCTTCATGAAGTAGCGCAGAGTCGGGTGACGGATGTCTGTCTGAAGAGTCTTGGCGGACTCGAAGTATCCGGTGGCTATGTGCTCCCAAAATGTCGAAATCCCTGGAAATTCGTGTACGATGGCGTGCTGACGCTTGTTCTCGAACCCATAGATAGTGCAGAGAGTCGAGAGAGGAACTCTGTAGCGGATACCGCAAATGAAGAAGGTCAAGATACCTTCGTCAGCTCTCTTTGCCCTCTCGTGGGCATAGTAGACATTCACCGTGGCCATGAACTGACGGACCAGCTCCGGGTATAGAACCTATGGGTTAGTGGCCAAGTTCCCCATGCCCAGCTCTACGAACAAGTCCTCGAGGTCCGATTTAATGCCCAAAGCCCAGATCACATCTGGGTCAACGCCGCGTCGGCTCGATGGAGACCTTCAGCCACTCATTGTAGAATATGCTGTCATAGTCATCCCACGTGTCCTCGATCGCACGGTTTCTACATGCCGCGCTCTTCGCCGCTTTGTGTGTGTCGTCGAAGTGGTCAAAGAGTGGGATAGGTTCGTCTTCGCGCTCGCGTGGCTAAGGGTACTGGTCGCGAACCGGTGGTGGTGGTGGTGGCGGAGCTTCAAAATGCCCAGCATAATCGGATCCATGGCATTGGAACAAAATGTCGTGTATCTCAGTTTCGGCGACGCAGCGTCTATACATCCTGTCAGAGCAGTGTTTGTAGAGATATGGTTCGTCCCAGTGATATCTCCTAACTTCTCTTAAAAATTCTTCCTTGTATAGCCTCTCAACTCTTTGGGTTCTATGTCAGCAGCTAAATAGTTTACTATATCAGCGTACCAAGGTTTGCTCTTTGAACTTTGCCCGACCGCGTGCACTTCCTGATGCAGACTTTCATCTACGGGGAAATCACGGTCTGGGTACAGCTCGTTGTAAGCGACATTAACTTTTATATAGAAGGTGAGGGTTCTTGGATTCGTCTTTTTGCTTAGATAATCTGAAGTGTCGATCGACATACTATCGTCGTCATCGATCGACCTGGTACTCTCGTAATCGATCGACATGGCATCGTTGTCATCGATCGACAGGTCCTCGGAAGTGAGACATACATTCCCGATAAATGAATCCGTTTGGTAAACGTTTTCAGTTGGTAAGAAATCATCGATAGGGACGTCATTTTCTATTCTTATCCGGGAAAGATGATCTGCAACTCCGTTTTCTACTCCTCTTTTATCTTTAATCTCGATGTCGAATTCTCGAAGTAGAAGGATCCATCGCAGGAGTCGTGGTTTCGCATCTTTCTTCTGTATTAAATATTTAATTGCAGCGTGGTCAGTATGGACGATGACTCGCGAACCGACCAGGTATTGGCGAAACTTTTCAAATGCATAAACTGCTTGCTGTAGTTTATGCATTTGAAAAGTTTTGCCAATACCTGGTTCTTTTTTCTGCAGCAAGCAGTTATTTTTCTGTTGTTGCATAAACTACAGCAAGCAGCTCTTTTTCTGTTGTTGCGTAATTCCTTTATGCCTCGTTGAGTGTTCGACTGGCATAGTAAACTGCATGTAGCTTTTTATCTTTTCTTTGGCCTAGAACTGCTCTTACAGCGAAATCGCTCGCATCGCACATGATTTGGAAAGGAAGATTCCAGTCAGGTGCTTGTATGATGGGGGCAGTTATCAAGGTTTTCTATATTTCCTCAAAAGATTTTACGCATTCTGGTGTGAAGTTGAATTTAACTTCTTTACAGAGGAGGGAAGTGAGAGATCTAGCGATTTTGCTAAAATCTTGTATGAACCTCCTGTAAAATCCGGCATGTCCGAGAAAACTTCTCACGTCTTTTACGTTTGTGGGTGCCGGCAGACCGGTCCTTACTTCAATTTTTGCCCGATCTACTTCTATACCAGCAGCGAAGACTTTATGTCCTAGGACGATTCCATCGTTAATCATAAGGTGGCATTTTTCCCAATTTAGAACGAGGTTCTTTTCTTCACATCTTGCCAAAACTTTACATAGGTTATCGAGACAGTTTTTGAAACTGGATCCATATACTGAGAAACCGTCCATAAAGACTTCCATGAAATCTTCTATCATATCAGTAAAGATTGACATCATGCATTGTTGGAAGGTGGCAGGGGCATTACAAAGACCGAATGGCATTCTGCGGTACGCGAATGTTCCATAAGGACATGTAAAGGTAGTCTTTTCTTGATCGTTAGGATGTATAGGGATTTGGAAAAATCCAGAGTATCCGTCAAGAAAACAGTAGTATTGGTAATTTGTCAATCTTTCCAACATTTGATCAATGAAGGGTAAAGGAAAATGATCTTTTCTGGTGGCAGCGTTTAGCTTCCTATAATCGATACACATTCGATGTCCAGTGACAGTTCGCGTGGGAATGAGTTCGTCCTTATCATTCTTCACTACAGTGATTCTGCCCTTTTTTGGTACGACATGCACGGGGCTAACCCAATTGCTATCCGAAATCGGGTAAATGACTCCGGCATCTAGAAGTTTAATTATTTCCTTTTTAACAACTTCTTTAAAGTTCGGGTTCAGTCGCCTTTGGTGTTCCACTGACGATTTCGAACCGTCTTCTAGGTGAATCCGGTGCATGCACAGATCTGGAGAAATGCCAGGAATATCCTCGAGAGAGTATCCGAAGGATTTCCTATATTTGCATAGTTTATTTAATAACAACGCTAGTTCTCCATTGGTCAGGTTGGCGTTCACGATTACGGGGTAGGAATTTTTATAGAGAAAAGCATATTTGAGTCCAGCGGGTAGCTGTTTTAACTCAATCTTTGGTGCCTTTTCGGGATCCCAGTCCTCCAAGGAGGATGGTTGTCGGTCGACAGCTTTCATTAAATATCGATCGACATTGATTTCTGAAGTGTCATCCTCTATGTCATCAACGTTCGCTATTTCCATACTTGCGTCCATTAATCGTGTGTATTCCTCAGCTCTACAATCGACACTAAATGTTTCTTCTTCACTAGATGTGAGTACTTTCTCCAGGGGATCATCTGACCACAAGTTTATGAAAGATTCTTCAGTCAATTCACAGATATCATCCACATAGGAAGTCTGCTTATCGATTAAAGGTCGTCTTATCAGCTTATCCATGTCGAAGGTCATAGGGATGTTTCCAATGTTTAGACATATTCTACCCTCTTTGACATCAATTATCGCTCCTGCTGTAGCTAGAAATGGTCTACCCAAAATGAGGGGATCCTTTGGATAATTCTGGTATTTCAGCACCACGAAGTCCGTTGGGACGTGACAATCGTTAATCCTTATCGGCACGTCGTCAAGCACTCCCTCAGGTAATCTAACGGATCTATCGGCCAGAACCAAAGTTATTTTGGTAGGTTTGAACTTATCGTATCCTAGGGATATCGCGACAGAGTGCGGCATGAGGTTCACGCTCGAACCTAGATCACAAAGGGATCGAGGAAAACTTTTATTCCGTATATTGCAATCCAAAACAAAGTTTCCCGGATCGGGTCTCTTGATCGGAGTTTCTCCTTGGATTATTGCACTTACCTCCTCTGAAACCATCATGACGCTGCGCTCAGCGGCTGGAAAGCTGTTGGATACCATGTCTTTTACATATTTTTTTTATTGAAGGTGATACTTTTATGGCATCACTCAATGGCATCTCCAACATGATCTTAACGAATGCTTTCTTGCAGATCGCTTTATCTAATTCTCGCTTAGTTTGCGTCTTGTTAGGAGGGAAGGATGGTAAAGTTCTATACAATCTTTCCATGGCTGGTTCAGCAGGAGTTGAGCGTCGATCGACATTGTTTCCACATAGTCGATCGATATTTACCGTAGCGTGTCGATCGATGTTGGTTCTCTCTTGTCGATCGATTTCCACATCTTCTTCCAACTCTTCTTCTTCCTCCTTGAGGTTGACGGCTGCTTCCTCAGTGTTGGGCAGCTCTTTCTCTCGAGGTGTTTCTGACTCGGTATTGGAATCATCGAGGATTATCGGGCGTGACCTATTTTCACCGGTTTCCTTAACTACAACACGTTTTTCTGCGTTGTTAATTTCTATTGCACTCGGAATTAGGCGTTTTCCGCTTCTTAGTAACACGGCATTAACCTGACGTTTCGGGTTCGCGTCAGTCCGCCCAGGAAGACGTCCTGCCACTCTTTTAATGGCAGTTGCGTTTTCCGCGACTTGACCGTCCAGTCTCTTAATGTGTTCACTTAAGGCGTCGAACTTCCTCATTAGCTCATGTACATTATGTCTATTTTTCCGTTCAGGTCAGTGGCCAATTTGCGATTTTCTGTGAAAGCTTGGTTTAATCTAAACTTTGCTCTGCCTCGGCGTGAGCTAACAGTAGCATCGTAATTTTGGGTAAAGCTATCGGGGTTAGGGATAGGGTACCTATCTTTCAAGGTCGAATTATCTACGAAGTCTACTCGTTGTTCTAATTCAGAAAGGGTATCATCGTCAAAATTTTGACTAATCTAGAGTCTACTCGTTGTCCCTCCAGAGCCGAATGAAGCGAATCTACAAATTCTTTGATTTTGACTAAAGGTGATTCATCCATTGAGTCAACTCTCCTTTCTCGTTCTACGTCCATCATTTCGTAGGATCTACCCGTAGCTACATGTTTGATCAAACGCTTTGCCTCTTCAGGGTTCCTGGTACTGAAGCTCCCTTCACTGGTTGTGTCAAGCGTGATTTGGTAATGAAAGTTAATACCTCCGTAAAAGGTATTAATGAGTTGTGGCTATGAATAGCCATGATGGGGACATTCAAATTGGTAGCTCTTGAATCTCTCTCATGCGTTTCTGAATGATTCACGTGGACCTTTACAGAAAGTGGAGATTTTCTTCCTTACATCCCAGTAACGCGTCTCATTGAAGAATTGATTGATAAAGGTGCCACTTATTTCCTTCCAACAGGTCAAAGATCCTGTTGGTAGTTGGTTTAGCCATTTTCTGGCGTCGCCTTCTAAGGAGAATGGAAAGAGTTTACAGCGATTGTATTCGTCATCCATCATATCTTCTAGATACTCGATGTGATCGTGTGGATGCCCTGAGATGGTCCCACGGAAAGGGTTTTGACGTACCATGAGTAAGTATTCGAGGCTAACCCCGGATTTCTTGGTATCATCTTTTGGTAGTTTAATGGCGGACCTATTGGAATAGGTCCGGCCAGGGTTTAAGTAGTCTTGCAAAGGCAATTTCCATCCATGATCTCTTTTTGAGATCGAATTAATATAACAGGGATTGCAGTCCCCTGTTCATCCACAATTTGTTTATTTGCGTTGCTTAGTTTACCTTTAGGTTCTCCTAGGAGTACTTCCTCATTACCGTTATTGGTAAGAGAAAACTTACCTGCTTCCGGCGGGGTATCGTCGATCGATGTTTGATGTGCGGTGTTGACAGATATCTCTGTCGACTCGTCGCTCGATGTTGTTGCAATTTCATCGATCAATGGTTGGCCGAAATCCATGTCTTCCATCTTGAAGTTCCTGTGTCAGCAGGAAATGAGAGAAAACCTTTTAGCAAATTTTGTAACAAAATCTAGATTAAATTCTAAACTTAATCTAATGGTAATAAGAAAGAGTCCCCGGCAACGACGTCAAATTTGATATCACTCAAATTACCCTAAGGAGAGAATTACTCTCTCAAATAGGAGGTTCGGAGGTAGTACTTTGGGATCGAATCCACAAAGACTCTAGGATTACACAATAGATTATGGTCTTGAAATAAATCTAAATTACATGGTTTATAAGTTTTAAAGCAGTAAATGGAGTGGTGAGCAAGTATATTGCTCGATTAATTTGTTTTGAGGTTGTTAACAGTTAGGAGAAATAGCTAGATTCAGGTATATTCTTAGGTATGATAAGTAAAACTTAATTTAGGTTTTAGGGATTTATTGATATTAATCATTCTTGAATTCAAACTTAAGATATAATCAATCTGATTATCTAATCTGGATCTCGGATTTCAACTCTCGTATGTTAATCACGAAAAAGTGTCGATCGATAATTCTTTATGAATATCGATCGATACACCTTTCAAAAAGCATTACAGATAGGTTTGATCTAAATTCTCTAGAAAGCATTACAGATAGGTTTGATCTAAATTCTCTAACTCACAAGACCAACTCTCGTCTGTATCTAGTCAGTAAGATCATACTAGTTATTTTCAGGTATTGAGTCAAGCGATGGCTTGACCCCGATTAATCCTAAGATCCAAGTTTAAAGGGTGATCAATCCTAAACTTAGCTTTAAGCATAACTAGATGACAGAATTATATTTCTAAACACCCTAACAATTGTTGTTGTCAGTAATACATTTATCAACCTATTGCGAAACCTAAATCTAACAATAAGGATTACTCAGACATATTCATGGAACACATAGTTATGATGGTCTGAATAATACTTAAATAAAATGAGTAAATAGAGTAAGCAACAAAATGAATAAAAGCAAGGGAGTTCAAGATCTTCTTTGTTTTGCAGTGTTGATCTATCTCTCCAATTCTAAGCTCTCCCCTTTCAATGGTGGCTTCTTGCTTCCTCTAAACTAGGTCTAAAAAGGTCTCTAGGCAAGTCTGCCTCTAAAATGATACAAAATCCTAATAAATAGCCTAACATGCGGCCATGGACTTAAAATGTAATTATTGAGACTTTTGTGAAACTTTAATTCTTCTAATTTGTCATTAACTCTCGGGTGGCTTCGCCGTCGATCGATATGAAGAGTTCACCATCGATCGATATTCCTTGGTAACCATCGGTCAATATTCTGACAAATAATCGACCGTCCAGCAAAGCTCAGAAAGTCTCCAAATAGCTCCAAATACATCATTTTCTTCCCGTTAGTACTTGAACCTGTAATTACTCTAAATAGACTTTATATAGTAATAAGATATCTTAAAACACTCACAAACCATGGTTAAAAGTGGGTAAAATGCATGGTCTATCACTCTTTCATGCCAATGTTTGAGTTGCTTCATTATCGGGTTGTCTTAGAAAAAACATGTAAAAGACTCCCAAGGTTATTGTGCCAAAATCTCAGATGAATAAGAAGATTGTATATCAATATCCTTATGGAATTCATTGATAGCATTTATCAACTTTTCCGAATCTACTTGAAAATAACATTTGAAAAAACTGCAGATCAAACATGTTGTGTGGCCATAAGAAGCATTCGAGCCTCTGCTTCCAAACTCGAGGAGGTTGTACCAGCATCTCTTGATCTGAATAATTTAAGTATCCAATATTATCTCTTACACTCAATCCACTAACTACCTTACTAGAACCAGGATAAAACGATGCATCATAATTGCATTTATTTTTCCAATTGTAGGACAATACCATATGGCTTGTCAGGAAGTCGTAGTAGTCAATTGTTGAGCTGCTTCATTATGTTGTTGTCGTCTCCCATTGGATCGTTTGGCTCTCAATTCCCAAGTTCTTTATCTTGAATGAGTTCATCATCTTGGTTCTCCCCTTCCCTTATTGGCATGATTTGGAATAAAGCTGGACTACATACATGTCCGGGTATGTATGACCATCTACTGTAGAGTTTTGGATCGATTCATATTAGGTTTTGATTTGCTTTACTTATGTGATTGGTTTTGATTTTTTATGATTTCAGGTTCGATCAAGTGATTCAACGATCCAACACTAGAGCAACACAAGAGATTTGTTCACCCGGTGTTCGCTGGTCTACTCACCAGAGAGGGAACCAGAATCCCTCAACTGAAATTCACTATCAACCACGTTTGATAATACAAGATCACAACAATGGCGGATCAATGGAAAGTACAAGAGATTAAGCTTTCTTATCCTATCCTCTGTGAGATCGGAAAGTCGCCGCGAGGATAGTACGTCGCTTTCGCAACTCCGTCGATGCTCACCCTCACGAACTCAAGCTAAGTCACTCTCCTTCTCTTTCTCTCTATATCTCGATCAGAAACTATCTCTCTCTGTGATGAGGATGACTTAATTTCGAAAGTTTGTTATAATAAACTTCCCCACTTGTTGACAATTCTGAAACTGAATGACCTTGGGCTGAGACTTGGGCTTGATTCTTTCTTGCAGGTTTCAGACGAGCCGGGCCGTAGAATACGAAGCCCATTTGGAGTTTGGCTGAACTAAACTCACAATCTCCACCATTCAGACAAAACACTGAAGTGCTGTCTCTCCCTTCGAAACCCTAGCCACCTTGTCTCTCTCCCTTCTCTTTAAGGTGATTTATCGTCTTCACCACATCGGACCTCTGCCGATGTCTCCCGGAGCTTCTGCTTTGCCCCGCAAACTCCAGAGAACACCCATCTCAACAAGGAACTCTCTGCATCTCTTCTTTCCTTTTCATGTTCTTCTTTTCTTGAAGAAGAATATCATCGGATCTTCACCCGGCGGGCCATTCTCTGTATTCTCTGCAGATATGACGGAACCTGACCCAAAACAAGATTCACTCATCTTGAATGAACTGAATCTGAATCGATGAACCCTTCACTCCATCTGCATGTACCCGATCTGAGTCTGACTGCTTAAAAACCAACTGTCTGACATCAAAAGCTTCAACCTTTCTCATCACCGAACCCATATAAGTCTTTTCTGACCTTTCTCTTTTCGTTGAACCCAAAAACTTTTGATGTAGTTTGAGATAACAATTTCTGAACCAATAACTGGCTCTGACCTTCTGACTGTTTCAGGAACCTCGAAGATACTCCACATGAAACTGAACTTTCCTAGAGAACTCCACCTCACTTCCATTACTTAGGTAACAACTTCTTCTTCTTTATCTTATGTTGTTTTAACGATCAATAAGATTAAATAATATCTGATGATTGACATTATTTAATTCACTCTTTTATATCTTGCGAGCTAACCAACATCAACGCCACGTCGCTACCCAGAGCCGCTGCTTCCTCAAAGCAAGTTCACCAGCTCTGAACACAGTCTGTACTTCGGACCAGGTAACACTTTAGTTAGGAAGTGTGTCGGATTCTTTCTTGTGTGAATCTTGTATAGAGTAATATCACCCTGAACAACAATATCACGGATGAAGTGATAATTGTTTGCAATGTGCTCGGTCCTTTCGTGAAAAACTGTATTCTTTGCTAGAGCTAGGGCACTTTGTGAATCACAATGCATTTTTACATTGCATGTTTGAAAACCTAGTTCTTCACAAATACCACGTAACCAAATAGATTCCTTGGTTGTTGTGGAGAGTGCCATATACTCTGCCTCAGTAGTCGACAAAGCTACAACTGATTGTAGATTTAACCTCCACGAAACTCTATTACCCCAAAAATTGAAAACATAACCAGTAACTGAACGCCGTCTGTCCAAATCAGATGAACAATCTGAATCTGAAAACCCTTCAATTGAACAACCTGAACTCTTAACAAACGTTAAACTGGTTTTAGATTAACCTCTCAAATACTTAAGAATCCACTTAACTGCCAGCCAGTGATCCATTCCTAGTTTGGACATAAACCTGCTCACAACTCCCAATGCATGAGCTAATTCTGGTCGGGAGCCTATCATGGCATACATTAGGCTCCCCAAAGCACTCGCGTAAGGAATTCCTTCCATTCTCGCAGCTTCTTCTAATGTCTCTGCCTTGGTCAGACTCTTCAATTTGAATTGAGGCGCCAATGGAGTTGTGACTGGCTTAGAATTTTCCAGACCAAAACTTCTTAGAACTTTCTCAATGTAGGCTTTCTAAGATAACATAAAAGTTCCTTTCTCTCTATCACGTATGAAGTCCATTCCGAGAATTCTTAAAGCTTTTCCTAGATTCTTCATTTCAACTCAAGTTGTCTTTAACTTTTTGAATCTCTGCCAAGTCTCCCGAAGAAATGAGCATATCATCCATGTCTAACAGAAGATAGATTTCCTTAAGGATATTCACATTTCTCAAATACACGCATGAATCAAAAATGCTCTTGACAAAATTCTCATTCTCCATGAAGCTATCAAATCTCAAATTCCACTGTCTCGGAGACTATTTCAATCCATATAACGATTTTCTGAGAAGATACACTTTATTTTCATCTCCTGGTTTAACATAACCCTCTTGCTGATCCATTAAAATTCTTTCTTCTAAATTTCCATGTAAGAACGCGGTCTTGACATCTAGCTGTTCCAGCTCAAAGTCTTTATTAACCACAATTGACAGCATCAAACGGATTGAAATATGCTTAACAACTAATGAAAATACCTCAGTGTAATCAATGCCTTCTTTCTGTGAATATCCTTTTGCAACGAGTCTTCCTTTATATCTTCTATCTTCAACACCTGGAATCCCCGGTTTGTACATGAAAATCCACTTGCAACCCACTGTCTTCTGATATTTAGGCTTCTCAATCAGATCCCAAGTGTGATTTCTCTCAAGTGAATCCATTTCATCATCTGCAGAATTTTCCAGTGCTCCCAATCTTTACTTCTCTTAGCTTCCTCAAAAGACTTAGGTTCTTCCTTCTCAATATCATCTGCAACAGCCAAAGCATATGCAACCAAGTTTGCATCTTCATATCTCGACGGTGGCCTTACATTTTGTCTACGAACCCAATCTGGCCAACATGTAGTTATCCACTGATTTTGTAGTCTTTGTTACTTCTGCAGAAACAATTCCTTCAGTTTCTTCATCACATTCTGATTCTTCTGATCCTTCTTGATCTTCTGAGTTTCCTGAGCCAGACGTTTCTCCATGCTCATAATCAGGACTGCTAGGTCCATGAACCAGACTTGAACTGAATGAAACTTTCTTTCCAGCTTTCTTCTTTTGCTTTTCTGAAACTTTTGAGTTCTTTCCTTTATCAGTAACTTGTTGAACTAGAGTATCTTTGTAGACTTCATCTTCTTTGAACACAACGTTCCTGCTCGTAGTACACGTAAGGTCTTTTGGAATCCAGACTCTGTATCCTTTAACACCAAACGGATAACCCAAGAATACACCTTTAACTGCTCTCGGACTTGTCTTTTCTTAAACAACATGAACGTAAGTCGTGCAACCAAACCTTCTTAAGTGCGATAAATCAGGCCTATTCTCTGACCAAACTTTCTTTGGTAGTTTGAAGTCTAAGGTTGAATTTGGTGTCCTGTTTATCAGATACACTGCAGTAGAAGTAGCTTCAGCCCAAAAATCTTGTCCCAAACCAGTTTCTACAAGCATGCTTCTCACTTTATCCATAATGGTGCGGTTCATACGTTCTTAAACCCCAATCTGTTCAGGAGTGTAAGTACAAGTTTGGCGCCTCTTGATTCCAGATTTCCTGCATAGCTCATCAAACTGAATGTTGCAATATTCCAATCTGTTGTCAGTTCTTAAACGCTTGATATTTTTCTCTGTGTAGCTTTCAACTGCTTCCTTCCACTCTCTGAACTTAGAGAATGCTTCATCTTTAGTCCTTAGGAAATAAACCCACACTTTCTTAGAGAAATCATCAATGAAGCTTATGAAATATTTGCAACTTCCAAGACTTTCTGGAGTTGATGGAGAACCCCAAAGATCTGAATGAACATACTGTGGGATGCCTTTAGTAGTATACTTAGCCGTAGGAAAACTTTGCTTATGTGACTTTTCCAAAACGCAGCCTTCACAGAATTCTAGTTTTCCAACTTCAGACTTTGGAATAAATCCTTCTTTTACAAGCAACTCCATATTCTTTGAGCTCATGTGTCCCAGCCGTGAATGCACAATTGAAGTCTTCAAATCAGTAGATTCACTGATATTAGCTTCACCTCGTGACACGGTTCCTTGTAGATGATATAGACCATTCTCATACTTGCATGTGATCACTTTATGTCTATCTTTGTAGAATGTTATTGTGAAATCTCCACCTTGATATTTGCATCCTGGTTTTTCTAACATTCCATAGGAAATTAAGTTTCTGCTCATGTTTGGCATATAACAAACATCTTTTAGAATAACCACTGAACCATCTTCATTTGTTATTCTGATTTTGCCAATGCCTTTAACTTTGCTCTGTGTTATTTGTCATGAAAAATTTACTTCCATTTCCTTTTTGTAGATCAAACAAGACGTCCTTATCCGGTGTTATGTGAAATGTACATCCTGAATCTAGAATCCACTCCTTTCTTGAATCGTGTAGACTTGGTTTTAGAACTAGTGGTTGCTTGATTTGAGTTACTGTATTCACAGCTTGTTCACCATTGTTTTTTGTCCTCTGTTTGGACATTCACATTTCCAGTGGCCTTCTTTGCCACTTGAGAAACATACTCCTTTCTTTGTCTTGTTTGATCTGCCTCTGGACTTAGAACAATCACCTCGTCTTTTAGATTTGTTGTACTTCTTGTTGTTACCACTGTCTGATCGCTTAGATGATCTTCCTCTTGATTCAACATATAGACCTTCAGAGGCTGATTTCTTTTGGTTTAGTAGTCTCTTCTGTCTAAGCTTTGCTTCTTTTGAATATGCTGAGGTAACAACTTCGGAGACAGTGAGAGTATTACGGCTTGTTCCATATTGAAGGGTGTGGACCAGTGGCTCATACGCAGCAGGGAGACCAGAGAGCAACTGTATAGCTTGGTCTTCGTCTGTTACAGTAACCTTCAAACTTTCTAGATCCGCTATTAGCTTCAAGAATATGTCTACATTCTCTTCAATTGATTTGTCTTCCTCCATTTTGTAGCAATAGAACTGCTCCTTCAGGTAGATCCTGTTTGGAAGAGACTTGAGCTGATACATCTTCTCCAGAGACTTCCACATGCCTAGAGCAGTCTGCTCGTACATGACCTTCCTCAAGATGGAGTCGCTCAAGCAGGTACCAAGTAAGCTTCTCAAACTTAAGTCCTTTTTGAACCTGTTTTGATCAATCACAGGTTTCTCACCTTCTTCCTATTTTTCTGAGGTAGAGTAAACCGTGAAGCCATCAATAATAACTGCAAGAAGGCCTTGGTTCTCAAGCTGTCCCATCATCTTGAACTTCCACATACCAAAGTCTCCTTTACCATCAAACTTCTCCATCTCAATCCTCCCAAGAGTAGGTTCCATCATGAACCTTAGATATCTCGAGATTCACTGCAAATTTGAACACGAAACGTAACAGCAACAACCACGCAAGCACGATATCCCAAAACCACAATGATCGCTAATCACGCAATCACATATAAGAGTTCTTTCATTTTCTCCTATCAGATATGATCTAACTCTTAGCCTTAGCACTGCGCTCTGATACCACTTGTAGAGTTTTAGATCGACTCATATTAGGTTTTGATTTGCTTTATTTATGTGATTGATTTCGATTGGTTATGGTTTCAGGTTAGATCAAGTGATTAAACAATCAAACACTAGAGCAACACAAGAGATTTGTTCACCCAGTGTTCGTTGATCTACTCACCAGGGAGAGAATCGGAATCCCTCAACTGATTCACAATCAACCACGTTCGAGAATATAAGATCACAACAATGACGAATCAATGGAAAGTACAAGAGATTAAGCTTGCTTATCGTATCCTCTGTGAGATCGGAAAGTCGCCACCAGGATGGTACGCCTGACCGTATACCGCTTTCGCAAGTCCGTAGATGCTCACCCTCACGAACTCAAGCTAAGTCACTCTCCTTCTCTTTCTCTCTGTATCTTGATCAGAAACTATCTCTCTATCCATGATGATGATGACTCAATTTCGAAAGTTTGTTATAACAAACTTTCCCACTTGTTGTCCATTCTAAAACGCTTTGTTTCATTTACCGAATGACCTTGGACTGAGACTTGGGCTTGATTCTTTCTTGCAGGTTTCAGACGAGTTGGGCCACGAAGCCCATTTGGAGTTTGACTGAACTAAATCCACACAATTGAGTTAAATTTTGTGAGTGGTTTGATAGTGCATATCCACAGCTACTTGATCACAATTGTATGTAAAAGAATTTTCTTTTTACGAAACAATTATAAATTTTGCGACTTCCAAATACGCCATAATCTATATTATAATAGGAGAGTTTTTGCTCTCTCCTAAGCATGTCCACGCAGCATGTAATTTTTTGTGGGTCCTGTTGAAACAATAAATATTCCTTAGGTAAATTAGTTTTGTGCTATGATTTCGATATCTAATTTGTCTTTTACTTTGGGTTATCAAATATATATATCACTGCTATAGGTCCATAAACGAACCCGATAAATCCTGCAGCCCATTGGCAAGCCTGCTTAGTCATGAAACCAAAGACATCCAAACTCTGCGTTTAAGGTTTCACTCAATTAGGTCTGAAGTCGCCTCCATCTTAGACACCGTCTCTGTCGTGGTTAAAATAAAAACTTCCTTTTGTCAACTTTTGACCTCCCCTATTTCTTCAATTTCGTCTCATCATTATTCTCCATTCAACGTTTCTCTCTTAACATATACAATGAATCTTCAATTTACAATGAAATCATTAACTCCCACCAACTCTCTGTCTCCCTACATTTACAATCAAAGCTTCATGCGTGTTAAAAACCTCAAACCATATAAATAGGAGAGGCTAAGGACTGGGAATCACGCCCCACAAACACCCTCTCTCAGTTTATCTCACTCGAAAACCCAGAAGCCTCTTTGGAAGATGTTTACTTGCTGTTGTTGCCCATACAGCCGTCTGACACTCAACGTCCAACGCTCTCTGACTTGGCCTCACTTCTTTGTTGTTCCCCTCCTCTGCTTTTGGGATTCACATAACATCAAGAAAAACGGTGATTCATGGGAATCATCCTCCTTTGCCTAGATGTATGTATCTTCACTCTATCACACATGATATATTCCATCTGAATCTAATCTAATTTTAGAAAAATGTTTGACTCTTCTGTCTTTTTTTTTTAAGTTTTCCATTTTGCATTTAAAAAAACAAGAAGCTTGCTTAACAATTTTTCATCCTTTGCTTTACTATATATAACAGGAGAAAGGCAGGCTCATATTAACATTGCTGATGGTAAGAAAATTTATGTAACCTTGGCATCTGAAGCTGCAAAGACGAACCAAGTGAATCGAGCATATGGTAAGTGTTGGGACTGCGAAAGTCCATGTCCAACTCTTTATTATCTAGTACCATATTGTCCACACATCTCTTTGTTCACTTTGGACATCTCTTTATATATTAGACATTCTTTCTCTAATTCTCCTTCTCCAGTGTGGGGCTTAGTAATGTTCATTAAAAGAATTTTTAGTTCCGTTTTCTGATTCTTTCACTATACACTGATGACTACTTGGGGCTAGAGGAACTATTTTCTCCACTGCTCATACTTAGGCCCTGTTCGTTTGCTCACCCAGATGATCCATCTGGCTGAAGATGCAAATCGATGTTCGTTTTGTGCATGCTACATCCAGATGGATCACCCAGCTGAATTTTTCAAAATTCATCTCAGATTCTCACCCAAATGAAGGTGAGTCTTGATGGTGCATCTGGATGCAGATGCATCTAGTTCAATCCAAAATGATAAATGACAAAAATGACCTTTTAAAATCAAAATATTATTTTCAAACCCTAAATTCTATTTTTTTGCATATACATTTTTCTGCTATAACCAAAAAATGCATTTTCTCGCAAAAACTGAAAAACACACTTTCCCGCCAAAACCGCGAGATGCGTTTTTCCGCAAAAAAACGTAAAACACACATATCCATAAAAACGCATTTTCGGCCAAACCAGTAAAATCGCACTTTTCGACCAAAACCGAAAAATCGCATTTTCCCGTCAAAACAAAAAAAAAAAACGCATTTTCCGCCAAAACCCAAAAAACGCATTTTCCCGCCAAAACGCAAAAAACGCATTTTCCCGCCAAACTCCAAAAAGCATTTTCTGGCCACAACCGCAAAAAGCATTTTCTCGCCAAAACCGGAAAAACGCAATTTTCTCGCCAAAACCGGAAAACGCAATTTTCCCGCCAAAACCAGAAAAATGCATTTTCTCGCCAAAACCGGAAAACACAATTTTCCCGCCAAAACCGGAAAGCGGAATTTTCCCGCCAAAATCGAAAAACGCAATTTTCCCGCCAAAACCGGAAAACACACATTTTCCCGCCAAAACTGGAAAATCGAATTTTCCCGCCAAAACCGGAAAACCAAATTTTCCCGCAAAAACCGGAAAACGGAATTTTCCCGCCAAAATCGGAAAAACGCATTTTCCCGCCAAAATCGGAAAAATGTATTTTTCCACCCGAAACAGGAAAAAATGTATTTTCTCGTCTAAACCGCAAAAATTCTTTTCCCTCCAAAATCGCGAAAAAAACTTTTCCCGCCAAAATCGAAAAAATGCTTTTTCCCGCCAAAATCGTGAAAAAAACTTTTTCCGTCAAAAACACTTTTCCCGCCAAAACCGCAAAACACACTTTTCCCGTCCAAACTGCAAAACGTATGTTTCCGCCAAACCCATAAAAACGTTTTTTCCGCCAAAACAACAAAAATGCCTTTTTTCGCCAAAAACACATTTTTCTCAAAAACCGCAAAAATATTTTCCGCCAAAACTGTAAAAATGCTATTTTTCCGCCGAAACGTAAAAAAATATATTTTAATCATTTTATTAACAAGTCCACCTGGATGTAGATGAAAGTTAAAAAATGAAAAGCAAACGAACATAGTTGCATTCAGATGATTCATCTGGATGCATGGACGAAATGAAAAAACGAACAACACCTAGATGGAGCATCTGGATAAGACATCTAAATGGACCATCTGGATGCATCTTCCAGATATACAAACGAACAGGGCTTTACTCTTATATTATCCTTTGATAATATTATTCAGGTGAGGCTGAAGCAATACTTGCTAGATCACAAGCAACTGTTAGAGGCCTTGCCATGTTATCTCAGTCTCTCAAAGAAACTGGGGGAGTTGAGGTGAGTTTTTAACGAACCTAGCTTGGTCACTTAATTTTTCGTAGTTTTTTTATTCACTCTAGACAAAGGTTTCCATGTCTTCTTGGACTTTCCAAATGTCATATGGTTTTGTCATATATATTCATGAGTTTAAGCTTGTATTTTTAGCCGTCCAAATGTGATCTTATACCTTACCACTGTACAATTTTCAGGCTGTGAGTTTGAGATTTGCAGAGCAATACATTCAAGCATTCAGTAACATTGCCAAGGAGGTAAACAAATAGATCTCACATGTAATCTCTTGGCATTGCTCGGGCTTTAACTAATGTTGAGTGTTTTTCTTTTGGTGGGGTTGTAGGGTACGACAATGTTGCTTCCAAGGTCCACAGAGAGATGACCAAGAGACATCAGGAGTGGAAGGTGACTGGGAAGACATAGATGAGAAAGATATATCAGAAGGGTCTAAAAACCGATCAGGCTCAACAATATTCGAAACAGAGAAACCAGGCCAGACCAGCGAACCAGTATTTTCTCTTCAGAGTCGCAACAAGGAGCCATAGTAGCCAACCAAACCGAGAATCAGATGATTCTATGTGCCTGAGAGAACAAAAAATCCATCTTTTCCAGTTTTCAGAAAAAATGAGACACTATCGTCTTCCCTGTTTTGAGCGGCATGAATATCATATTCCATTTTGCAAATAGAAAACATATCTAAACATCTATTCTCTGAAAGTGTTTTTCCCAAGTGATCTTGTCTGAACATTTACCTCCGTAAGTCTGGTTATCTGTGACTCATAACTTTGTTAAGTCTGGAAATTTCCAGCGGGAAAAGAAATTGTTGTCCCTTGACCGAACAGATAAGAACAGTGTAGAAAAATGATTGTCCACTGGGTAAATCGAACGTGACAGATATTTGAATATGTCATGACTGTCTTTACATGAAATATCTTAGTCCATATACGATCTCCTATATTTATCTCTTCACAGGCAGGCCCGGCGTGAAAAACAGGTGGGCCATGTAACATATAAATTTTTTTCTTATCTTAATAGATGATTTTTCAAATTGGACCTATAATTTAACATAATGTTAAAATTTAGGGCCCTAAAACTGCAAAGAAATTTTAATTAAAAAGTGGGACCTGGTGCATTTGCACCCTTAGCACTACCCCAAAGCCGGCACTGTTCACAGGCCTCTCCATTTGCTAAGCCTCCAAATTATATAAAGCAAGAACTTAGTTTGGCATCTCTTATTGTGTCAATGGTGGTTATCAAAAGGCAGCGTTGATGAACCTTTGCATATTTAAGATGTTCAAAACAAAATGCATCAGTTCATGTTTTACCTAAAAACGTGGAACTCACGTATGCATTGCAAAACATCCACTCTGTATACATGCATTTTGGAAACCTTATTTCTGTATAAATCTAAGTGAACCATTTAGTTCTAAATGGATATTTTTAATTATTAACAAGGCTCCATGTATGATATAACCCACGCACAACGACCAACAATAATATCAAACCTTGACGATATGACAATTAATGCCATATAAATACAACCTCGGCTAACAACTACAATTACAACACATAACAACCACAATACAAAAACGATATAAATCACTCTTCAATCCCTGTCTCAGACCTCTTAATATACAAAACTCAGGAGATCACCTTCAAACACAGGTAAATTCCTCCCTCTCAGATATCAACGAGGCAACAACAATATTCACAACGCGGGGGCTCTGCTCCAAGTAATCAAAATGGTAAAGTCATTGTTTGAGCAACAGAGATGATTTTCTTTTTATTCAGCTTTTCCTCCAGAGTGTCAAACAAAGATATGTACTATTGAAACAATACGTTTGATAACTTCCAAATGGACAAGGATTCGAGACAAGTAAATAAGCAATTATTGATTGTTTCTGATTCAAAGGCCACACCGCTGACAAAGAGGGTCCAAAGCCCAAAGGGAAATCTGTAACTTCATGATTCAGCATCCTGCATTGTGTACAGAAGTTACGAAGACGTTCATTGTCTCCAAGTTGTACTAACATTTACATTCATTAAATTAATTGGAGACTGGAGAGTTTACAGATATCAATTCCGACGTTGATTGTGACCGAAGCGAAGTCACATAAATGACTTCACAAATAGTTTTCTTTGTGATTCTTCAAGCACAAGTGGTTAACGATCTATTGAAAATACGTGGAACACGAGTTTGATCTGTGGTAAGTGGGTTTTGCTTTTTATTTTTGATTTTTTTTAATTGAAAACGACATTGTTTTTTTTTTTTTGAAACACAACGTCATTAACTAGAGTTAGGTGGAGGACATTAATGCTTCATTTACACTTAGAACCTGCTTTGCGAGCTGATCCATCTAAAAGAGATAGTTTCAAAAGTACAACCAATACATAAGATATCAGACACTACGCCATAGAGCTCCGACACCGGATTCTTGTTGACTATATTGTCGATGAGAGTTTTCGAGTCTGCTTGAACGCTCAAGCTCACGATTCCAAGGTTGCTGATTTTGTGGAGTGCTACTCGTGGAGCAAGTCCTTCAGCCAGCAGTGGTGAGGTCACATTGGTCTCTATCGCAGAGAAGGATGAGATAACTTTGTTTTGGGTTAGCGTCCAGCCCATTAATTCATGCTCATCTAGAGGCTGCATTCCATGCCGCATCAGTTTTGAGAGTGATCTCAGAAGTAGCATAAGGTTGTGGCCTACACGTCCGTTGCTTAGCTACCGTTGCGACCTGTGTGTTTTGCCACTCTCGCGCCATAACAATTGATCTGGACAGAGAATCCTCTGTTTTCACCATCAGATTAGAGAATAAAAACTTGTTTCTTGCGGTCCAGATCTCCCACATAATCCAAGGAGCTAGATGACATTTTGTAATACCCGTAGGTGGTAAGAAAGGTCTCGACATCATCAGGTTCCAAATCTCTCTTAAATCTAACATTCCGCTAACCTCAATGTCTCCCGTGAAGGGAGCAGAGTTCCAAAGTGTTTTCACATTGAAAGAATAGATGATTGATAGATCCAGGGTTACCGCAACGTTTGCATCGGGCGTCGATGGGCATGTGTCTCTCTTGTAGTCTTGTGCCTACCGGGAGGGCTCCTCCCAGAGACTTCCAGATGAGCATTTTGATTTTTGGTGTAGTTTGTAGGTTCCACACTTCTTGATTCCAGTTCCCTGCCTGCTCCCAATATGGGTTGTTTGATTCTTGAAAAGCGGCATAGTAGCCAGATTTAATGGAGTACTCGCCATTCTTTGTATCCATCCAGCACAACTTGTCCGCAGCTCCTTTATTGCTGGCTTTTATCTTTAGTATCTGCTCTTCCGCTCCTGGGCAGATTTTCCTGATTTTTCCTAAATCCCATTATGTTGAGTTGGACAGGAACAAAATTGAGACTTTGCAGTTTAGCTTGTTTGCGGGAGCTGGTTCCATGAGTTGTTCAGCCTTCGTCGTACTAAGCCAAGGGTCTTGCCACAGGTCGATATGCTTTCCATCTCCCACCAGCCAGCCGGAGTTTCTTTTAATCAGATCACGTCCAATTAGTATGCCCTTCCATCCATGGGATTCTGATGATCTGCTCTGACATTCCAATAAGTTTCCCGCGGGGCAATACTTTCTGAGAAGGACTTGCCCGAGCAATCTTTGAGGGTTATTGATAATTCTCCAACTAAGCTTGCCTAAGAAGGCATCGTTGAAACTTTCAAAATCAAGTAAACCCAAACCACCTTTTCCTTTCGGTTGTGCTAACTTGTTCCATGAAACCCAAGCCATTTTCTTTTTTCCCGTTCTGTCATCCCATAGAAAGCGAGTGACGGCAGATTGAATTCGTTTGATTAAGGACATGGGGAGTTTAAAACAGGTCATGGCGTGAGAAGGCATCGGGGAGAGAATGCTTTTCAGCATAACTAATTTTCCAGCTGATGATAAGAACCGATTTGACCAGCCGCTCGCCTATAGAAGCAAACAAGTCCCTTTTGCGTCGGCCAAACTGTTCTGGTAGCCCCAAGTATTTCCCGGCTCCGCCTTCTTTGTGGATTGGGAGATCGAGTTTGGCCGCCTATTTAAGGGAAGCTGGAGCTTTGTTGGAGAAGGTGATTGCCGATTTCTCAGCATTGATCAGTTCTCCGGACACAGACTCGTAGCGCTTCATAATCCCTTTCAAAGCTTCTCTACTTTTCTTGTCGGCTTTAAGGAAAAACATAGTGTCATCCGCAAACAATAAATGGTTGATATAAGGGCTTCCTCGCGAAACTTGGATACCCTTGAGAGAACCATCTTCTTGTGCTCTATTACATAGTCCGAGAGCACCTCACTATACAGAATGAATAGATAAGGCAAAAGAGGGTCTCCTTGACAGATTCCCCTGCTCGGTCGAACTCTTCCTCTAAGCGAGCCGTTGATGAGGAAAGAGTATGTAACAGAAGAGACACACTGCATGATCCAGTTTTTCATCTTCGAATCGAAACCCATTCTATGTAAAACCACTCCAATAAAGTCTCACTCGAGCATATCATAAGCTTTGCACATATATGTCTTGACCGCCATGGAGCATCGAATTTCCGCTTTAGAAGTTTTCAAGGTGTGGAGAACTTCATGTGTGATGAGAACATTATCTGAAATAGCTCTCCCGGAAACAAATGCGGACTGATTCACTAAGATAACCGAGTCTAGCAGTGGCTGCAATCTTCGAGTAAGCAATTTTGAAATTATCTTGTAGTACACATTACAAAGCGCTATCGGCCTGTACTCGGAAACTCTATGCGGACTCGTCGTTTTTGGGATCAGACGGATATGAGTGTCGTTTATGCCCGAAGGGAGAGTCCCTGTTTCAAAGAACCCTTTGATCTCTTGTGCATTTTCCTCTCCAATCTCTGGCCAGTTTTAGTGATAAAAGCTCGCTGAAAACCTATCCGGGCCTGGCGCTTTATCAGCGTGGATGGAGAAGAGTGCGTCTCGAATCTCTAGCGTGGAGGAGATCTCAATAAGCTTTGCATTCATCTCATCCGTTATCAATGGCTTGAGAGCAAAGTTGACTGTGTCTGTTCTATTCCCCTCCGTTGACGTGAAGAGCCCATTGAAGTAGCTGACAATTACCTTAGCTATATCCTCTTCCTTGTACACTGATTCTCCTGCTTCATTTCCGATAACAGAGAAGGCATTGGCTCGTCTTCTTTTTCTAGCTGAAGCGTGGAAGAAGCCTGTATTACGATCACCAAGGCTCAGCCAGAGTAGGCGACTCCTCTGCCTCCAGCAGGCTTCTTCCGCTTTATATGCATCCGTTAACTCGGTCGTGATACGGCTTATCAGAGTCGTATCATTTGCGGGGCTGCTAAGTGTCGTTTCGAGTTCTGTCTTCTTTTGTTCAATGGCGAGCTTGCTATTCTTTCCATGTGTTTTGCTCCATTCCACAATTGCTCGCCGGACTCGGGTCATTCTGTCTCTTATAGACAGACATGTTGCTGCCTTCCACGTTTCTGCGATGAATTGCTTCACTTCCTCATTATCTTTGAGTCTTCGATCGTATTTGAATAAGCCCCGTCTTCTTTTCCTCTCTGGTTCAAACACAGATAGCAATGGCTTGTGATCAGACCTCTCATATGCTAGATACTGACATCTAGCTGTGGGGAAGGTTGCTGCCCAATCACTGTTTGCTACAGCTTAATCAAGACGACATCTTACAAAATTTTCTCCATGTTGTCCCCGCCAAGACAACAGGTCTCTGGAGTGACGAAGATCGTAGAGATCTCCTTCAGAGAAGAAGGTTCTCAAGTCACTGAAAGACCCTTCCGGCCTATTTAAGCCTCCAACTTTTTCATTTGAGTTGAGGAGATCGTTAAAGTCTTTTGTGACAAACCATGCAGCATCTCGGGACATAGAATTTGAGACCAGTTGGTTCCATTGTGCTCTGCGTATATTTCTATCAGTGTTTCCATAAACAAATGAGGCATAAAATTTCTTCCCTTCATAAGATATATTTGTTTCAATACAGTTTGCATCAGAAGAGGTAACATCAAGGAGAATATTTTTTTCCAGAGCAGTGTTAGGCAACCTGCTCCATGTCCTATCGGAGGGACGAAATGGTGATGTTTGTAGTCTAGATGATCCAGTCACTGTAGAATCATCTCTGTGGGATTTTTGGTTTCCATAAGGAAGATTATGTCTGGATCGTTTTGCTTCTTGATCTCCCCTAGGCGATGAACTGTCAGGGGGTTCCCCAACCCCTGACAGTTCCAGCTCAGTATCGCTAAGGAAATGTACTTGGTGGAACATGAAAATCCGCCGCTTTCTTCCTTCTTGGTAAGTAATCACTCAGCAGCTGGTTATCTGAGCCTTGCACTTCATTTTCTTGTAATACAATCGCTCTGGTATTTGTTCTCTGTTTCTTAGATTTAGGGATTCTAGCAGATGTTCCTGCCTCTGGGATCAGCTTTTTCCGGCAAAGTGAAGCTTTTGCTTGTTGGGTAATTCTCCTCCTTGAATTGGAGCCAACCATAGTCTTGGGGCTAGCTTGAACCCTTATTTTACCAGGCGGCCTGCCTGGTTTTCTTTTCACTGTTGTGTCTATTTCTTGGTTTGCTCCTTGGACAGTATCAGCGTTTGTTGGTCCTAGTCTGAGAGCCACATGCACTCGCTCCTATTCCGCTTCAGGTTGAGGTCCTATCGATAATCTTTGGGTTGCTGGAATTCTCTCTTGGCTAAAGTCCGTCGATAGAGGGAGAGATAGTCGTTGTGTGGCTGGGATCCGCTCCTGCGATTGGTCACCCTGCTCTGGTGAACTTGTCATAATAGTAGTCTGCGTGGCTCAAACCATGTTCACTGCAGTTTCCTCAATTTCTCCCTTTTCCTCAGCTTACCTAACTCTGTCCTTGCGGGTTGCGCTTTCAATGGGGTCAGCACAACTTAAGTATAGGTTCATAACATCCTGCAGCTCACCCATTGATGTTTCCACAGCCTCCTTGGAAATGTGGTCGTGGGCCTTCTCTTCCAGAGGAACCCCTCTTGTGCTACCATGCTGGTATTTTGAGGAATTAGAATCCTCTCGTCTTATGTCCTCTCTGGGTTTTGCTATCCCTTGATAGTAAGAGTGTAATCTCTGTGAGAGAGATCTGTGATCCTTCCTGCGAGAATTTGCTCCCCATTCTCTTTCTGAGTTAAGTTGCCTTCTTCTCAGTGGCCTCTGTGCCTCATGTCTAAAGGATCATCCTTCAGTTTCAGCTCTGAAGGATCGAGTTTGTCGTCCTACGGAGTCATTAGAGTGGTAATGGTTGTCCCTCTCCTGGCGTCTGTCATAGCCTCTCTCAAGTGAGTATTTTGTTCCCCTTGTAGTCTGACTACCCTCATTACTTCTACAAGAAGTGAACCTGAAAGGTTTGTTCTCATCAGATAGCAGTTCATCCCTTGGGGTTCATTTCCTCCCCCCCCCCCCCCACATTATATTCGCGCTCAGCCTGGACTCTTTTCTGCGCTTTTGCTTCGAAACAATCTTTGAATTCATGGTCCAATCTGATGCAGCATGAGCAATGTCTCTCCAGTCTCTCGTAGGTTAATTTTACTGGTACTTCATCTCCATTAGAGTACTCAATAACTGAAGATGTAATTAGGGGAAGCCTCCCCATTAACATGAACCCGCATTCTGGGTGCAAGGTTAGTGATCTCCACTGAATCCACAAACCCTATATCCTCTCCAATGCTCCTGATAGTCCCGTCAGACCAGAGGTGGACTGCGATCCTTGATCCGAAAGGGGATGAGAGAGCGAAAGTTTGGGAATAACGTAAGTTCCCAACGCTGTAGAATAATCATCCAGCGAGCATAGTGGTATGGGCGTTTTTCAAGGACCGCTAAGAGGTCAGTTTCGGAGTCAAATTGGAACTTGAAAACTCCTTGACCGAAGTCAACTCCTAGGATGGGTTTTTCGGTTCTCCAATGGTCTATGAAGAAGGGGATAAGACTCCACACCTTCTGAACAGATGGACTGGTAACTCTTCCAATCAGGGTGAGGGAATGTTTATCTAGATGGGAGGGGTTGTCAGGTGCTTGCACTCACACCCGAGCAGTTCTTGGTGGTTCTTAGTTGTCTGCTACAACTCCTTTCCCTTTTTCAGCAGCAGCTAGTCTTCTTGCCATCAGTTAGTCGGATTTTCACAAACATACCAGCTTGTGTCCAACAACAACGTGTAGTCATTTGTTAATTACCGAGGAGACTCAGCTCTAACCTTTTGCAAAATAAGAAGAAAGGTTCAGAGTAAATTTGTTTCAGGATTTTAACTTCTTGACCGGAGCCCCAGTCATACAAAACAGATTTCGGGGAAAGAACCCGGTGTACTAAAGAGAAGAACTTGAAAAAACGAGTGGACAATCTCCCAAACAGGGAACAATTTGAAATTGCAGGTCGAAAAGCAGAGTAACTTTTTGAAGGACCCTAAGATCGGCTCACTCGACTGGATCAGGTTTGGATATGAACTCCGGAAGGAGAACTGGTGGATTGAAGGGTCGCACGAAGGTTGCAGAAGGCCTCCGATATTCCCGAATTCAGTTGGTGCTTGATATGACTCACAAGTCCACCAAAAGAAGGGTCTCTAGTCGTTGCTTGATATGACTCACAAGTCCAACGATTTTGAGGAATGTTTACGTGGATATGACTCACAAAGAAACAAAGAAAAGTTCTACAAAAAACAAAGAGTTTCAACTCAAAACAAAGGGGAAAACAATCTCTTTATTTCGTGGCTTGTGATTACATATTTATACTACAATGAGTCAAAGAGAGACTTAATAGTTTTTGTGGAAAATCACACCTAGAAAATGAAAACAAAGACTAGAAAATATTAAAGAGAGTCAAAGGCACGGAAATTGATGAAGACCAGTCAAGATAACCCTTAGGCTACTGTCCAGGTTCAAATGGTCGTGCTGGTCTATGGTGGGAAGGATAAGGACACAGGCGGGATGATCCACACACCCGCCGGACGTTCCACACGAACGGATTGAACTTTCGGATTATCCGCTTGTCCAAGATGTGTACTGTCGTGAGACAAGTCTTGGACAGATAAGTTTCAATGCCTTAGTGAAATATAAAAGAGAAAAATCCATCAAGGGGTCGGGCACTGAAGCAAGGACGTCAGAACAGCCTTCGGGAGACGCAGGACGCACCAAAAGGGCCATAAGAGAAAATCTGTGAACATCTTCAGATTCTTCTCGTCCCAAGTTGAATCTGGCTTGACTATCAGTCTTAGAATGTTGAATTGGCTGGGAAAGAAGTGAAGTGGGTCGATCAAATCCATCTCTAGGTCGTGGTTCCAGACTGAGCTCCAATACGGACGTATGCGGGACGGTCCAGTACAGTGCACGGTCAGTCAGTCTGGTACGGTGAAAAACATGAACCTCGGTTGAAATGTTCAGAACGTCAAGAACTCCATGCTGAGTTGGTTCCATGTACTGATTCGTGGACTGCGGCACATCATTCCCTCCCTCTTCAAAAGGATTTGTCCTCAAATCCATTGTACCTATATCAAAAGGAAAGAAATCAGATACAAAAGAATTAAAATTCAAGGGAAATTCAGTGAATGAAAAGATTGGACAGAAACTTCCTTGGAGTTTTGAAGTCATTTTCATCAAGTAATTCCAAGTCCTTTGGCGTCCATCATTGCTTGCTCTCCTTGGAAAATGATCATGCTTATCATGTTCATTCAAAACAACTAGAGAAACCACATCAAATCTGATAAAGAAATAATCAAAGGGTTTCTCTATCCTTAAGACATCAAAAACATGATCCAAACTCTTAAGATAATCATCAAGCACGTGGGCAAGCATCAAGCAAGTAAACTGATCACCAAAAATTTGTTTATCAATTTTAAAATTAGGCCAAGCTGTGAAACGGTTAGGGAAAGAAAGAGACGATGCCAAATCTGAAAAATTCTCATCATGAACGAAATCAAATTGATTCTTTGGCCTAAGTAATTTTGGTTCATGAATTTTTCTACACCAAATCTGTTTCAAAGCACAGCTTAAGTAAAACAATTCATGAAAAGGTTTAAACAAAACGTTTTTCAACCAAGTAAAGATGTGTTTTCTTTTGGAAATTCTCGGATTCAAAACGTTTTCATGATGAGCAGAGACAATCAACTCATGATCCTTACAGTGCTTTTGGTTTGGACAGGAGGTTGACTGAGGCAACACCTTTGGTTCATGGAGGATTGGTTTTGGCTCAGACCGCTTCTTTCTTGGGCCTGAATCTCCATTAGAAGTCTGGTAGTTGCGGATAGACAGGCTGGAGAACCTCCGGTTTGGAAAATTCATAACTCCTTCCTCCGTGAAGCTTTTAAAGTAATTCCAAGCCTCAGTAAAACCTTGGTGAGTTGGATTTCCAGGGAAATTAGATTCATGATAAAAGACCTTCTGAATGTTGAGATATCCATTTTGGAATGAACCCCTATGCTGGCATCTCCGAGGTAGCCGGTTTGGACCACAAAGCTTCTCCAAATCTCGGGCTGTTGGGCACGATCAATGCTTTCATTTCTCAGAAGCTGAACTTCTCTTTCCTGGATACTCAAAACAAACACTAAAAGACCAGGATCAAACGTGCAAGACAAATACTTGTTCAAACCAAAAATCAAGATATCTTTTCCAAGAACAAGTAGCACACATTTCAGCTTGTCAAGATGCACATCAAAGTAGACATTACAGACCAGAATTTTATCAAGATATGCAACAATATTATTCATTTTCAAGACGTGCATTTCCTGCTCAACATCTGAACACACAAGCTTAAGTTCAGATTGAGAATCAACTATTAAAGACTCAAGATGTTTTTCAAAGAAAATGTTGTAAACCATAATATCATCCAGGCTCAAATCAACACAATTATCAAGAATTGATCTCAGAAAATGCCATGTTTTATCAGTTTCAGAACACAAGAGATCAGGCTGCAAAACAGAATCACAAAAATCAAGATCACAAAAATCAGTTTCAGTTTCAAGTGATTTCTGTTTCAGCATCTTTTTAATCAAGAAATCGTCCAATGCACAAGAGGATGGAAACAAATCATCAGTGATCAATGCATGTTTAGAAGAACTCAGATCAAAGCCATTCTCTTTAAAAACAAACGAATCAAAAGATTTTCTAGCACAAAAATCAGTTTGTTTCAAATCAAGCTCAAGAAATTTTTCAAAACGATCAAAGTCTTTGCTATGCCTTAATGATATTAGGAGTTTTCAAGGCTCCTAAGACAAATGATGTAGTATAAAAGATTTTCGAACCAATTCTAAGGGATTTCAAAGCACCGAGAATGCAAGTACGTGCTTAATCTAAGTGAAACCGATAATTTGGATGGTTTTAAACTACTACTAATAATAGAATGCAATAACAGAACAATAAAACAATAAAAGAAGTGACTTTCTTTGGTTATGATAAAAGAGAACTCATGGGTATTGGAATTAGACCTTGGGTGATCAAGTTTCGAACTAAGGATGGCAAATGATCAATCAAACTATCAACCTTAAGCTTAGACACAATCTTAAACAAACTATATGTCTAGATGAATGTTCATTTACTAACATATTTCAAACATCAAATGTCTTTGGTTGAATAATATGAAAGCAATCATTACTAACAAGTCTATTGGCTATCTTAACACCTTTAACAACAAATGTCTTTGGTAAAGTATGTTAAAAGCTTAGGAGAGTTGTCTCAGGCATTTCATCAAACACCTTGTGGGTGGGAAATGCCTAAAGATCAACTTTTGAGAAGGCAACTCAGAAGATGCATTATGAATACTCTACTAGCAAGGAATAAGAAGGATCTACACTATAACATCCTAGATCTAGCATAATCACCCTTAATCTCCCTAACCCATGAATTCAAGAGTGGATTACTCACTACTCTTCATGAATCCTCTTAAACTCATATTGGATTTCAGATTAATCATGTAGAGAAATACAGATAATAGATTAGAAATCAACATGATAACATATGATCAATGAATCAAAGAGATCCCCTTTTTCAAGGTTTTTGGTGGTTTTCTTCAGAACAAAGATAATCAGCCTCTGATGGCTTACCAAAGATACTTAAACATAGGTTTAGAAAGTAAAAAACGTGCCTAATGAAATGACCAAAAGGCCCTTGAGTAAACATGAATTCGAGCAAACAATAGGCGCGCAGCGACCTCCAGTAGTCGCTCCGAGAGGTCGCTCCAGGCTTCGGGAGCAACCTGGAGGGGTCGCTGCGAGACGTCGCTCCGGGCCAGTTTTCGTGTCTCCGAGCGATGAAAACGCGAGCGACTTCTCCACGTCGCTCTGGTAAGGTCGCTCCAGGCTTCGGGAGCGACCTCAGTGGGTCGCTCTGAGAGGTCGCTCCGGCTCCATTGTGTTGTCGTCACGCAATAGAAACGCGAGCGACCTCGGAGTGTCACTCTGGCCAAGTCGCTCTGGGCTTCGGGAGCGACCTGGAGTGGTCGCTCTGATAGGTCGCTCCGGGTCAGTTTTCGGCTTCCACCGGGATGAAATGGCGAGCGACTTCTCCGCATCGTTCTGGTAAGGTCGCTCTGATAAGGCAGGTCAGAGCGACTTGACGGTGTCGCTCCGGGAAGTCGCTCCCAACGCTCTGCTCGTCCAATGATCATCCTTACACCTCTTTCGAGCTCCAAATACACTCAAATGTCTCCGAGAACTCCATGTGGTACTCTAATACCTGATAAAGACTCATGTATGCAAAATGCAACCTAAACATGGCTAAATCCTAGTCTTATATGATCAAAATGCACATGGGTGAATGGATAAAACAATGGAAATATGCAAGATATCAACTCCCCAAACTTGTTCTTTTACTTGTCCACAAGTGAACTTTCTAGAACTCATAGGGAGAGAGGTTTGAAGGTGGGAGCTCATAGCCAAAAGAAACACAACTAGCACTCAATTCAACATCTAATCCAACATGAGCACACTCTCTTATCACACTCTAGCTTCTCTAGGCCTATCTCAACTCCTTTTGCCCTTATACTCATCATCAAGCATCCACACATTCAAATCAACCAACTCTCACATTCATTAATCATAAAACATCAAGTGAATTCTTGCAAATGGTCAGTTGGTCCAAATCATTTGGGTAAGGGGAGGCTTTTTAATCAAGTGAGTCAAGGGGTTCAAGATATATGATATTTAAGGTGGTATACTCTCAAGACAAGTAGCCTTGACATTGCACATAATATATCTAAGAAAGTGATCAACTCATGCATACAATGCTCAATCTCCATTGTTCTACCCTTTTCCCAAACATATATGATAAACATTTATTTCCCCATTCCAAACCCAACTCACATCTCTCACCCAAGAACTTCAAAAGCATTTCCCAACATAAAACTCTTTTTTTTTTTACAAGAGATTTCTTACACTTTTTGAACACCTCTTAGCTCATACTAATTTTGCTAGCCCCCTTTCTTTATTCTTTTTTTTTTTTTTTATGTTTGGGGGCCAAGACTTTTCACAAATTGAGCTAGAAGTTTCTCTACTTATCCCATAAAGACTAGTCAATTGAGCGCAAGAGTTCACTCTTTTCCTTCAACTTTTTCATACTCCCAAATCAAACTTTACAACACTCACCCCCATCCTATGGCTAGACAATAATGTGCCTAATATAGCAAGAATGAAGATCAAGCATTGTCGTTCCCGATACTCTCAACATTATGTGCATGCAAGACTTTCCGAAAAAGGCCTCACTCATCAATCAATGAAGGCTTAAAAGGAGGAATGGATTTTGGGGAGAGGTCTACCACTAGAGGTTGTCAAAAAGATTGGCATAAAGGATGTGACAACTCAAGTGTGTATATCCATGATTCAGTACACAAGGGACCATGAGCAAGATGCATTAAGTTCGTTCAGTTCAAATAAGGTTGTAGTTGGCTTCAAAGACTGAGTTTCAGCAATCAACAAGTTTCAGGAAGAGCTTTCAAGGCTCGAAGCATACAAGTCTTTTTGAGAGGTGCATAAGCTACTCAGGTGCAAAGTAGTGTTCTTTACAAGGCATTTAAAATCATTGCTCCCAATGCAAGTGAATGCAACCTATATGCTCTAGACTCTCCTAGAAATGCAAATGATGCAAACTAAATGATTTTTTTTATATGCAAATAGGTATGCAATGCATGACTCAATGAAAAAACATCAAAGCAAACATGATCAAATACTTGGTACCTCCCCTAGACTTAAGTCACACAGTCTCTGTGTTGTCAAGTGTAGGAGAGATACCCAAAGATGAAGCTAAAATACAGAAAAGAAATGGTATATACAATGGAATGGTGGTGGAGTGGTACCTCAAGTGGAAAGTGGAGAAGGAGGATCCTTCCCACCTTCAAGAGTGATGGTGAGGACCTGAGAGAGAAGCTCTTGAAGCTTGATTGGATCATCTTGGAGCTGATGAGTCCTTGTGGCCTTCTTGTCATGAGCAGCCTTTGTGGCTCTACTCACCTCCTCCTTTTTAGCACTTTCCAAGTGCTCATCACACATCTCTTTAGAGGACTCTCCATCAAGACTTTCTTTCTCACTAACAACCACTGCATCCTTGATCTTCTCAATGTAGAGGTCTCCACAAGTGATGGTTCCACAATACTCAACATCCAGTGGAGACTGAATTGGGTAAGAGACAGCTTTGTTCACATTGAGGAGTGTGACCTTCTTGTTGGCAAAATCGATGCAAGCACCCACAGTAGTAAGGAATGGTGTGCCCAAGATCAATGGAACTCTCTTCTCAGTTGCCATCTTCAAGACAGTGAGGTCTATAGGGATGGTGCAAGATCCAATCTTCAAAGGGAAATCCTTGATGAGACCAATAGGGGTAGTAGAAGAAGAATCCCCAAACGTGAGAGAGGAAGTATCTGGCTCCATGTGTTCAATCTCAAGACTCTTCACCATCTCCATTGAGATCACATTCACACTTGCACCAGAATCAACAAGAGCATCATCAAAGGTGAGCTTACCAAGGGAGCGAGACAAGGTGAACTTCCCTTGGGATTCTACTTTAGGGAGAGACTTTGGTGTGATGGCTGGATCAAGTTTCAAAGTTGAAATGTTGAGAAGCTCTGCTACTTCTGCTTGGTGGTCTACAATGTCCTTGATGAGCATCATTTGGACATGAGCCTCACGCATACCCGAGATCTCTGGAAGCTTAACTCCAATATCACTTAGGTCTTTTCTGAACTTGGAAATCACCTTCTTTTGAGCTTTGGTGAGGACCCTTTGTGGAAATGGGAGCTTGTCATAGGGTGACTGCTCAACCTCAGTGGTTTCCTCCAGCTTGACCTCTTTCAGCTTCTGGTTAGCTCTCTTCGCAATTGGTTTCTCAGGCATGGGTTCATCTCCCTTCAAAATCTTTGCTTCAACCATTTTGTCAGCGTCCTCCACAATCTTTGCTTCAGCTGTTGCTACAATCAGATGCTCAACCTGTTCAATCTCAGTTCCAAACACCAATCTTTCGATTTCATCTACCTATTTCTTGTGGTTACTCAATTCAATCCATGAAGAAGTGGTAGAGAGGACAACATTGCAATACTCCTTGGGTTTTTGCTCAGATTTTTCAGGTAGAGACCCTTGCTGGCGATTCTGGTGAGTGGTCATGGAAGCAAACTGGTTTTCCAAAGCCCTGAACTTGTTGTTGAGCTCATTGTAACTTCCATCAATCTTGGAGTGAAGGTTCTTCAACTCATATCCAACCTGCTTTTCACTTCTAGTCTGAGACTCCAAGATCTGTTTCAAAGCACAGCTTAAGTAAAACAATTCATGAAAAGGTTTAAACAAAACGTTTTTCAACCAAGTAAAGATGTGTTTTCTTTTGGAAATTCTCGGATTCAAAACGTTTTCATGATGAGCAGAGACAATCAACTCATGATCCTTACAGTGCTTTTGGTTTGGACATGAGGTTGACTGAGGCAACACCTTTGGTTCATGGAGGATTGGTTTTGGCTCAGACCGCTTCTTTCTTGGGCCTGAATCTCCATTAGAAGTCTGGTAGTTGCGGATAAACAGGCTGGAGAACCTCCGGTTTGGAAAATTCATAACTCCTTCCTCCGTGAAGCTTTTCAAGTGATTCCAAGCCTCAGTAAAACCTTGGTGAGTTGGATTTCCAGGGAAATTAGATTCATGACAAAAGACCTTCTGAATGTTGAGATATCTGTTTTGGACTGAACCCCTGTGCTGGCATCTCCGAGGTAGCCGGTTTGGACCACAAAGCTTCTCCAAATCTCAGGCTGTTGGGCACGATCAATGCTTTCATTTCTCAGAAGCTGAACTTCTCTTTCCTGGATACTCAAAACAAACACTAAAAGACCAGGATCAAACGTGCAAGACAAATACTTGTTCAAACCAAAAATCAAGATATCTTTTCCAAGAACAAGTAGCACACATTTCAGCTTGTCAAGATGCACATCAAAGTAGACATTACAGACCAGAATTTTATCAAGATATGCAACAATAGTATTCATTTTCAAGACGTGCATTTCCTGCTCTACATCTGAACACACAAGCTTAAGTTCAGATTGAGAATCAACTATTAAAGACTCAAGATGTTTTTCAAAGAAAGTGTTGTAAACCATAATATCATCCAGGCTCAAATCAACACAATTATCAAGAATTGATCTCAGAAAATGCCATGTTTTATCAGTTTCAGAACACAAGAGATCAGGCTGCAAAACTGAATCACAAAAATCAAGATCACAAAAATCAGTTTCAGTTTCAAGTGATTTTTGTTTCAGCATCTTTTTAATCAAGAAATCGTCCAATGCACAAGAGGATGGAAACAAATCATCAGTGATCAATGCATGTTTAGAAGAACTCAGATCAAAGCCATTCTCTTTAAAAACAAACAAATCAAAAGATTTTCTAGCACAAAAATCAGTTTGTTTCAAATCAAGCTCAAGAAATTTTTCAAAACGATCAAAGTCTTTGCTATGCCTTAATGATATTAGGAGTTTTCAAGGCTCCTAAGACAAATGATGTAGTATAAAAGATTGTCGAACCAATTCTAAGGGATTTCAAAGCACCGAGAATGCAAGTATGTGCTTAATCTAAGTTAAACCGATAATTTGGATGGTTTTAAACTACTACTAATAATAGAATGCAATAACAGAACAATAAAACAATAAAAGAAGTGACTTTCTTTGGTTATGATAAAAGAGAACTCATGGGTATTGGAATTAGACCTTGGGTGATCAAGTTTCGAACTAAGGATGGCAAATGATCAATCAAACTATCAACCTTAAGCTTAGACACAATCTTAAACAAACTCTATGTCTAGATGAATGTTCATTTACTAACATATTTCAAACATCAAATGTCTTTGGTTGAATAATATGAAAGCAATCATTACTAACAAGTCTATTGGCTATCTTAACACCTTTAACAACAAATGTCTTTGGTAAAGTATGTTAAAAGCTTAGGAGAGTTGTCTCAGGCATTTCATCAAACACCTTGTGGGTGGGAAATGCCTAAAGATCAACTTTTGAGAAGGCAACTCAGAAGATGCATTATGAATACTCTACTAGCAAGGAATAAGAAGGATCTACACTATAACATCCTAGATCTAGCATAATCACCCTTAATCTCCCTAACCCATGAATTCAAGAGTGGATTACTCACTACTCTTCATGAATCCTCTTAAACCCATATTGGATTTCAGATTAATCATGTAGAGAAATACAGATAATAGATTCGAAATCAACATGATAACATATGATCAATGAATCAAAGAGATCCCCTTTTTCAAGGTTTTTGGTGGTTTTCTTCAGAACAAAGATAATCAGCCTCTGATGGCTTACCAAAGATACTTAAACATAGGTTTAGAAAGTAAAAAACGTGCCTAATGAAATGACCAAAAGGCCCTTGAGTAAACATGAATTCGAGCAAACAATAGGCGCGCAGCGACCTCCAGTAGTCGCTCCGAGAGGTCGCTCCAGGCTTCGGGAGCGACCTGGAGGGGTCGCTGCGAGACGTCGCTCCGGGCCAGTTTTCGTGTCTCCGAGCGATGAAAACGCGAGCGACTTCTCCACGTCGCTCTGGTAAGGTCGCTCCAGGCTTCGGGAGCGACCTCAGTGGGTCGCTCTGAGAGGTCGCTCCGGCTCCATTGTGTTGTCGTCACGCAATAGAAACGCGAGCGACCTCGGAGTGTCACTCTGGCCAAGTCGCTCTGGGCTTCGGGAGCGACCTGGAGTGGTCGCTCTGATAGGTCGCTCCGGGTCAGTTTTCGGCTTCCACCGGGATGAAATGGCGAGCGACTTCTCCGCATCGTTCTGGTAAGGTCGCTCTGATAAGGCAGGTCAGAGCGACTTGACGGTGTCGCTCCGGGAAGTCGCTCCCAACGCTCTGCTCGTCCAATGATCATCCTTACACCTCTTTCGAGCTCCAAATACACTCAAATGTCTCCGAGAACTCCATGTGGTACTCTAATACCTGATAAAGACTCATGTATGCAAAATGCAACCTAAACATGGCTAAATCCTAGTCTTATATGATCAAAATGCACATGGGTGAATGGATAAAACAATGGAAATATGCAAGATATCAACTCCCCCAAACTTGTTCTTTTACTTGTCCACAAGTGAACTTTCTAGAACTCATAGGGAGAGAGGTTTGAAGGTGGGAGCTCATAGCCAAAAGAAACACAACTAGCACTCAATTCAACATCTAATCCAACATGAGCACACTCTCTTATCACACTCTAGCTTCTCTAGGCCTATCTCAACTCCTTTTGCCCTTATACTCATCATCAAGCATCAACACATTCAAATCAACCAACTCTCACATTCATTAATCATAAAACATCAAGTGAATTCTTGCAAATGGTCAGTTGGTCCAAATCATTTGGGTAAGGGGAGGCTTTTTAATCAAGTGAGTCAAGGGGTTCAAGATATATGATATTTAAGGTGGTATACTCTCAAGACAAGTAGCCTTGACATTGCACATAATATATCTAAGAAAGTGATCAACTCATGCATACAATGCTCAATCTCCATTGTTCTACCATTTTCCCAAACATATATGATAAACATTTATTTCCCCATTCCAAACCCAACTCACATCTCTCACCCAAGAACTTCAAAAGCATTTCCCAACATAAAACTCTTTTTTTTTTACAAGGGATTTCTTACACTTTTTGAACACCTCTTAGCTCATACTAATTTTGCTAGCCCCCTTTCTTTATTCTTTTTTTTTTTTTTTATGTTTGGGGGCCAAGACTTTTCACAAATTGAGCTAGAAGTTTCTCTACTTATCCCATAAAGACTAGTCAATTGAGCGCAAGAGTTCACTCTTTTCCTTCAACTTTCTCATACTCCCAAATCAAACTTTACAACACTCACCCCCATCCTATGGCTAGACAATAATGTGCCTAATCTAGCAAGAATGAAGATCAAGCATTGTCGTTCCCGATACTCTCAACATTATGTGCATGCAAGACTTTCTGAAAAAGGCCTCACTCATCAATCAATGAAGGCTTAAAAGGAGGAATGGATTTGGGGGAGAGGTCTACCACTAGAGGTTGTCAAAAAGATTGGCATAAAGGATGTGACAACTCAAGTGTGTATATCCATGATTCAGTACACAAGGGACCATGAGCAAGATGCATTAAGTTCGTTCAGTTCAAATAAGGTTGTAGTTGGCTTCAAAGACTGAGTTTCAGCAATCAACAAGTTTCAGGAAGAGCTTTCAAGGCTCGAAGCATACAAGTCTTTTTGAGAGGTGCATAAGCTACTCAGGTGCAAAGTAGTGTTCTTTACAAGGCATTTAAAATCATTGCTCCCAATGCAAGTGAATGCAACCTATATGCTCTAGACTCTCCTAGAAATGCAAATGATGCAAACTAAATGATTTTTTTTATATGCAAATAGGTATGCAATGCATGACTCAATGAAAAAACATCAAAGCAAACATGATCAAATACTTGGTACCTCCCCTAGACTTAAGTCACACAGTCTCTGTGTTGTCAAGTGTAGGAGAGATACCCAAAGATGAAGCTAAAATACAGAAAAGAAATGGTATATACAATGGAATGGTGGTGGAGTGGTACCTCAAGTGGAAAGTGGAGAAGGAGGATCCTTCCCACCTTCAAGAGTGATGGTGAGGACCTGAGAGAGAAGCTCTTGAAGCTTGATTGGATCATCTTGGAGCTGATGAGTCCTTGTGGCCTTCTTGTCATGAGCAGCCTTTGTGGCTCTACTCACCTCCTCCTTTTTAGCACTTTCCAAGTGCTCATCACACATCTCTTTAGAGGACTCTCCATCAAGACTTTCTTTCTCACTAACAACCACTGCATCCTTGATCTTCTCAATGTAGAGGTCTCCACAAGTGATGGTTCCACAATACTCAACATCCAGTGGAGACTGAATTGGGTAAGAGACAGCTTTGTTCACATTGAGGAGTGTGACCTTCTTGTTGGCAAAATCGATGCAAGCACCCACAGTAGTAAGGAATGGTGTGCCCAAGATCAATGGAACTCTCTTCTCAGTTGCCATCTTCAAGACAGTGAGGTCTATAGGGATGGTGCAAGATCCAATCTTCAAAGGGAAATCCTTGATGAGACCAATAGGGGTAGTAGAAGAAGAATCCCCAAACGTGAGAGAGGAAGTATCTGGCTCCATGTGTTCAATCTCAAGACTCTTCACCATCTCCATTGAGATCACATTCACACTTGCACCAGAATCAACAAGAGCATCATCAAAGGTGAGCTTACCAAGGGAGCGAGACAAGGTGAACTTCCCTTGGGATTCTACTTTAGGGAGAGACTTTGGTGTGATGGCTGGATCAAGTTTCAAAGTTGAAATGTTGAGAAGCTCTGCTACTTCTGCTTGGTGGTCTACAATGTCCTTGATGAGCATCATTTGGACATGAGCCTCACGCATACCCGAGATCTCTGGAAGCTTAACTCCAATATCACTTAGGTCTTTTCTGAACTTGGAAATCACCTTCTTTTGAGCTTTGGTGAGGACCCTTTGTGGAAATGGGAGCTTGTCATAGGGTGACTGCTCAACCTCAGTGGTTTCCTCCAGCTTGACCTCTTTCAGCTTCTGGTTAGCTCTCTTCGCAATTGGTTTCTCAGGCATGGGTTCATCTCCCTTCAAAATCTTTGCTTCAACCATTTTGTCAGCGTCCTCCACAATCTTTGCTTCAGCTGTTGCTACAATCAGATGCTCAACCTGTTCAATCTCAGTTCCAAACACCAATCTTTCGATTTCATCTACCTATTTCTTGTGGTTACTCAATTCAATCCATGAAGAAGTGGTAGAGAGGACAACATTGCAATACTCCTTGGGTTTTTGCTCAGATTTTTCAGGTAGAGACCCTTGCTGGCGATTCTGGTGAGTGGTCATGGAAGCAAACTGGTTTTCCAAAGCCCTGAACTTGTTGTTGAGCTCATTGTAACTTCCATCAATCTTGGAGTGAAGGTTCTTCAACTCATATCCAACCTGCTTTTCACTTCTAGTCTGAGACTCCAAGATCTGTTTCAAAGCACAGCTTAAGTAAAACAATTCATGAAAAGGTTTAAACAAAACGTTTTTCAACCAAGTAAAGATGTGTTTTCTTTTGGAAATTCTCGGATTCAAAACGTTTTCATGATGAGCAGAGACAATCAACTCATGATCCTTACAGTGCTTTTGGTTTGGACATGAGGTTGACTGAGGCAACACCTTTGGTTCATGGAGGATTGGTTTTGGCTCAGACCGCTTCTTTCTTGGGCCTGAATCTCCATTAGAAGTCTGGTAGTTGCGGATAAACAGGCTGGAGAACCTCCGGTTTGGAAAATTCATAACTCCTTCCTCCGTGAAGCTTTTCAAGTGATTCCAAGCCTCAGTAAAACCTTGGTGAGTTGGATTTCCAGGGAAATTAGATTCATGACAAAAGACCTTCTGAATGTTGAGATATCTGTTTTGGACTGAACCCCTGTGCTGGCATCTCCGAGGTAGCCGGTTTGGACCACAAAGCTTCTCCAAATCTCAGGCTGTTGGGCACGATCAATGCTTTCATTTCTCAGAAGCTGAACTTCTCTTTCCTGGATACTCAAAACAAACACTAAAAGACCAGGATCAAACGTGCAAGACAAATACTTGTTCAAACCAAAAATCAAGATATCTTTTCCAAGAACAAGTAGCACACATTTCAGCTTGTCAAGATGCACATCAAAGTAGACATTACAGACCAGAATTTTATCAAGATATGCAACAATAGTATTCATTTTCAAGACGTGCATTTCCTGCTCTACATCTGAACACACAAGCTTAAGTTCAGATTGAGAATCAACTATTAAAGACTCAAGATGTTTTTCAAAGAAAGTGTTGTAAACCATAATATCATCCAGGCTCAAATCAACACAATTATCAAGAATTGATCTCAGAAAATGCCATGTTTTATCAGTTTCAGAACACAAGAGATCAGGCTGCAAAACAGAATCACAAAAATCAAGATCACAAAAATCAGTTTCAGTTTCAAGTGATTTTTGTTTCAGCATCTTTTTAATCAAGAAATCGTCCAATGCACAAGAGGATGGAAACAAATCATCAGTGATCAATGCATGTTTAGAAGAACTCAGATCAAAGCCATTCTCTTTAAAAACAAACAAATCAAAAGATTTTCTAGCACAAAAATCAGTTTGTTTCAAATCAAGCTCAAGAAATTTTTCAAAACGATCAAAGTCTTTGCTATGCCTTAATGATATTAGGAGTTTTCAAGGCTCCTAAGACAAATGATGTAGTATAAAAGATTGTCGAACCAATTCTAAGGGATTTCAAAGCACCGAGAATGCAAGTACGTGCTTAATCTAAGTGAAACCGATAATTTGGATGGTTTTAAACTACTACTAATAATAGAATGCAATAACAGAACAATAAAACAATAAAAGAAGTGACTTTCTTTGGTTATGATAAAAGAGAACTCATGGGTATTGGAATTAGACCTTGGGTGATCAAGTTTCGAACTAAGGATGGCAAATGATCAATCAAACTATCAACCTTAAGCTTAGACACAATCTTAAACAAACTCTATGTCTAGATGAATGTTCATTTACTAACATATTTCAAACATCAAATGTCTTTGGTTGAATAATATGAAAGCAATCATTACTAACAAGTCTATTGGCTATCTTAACACCTTTAACAACAAATGTCTTTGGTAAAGTATGTTAAAAGCTTAGGAGAGTTGTCTCAGGCATTTCATCAAACACCTTGTGGGTGGGAAATGCCTAAAGATCAACTTTTGAGAAGGCAACTCAGAAGATGCATTATGAATACTCTACTAGCAAGGAATAAGAAGGATCTACACTATAACATCCTAGATCTAGCATAATCACCCTTAATCTCCCTAACCCATGAATTCAAGAGTGGATTACTCACTACTCTTCATGAATCCTCTTAAACCCATATTGGATTTCAGATTAATCATGTAGAGAAATACAGATAATAGATTCGAAATCAACATGATAACATATGATCAATGAATCAAAGAGATCCCCTTTTTCAAGGTTTTTGGTGGTTTTCTTCAGAACAAAGATAATCAGCCTCTGATGGCTTACCAAAGATACTTAAACATAGGTTTAGAAAGTAAAAAACGTGCCTAATGAAATGACCAAAAGGCCCTTGAGTAAACATGAATTCGAGCAAACAATAGGCGCGCAGCGACCTCCAGTAGTCGCTCCGAGAGGTCGCTCCAGGCTTCGGGAGCGACCTGGAGGGGTCGCTGCGAGACGTCGCTCCGGGCCAGTTTTCGTGTCTCCGAGCGATGAAAACGCGAGCGACTTCTCCACGTCGCTCTGGTAAGGTCGCTCCAGGCTTCGGGAGCGACCTCAGTGGGTCGCTCTGAGAGGTCGCTCCGGCTCCATTGTGTTGTCGTCACGCAATAGAAACGCGAGCGACCTCGGAGTGTCACTCTGGCCAAGTCGCTCTGGGCTTCGGGAGCGACCTGGAGTGGTCGCTCTGATAGGTCGCTCCGGGTCAGTTTTCGGCTTCCACCGGGATGAAATGGCGAGCGACTTCTCCGCATCGTTCTGGTAAGGTCGCTCTGATAAGGCAGGTCAGAGCGACTTGACGGTGTCGCTCCGGGAAGTCGCTCCCAACGCTCTGCTCGTCCAATGATCATCCTTACACCTCTTTCGAGCTCCAAATACACTCAAATGTCTCCGAGAACTCCATGTGGTACTCTAATACCTGATAAAGACTCATGTATGCAAAATGCAACCTAAACATGGCTAAATCCTAGTCTTATATGATCAAAATGCACATGGGTGAATGGATAAAACAATGGAAATATGCAAGATATCAACTCCCCCAAACTTGTTCTTTTACTTGTCCACAAGTGAACTTTCTAGAACTCATAGGGAGAGAGGTTTGAAGGTGGGAGCTCATAGCCAAAAGAAACACAACTAGCACTCAATTCAACATCTAATCCAACATGAGCACACTCTCTTATCACACTCTAGCTTCTCTAGGCCTATCTCAACTCCTTTTGCCCTTATACTCATCATCAAGCATCAACACATTCAAATCAACCAACTCTCACATTCATTAATCATAAAACATCAAGTGAATTCTTGCAAATGGTCAGTTGGTCCAAATCATTTGGGTAAGGGGAGGCTTTTTAATCAAGTGAGTCAAGGGGTTCAAGATATATGATATTTAAGGTGGTATACTCTCAAGACAAGTAGCCTTGACATTGCACATAATATATCTAAGAAAGTGATCAACTCATGCATACAATGCTCAATCTCCATTGTTCTACCATTTTCCCAAACATATATGATAAACATTTATTTCCCCATTCCAAACCCAACTCACATCTCTCACCCAAGAACTTCAAAAGCATTTCCCAACATAAAACTCTTTTTTTTTTTACAAGGGATTTCTTACACTTTTTGAACACCTCTTAGCTCATACTAATTTTGCTAGCCCCCTTTCTTTATTCTTTTTTTTTTTTTTTATGTTTGGGGGCCAAGACTTTTCACAAATTGAGCTAGAAGTTTCTCTACTTATCCCATAAAGACTAGTCAATTGAGCGCAAGAGTTCACTCTTTTCCTTCAACTTTCTCATACTCCCAAATCAAACTTTACAACACTCACCCCCATCCTATGGCTAGACAATAATGTGCCTAATCTAGCAAGAATGAAGATCAAGCATTGTCGTTCCCGATACTCTCAACATTATGTGCATGCAAGACTTTCTGAAAAAGGCCTCACTCATCAATCAATGAAGGCTTAAAAGGAGGAATGGATTTGGGGGAGAGGTCTACCACTAGAGGTTGTCAAAAAGATTGGCATAAAGGATGTGACAACTCAAGTGTGTATATCCATGATTCAGTACACAAGGGACCATGAGCAAGATGCATTAAGTTCGTTCAGTTCAAATAAGGTTGTAGTTGGCTTCAAAGACTGAGTTTCAGCAATCAACAAGTTTCAGGAAGAGCTTTCAAGGCTCGAAGCATACAAGTCTTTTTGAGAGGTGCATAAGCTACTCAGGTGCAAAGTAGTGTTCTTTACAAGGCATTTAAAATCATTGCTCCCAATGCAAGTGAATGCAACCTATATGCTCTAGACTCTCCTAGAAATGCAAATGATGCAAACTAAATGATTTTTTTTATATGCAAATAGGTATGCAATGCATGACTCAATGAAAAAACATCAAAGCAAACATGATCAAATACTTGGTACCTCCCCTAGACTTAAGTCACACAGTCTCTGTGTTGTCAAGTGTAGGAGAGATACCCAAAGATGAAGCTAAAATACAGAAAAGAAATGGTATATACAATGGAATGGTGGTGGAGTGGTACCTCAAGTGGAAAGTGGAGAAGGAGGATCCTTCCCACCTTCAAGAGTGATGGTGAGGACCTGAGAGAGAAGCTCTTGAAGCTTGATTGGATCATCTTGGAGCTGATGAGTCCTTGTGGCCTTCTTGTCATGAGCAGCCTTTGTGGCTCTACTCACCTCCTCCTTTTTAGCACTTTCCAAGTGCTCATCACACATCTCTTTAGAGGACTCTCCATCAAGACTTTCTTTCTCACTAACAACCACTGCATCCTTGATCTTCTCAATGTAGAGGTCTCCACAAGTGATGGTTCCACAATACTCAACATCCAGTGGAGACTGAATTGGGTAAGAGACAGCTTTGTTCACATTGAGGAGTGTGACCTTCTTGTTGGCAAAATCGATGCAAGCACCCACAGTAGTAAGGAATGGTGTGCCCAAGATCAATGGAACTCTCTTCTCAGTTGCCATCTTCAAGACAGTGAGGTCTATAGGGATGGTGCAAGATCCAATCTTCAAAGGGAAATCCTTGATGAGACCAATAGGGGTAGTAGAAGAAGAATCCCCAAACGTGAGAGAGGAAGTATCTGGCTCCATGTGTTCAATCTCAAGACTCTTCACCATCTCCATTGAGATCACATTCACACTTGCACCAGAATCAACAAGAGCATCATCAAAGGTGAGCTTACCAAGGGAGCGAGACAAGGTGAACTTCCCTTGGGATTCTACTTTAGGGAGAGACTTTGGTGTGATGGCTGGATCAAGTTTCAAAGTTGAAATGTTGAGAAGCTCTGCTACTTCTGCTTGGTGGTCTACAATGTCCTTGATGAGCATCATTTGGACATGAGCCTCACGCATACCCGAGATCTCTGGAAGCTTAACTCCAATATCACTTAGGTCTTTTCTGAACTTGGAAATCACCTTCTTTTGAGCTTTGGTGAGGACCCTTTGTGGAAATGGGAGCTTGTCATAGGGTGACTGCTCAACCTCAGTGGTTTCCTCCAGCTTGACCTCTTTCAGCTTCTGGTTAGCTCTCTTCGCAATTGGTTTCTCAGGCATGGGTTCATCTCCCTTCAAAATCTTTGCTTCAACCATTTTGTCAGCGTCCTCCACAATCTTTGCTTCAGCTGTTGCTACAATCAGATGCTCAACCTGTTCAATCTCAGTTCCAAACACCAATCTTTCGATTTCATCTACCTCTTTCTTGTGGTTACTCAATTCAATCCATGAAGAAGTGGTAGAGAGGACAACATTGCAATACTCCTTGGGTTTTTGCTCAGATTTTTCAGGTAGAGACCCTTGCTGGCGATTCTGGTGAGTGGTCATGGAAGCAAACTGGTTTTCCAAAGCCCTGAACTTGTTGTTGAGCTCATTGTAACTTCCATCAATCTTGGAGTGAAGGTTCTTCAACTCATATCCAACCTGCTTTTCACTTCTAGTCTGAGACTCCAAGATCTGTTTCAAAGCACAGCTTAAGTAAAACAATTCATGAAAAGGTTTAAACAAAACGTTTTTCAACCAAGTAAAGATGTGTTTTCTTTTGGAAATTCTCGGATTCAAAACGTTTTCATGATGAGCAGAGACAATCAACTCATGATCCTTACAGTGCTTTTGGTTTGGACATGAGGTTGACTGAGGCAACACCTTTGGTTCATGGAGGATTGGTTTTGGCTCAGACCGCTTCTTTCTTGGGCCTGAATCTCCATTAGAAGTCTGGTAGTTGCGGATAAACAGGCTGGAGAACCTCCGGTTTGGAAAATTCATAACTCCTTCCTCCGTGAAGCTTTTCAAGTGATTCCAAGCCTCAGTAAAACCTTGGTGAGTTGGATTTCCAGGGAAATTAGATTCATGACAAAAGACCTTCTGAATGTTGAGATATCTGTTTTGGACTGAACCCCTGTGCTGGCATCTCCGAGGTAGCCGGTTTGGACCACAAAGCTTCTCCAAATCTCAGGCTGTTGGGCACGATCAATGCTTTCATTTCTCAGAAGCTGAACTTCTCTTTCCTGGATACTCAAAACAAACACTAAAAGACCAGGATCAAACGTGCAAGACAAATACTTGTTCAAACCAAAAATCAAGATATCTTTTCCAAGAACAAGTAGCACACATTTCAGCTTGTCAAGATGCACATCAAAGTAGACATTACAGACCAGAATTTTATCAAGATATGCAACAATAGTATTCATTTTCAAGACGTGCATTTCCTGCTCTACATCTGAACACACAAGCTTAAGTTCAGATTGAGAATCAACTATTAAAGACTCAAGATGTTTTTCAAAGAAAGTGTTGTAAACCATAATATCATCCAGGCTCAAATCAACACAATTATCAAGAATTGATCTCAGAAAATGCCATGTTTTATCAGTTTCAGAACACAAGAGATCAGGCTGCAAAACAGAATCACAAAAATCAAGATCACAAAAATCAGTTTCAGTTTCAAGTGATTTTTGTTTCAGCATCTTTTTAATCAAGAAATCGTCCAATGCACAAGAGGATGGAAACAAATCATCAGTGATCAATGCATGTTTAGAAGAACTCAGATCAAAGCCATTCTCTTTAAAAACAAACAAATCAAAAGATTTTCTAGCACAAAAATCAGTTTGTTTCAAATCAAGCTCAAGAAATTTTTCAAAACGATCAAAGTCTTTGCTATGCCTTAATGATATTAGGAGTTTTCAAGGCTCCTAAGACAAATGATGTAGTATAAAAGATTGTCGAACCAATTCTAAGGGATTTCAAAGCACCGAGAATGCAAGTACGTGCTTAATCTAAGTGAAACCGATAATTTGGATGGTTTTAAACTACTACTAATAATAGAATGCAATAACAGAACAATAAAACAATAAAAGAAGTGACTTTCTTTGGTTATGATAAAAGAGAACTCATGGGTATTGGAATTAGACCTTGGGTGATCAAGTTTCGAACTAAGGATGGCAAATGATCAATCAAACTATCAACCTTAAGCTTAGACACAATCTTAAACAAACTCTATGTCTAGATGAATGTTCATTTACTAACATATTTCAAACATCAAATGTCTTTGGTTGAATAATATGAAAGCAATCATTACTAACAAGTCTATTGGCTATCTTAACACCTTTAACAACAAATGTCTTTGGTAAAGTATGTTAAAAGCTTAGGAGAGTTGTCTCAGGCATTTCATCAAACACCTTGTGGGTGGGAAATGCCTAAAGATCAACTTTTGAGAAGGCAACTCAGAAGATGCATTATGAATACTCTACTAGCAAGGAATAAGAAGGATCTACACTATAACATCCTAGATCTAGCATAATCACCCTTAATCTCCCTAACCCATGAATTCAAGAGTGGATTACTCACTACTCTTCATGAATCCTCTTAAACCCATATTGGATTTCAGATTAATCATGTAGAGAAATACAGATAATAGATTAGAAATCAACAGGATAACATATGATCAATGAATCAAAGAGATCCCCTTTTTCAAGGTTTTTGGTGGTTTTCTTCAGAACAAAGATAATCAGCCTCTGATGGCTTACCAAAGATACTTAAACATAGGTTTAGAAAGTAAAAAACGTGCCTAATGAAATGACCAAAAGGCCCTTGAGTAAACATGAATTCGAACAAACAATAGGCGCGCAGCGACCTCCAGTAGTCGCTCCGAGAGGTCGCTCCAGGCTTCGGGAGCGACCTGTAGGGGTCGCTGCGAGACGTCGCTCCGGGCCCGTTTTCGTGTCTCCGAGCGATGAAAACGCGAGCGACTTCTCCATGTCGCTCTGGTAAGGTCGCTCCAGGCTTCGGGAGCGACCTCAGTGGGTCGCTCTGAGAGGTCGCTCCGGCTCCATTGTGTTGTCGTCACGCAATAGAAACGCGAGCGACCTCGGAGTGTCACTCTGGCCAAGTCGCTCTGGGCTTCGGGAGCGACCTGGAGTGGTCGCTCTGATAGGTCGCTCCGGGTCAGTTTTCGGCTTCCACCGGGATGAAATGGCGAGCGACTTCTCCGCATCGTTCTGGTAAGGTCGCTCTGATAAGGCAGGTCAGAGCGACTTGACGGTGTCGCTCCGGGAAGTCGCTCCCAACGCTCTGCTCGTCCAATGATCATCCTTACACCTCTTTCGAGCTCCAAATACACTCAAATGTCTCCGAGAACTCCATGTGGTACTCTAATACCTGATAAAGACTCATGTATGCAAAATGCAACCTAAACATGGCTAAATCCTAGTCTTATATGATCAAAATGCACATGGGTGAATGGATAAAACAATGGAAATATGCAAGATATCAACTCCCCCAAACTTGTTCTTTTACTTGTCCACAAGTGAACTTTCTAGAACTCATAGGGAGAGAGGTTTGAAGGTGGGAGCTCATAGCCAAAAGAAACACAACTAGCACTCAATTCAACATCTAATCCAACATGAGCACACTCTCTTATCACACTCTAGCTTCTCTAGGCCTATCTCAACTCCTTTTGCCCTTATACTCATCATCAAGCATCCACACATTCAAATCAACCAACTCTCACATTCATTAATCATAAAACATCAAGTGAATTCTTGCAAATGGTCAGTTGGTCCAAATCATTTGGGTAAGGGGAGGCTTTTTAATCAAGTGAGTCAAGGGGTTCAAGATATATGATATTTAAGGTGGTATACTCTCAAGACAAGTAGCCTTGACATTGCACATAATATATCTAAGAAAGTGATCAACTCATGCATACAATGCTCAATCTCCATTGTTCTACCCTTTTCCCAAACATATATGATAAACATTTATTTCCCCATTCCAAACCCAACTCACATCTCTCACCCAAGAACTTCAAAAGCATTTCCCAACATAAAACTCTTTTTTTTTTTTACAAGGGATTTCTTACACTTTTTGAACACCTCTTAGCTCATACTAATTTTGCTAGCCCCCTTTCTTTATTCTTTTTTTTTTTTTTACGTTTAGGGCCAAGACTTTTCACAAATTGAGCTAGAAGTTTCTCTACTTATCCCATAAAGACTAGTCAATTGAGCGCAAGAGTTCACTCTTTTCCTTCAACTTTCTCATACTCCCAAATCAAACTTTACAACACTCACCCCCATCCTATGGCTAGACAATAATGTGCCTAATCTAGCAAGAATGAAGATCAAGCATTGTCGTTCCCGATACTCTCAACATTATGTGCATGCAAGACTTTCCGAAAAAGGCCTCACTCATCAATCAATGAAGGCTTAAAAGGAGGAATAGATTTTGGGGAGAGGTCTACCACTAGAGGTTGTCAAAAAGATTGGCATAAAGGATGTGACAACTCAAGTGTGTATATCCATGATTCAGTACACAAGGGACCATGAGCAAGATGCATTAAGTTCGTTCAGTTCAAATAAGGTTGTAGTTGGCTTCAAAGACTGAGTTTCAGCAATCAACAAGTTTCAGGAAGAGCTTTCAAGGCTCGAAGCATACAAGTCTTTTTGAGAGGTGCATAAGCTACTCAGGTGCAAAGTAGTGTTCTTTACAAGGCATTTAAAATCATTGCTCCCAATGCAAGTGAATGCAACCTATATGCTCTAGACTCTCCTAGAAATGCAAATGATGCAAACTAAATGATTTTTTTTATATGCAAATAGGTATGCAATGCATGACTCAATGAAAAAACATCAAAGCAAACATGATCAAATACTTGGTACCTCCCCTAGACTTAAGTCACACAGTCTCTGTGTTGTCAAGTGTAGGAGAGATACCCAAAGATGAAGCTAAAATACAAAAAAGAAATGGTATATACAATGGAATGGTGGTGGAGTGGTACCTCTAAGTGGAAAGTGGAGAAGGAGGATCCTTCCCACCTTCAAGAGTGATGGTGAGGACCTGAGAGAGAAGCTCTTGAAGCTTGATTGGATCATCTTGGAGCTGATGAGTCCTTGTGGCCTTCTTGTCATGAGCAGCCTTTGTGGCTCTACTCACCTCCTCCTTTTTAGCACTTTCCAAGTGCTCATCACACATCTCTTTAGAGGACTCTCCATCAAGACTTTCTTTCTCACTAACAACCACTGCATCCTTGATCTTCTCAATGTAGAGGTCTCCACAAGTGATGGTTCCACAATACTCAACATCCAGTGGAGACTGAATTGGGTAAGAGACAGCTTTGTTCACATTGAGGAGTGTGACCTTCTTGTTGGCAAAATCGATGCAAGCACCCACAGTAGTAAGGAATGGTGTGCCCAAGATCAATGGAACTCTCTTCTCAGTTGCCATCTTCAAGACAGTGAGGTCTATAGGGATGGTGCAAGATCCAATCTTCAAAGGGAAATCCTTGATGAGACCAATAGGGGTAGTAGAAGAAGAATCCCCAAACGTGAGAGAGGAAGTATCTGGCTCCATGTGTTCAATCTCAAGACTCTTCACCATCTCCATTGAGATCACATTCACACTTGCACCAGAATCAACAAGAGCATCATCAAAGGTGAGCTTACCAAGGGAGCGAGACAAGGTGAACTTCCCTTGGGATTCTACTTTAGGGAGAGACTTTGGTGTGATGGCTGGATCAAGTTTCAAAGTTGAAATGTTGAGAAGCTCTGCTACTTCTGCTTGGTGGTGTACAATGTCCTTGATGAGCATCATTTGGACATGAGCCTCACGCATACCCGAGATCTCTGGAAGCTTAACTCCAATATCACTTAGGTCTTTTCTGAACTTGGAAATCACCTTCTTTTGAGCTTTGGTGAGGACCCTTTGTGGAAATGGGAGCTTGTCATAGGGTGACTGCTCAACCTCAGTGGTTTGCTCCAGCTTGACCTCTTTCAGCTTCTGGTTAGCTCTCTTCGCAATTGGTTTCTCAGCCATGGGTTCATCTCCCTTCAAAATCTTTGCTTCAACCATTTTGTCAGCGTCCTCCACAATCTTTGCTTCAGCTGTTGCTACAATCAGATGCTCAACCTGTTCAATCTCAGTTCCAAACACCAATCTTTCGATTTCATCTACCTCTTTCTTGTGGTTACTCAATTCAATCCATGAAGAAGTGGTAGAGAGGACAACATTGCAATACTCCTTGGGTTTTTGCTCAGATTTTTCAGGTAGAGACCCTTGCTGGCGATTCTGGTGAGTGGTCATGGAAGCAAACTGGTTTTCCAAAGCCCTGAACTTGTTGTTGAGCTCATTGTAACTTCCATCAATCTTGGAGTGAAGGTTCTTCAACTCATATCCAACCTGCTTTTCACTTCTAGTATGAGACTCCAAGATCTGTTTCAAAGCACAGCTTAAGTAAAACAATTCATGAAAAGGTTTAAACAAAACGTTTTTCAACCAAGTAAAGATGTGTTTTCTTTTGGAAATTCTCGGATTCAAAGCGTTTTCATGATGAGCAGAGACAATCAACTCATGATCCTTACAGTGCTTTTGGTTTGGACATGAGGTTGACTGAGGCAACACCTTTGGTTCATGGAGGATTGGTTTTGGCTCAGACCGCTTCTTTCTTGGGCCTGAATCTCCATTAGAAGTCTGGTAGTTGCGGATAAACAGGCTGGAGAACCTCCGGTTTGGAAAATTCATAACTCCTTCCTCCGTGAAGCTTTTCAAGTGATTCCAAGCCTCAGTAAAACCTTGGTGAGTTGGATTTCCAGGGAAATTAGATTCATGACAAAAGACCTTCTGAATGTTGAGATATCTGTTTTGGACTGAACCCCTGTGCTGGCATCTCCGAGGTAGCCGGTTTGGACCACAAAGCTTCTCCAAATCTCAGGCTGTTGGGCACGATCAATGCTTTCATTTCTCAGAAGCTGAACTTCTCTTTCCTGGATACTCAAAACAAACACTAAAAGACCAGGATCAAACGTGCAAGACAAATAGTTGTTCAAACCAAAAATCAAGATATCTTTTCCAAGAACAAGTAGCACACATTTCAGCTTGTCAAGATGCACATCAAAGTAGACATTACAGACCAGAATTTTATCAAGATATGCAACAATAGTATTCATTTTCAAGACGTGCATTTCCTGCTCTACATCTGAACACACAAGCTTAAGTTCAGATTGAGAATCAACTATTAAAGACTCAAGATGTTTTTCAAAGAAAGTGTTGTAAACCATAATATCATCCAGACTCAAATCAACACAATTATCAAGAATTGATCTCAGAAAATGCCATGTTTTATCAGTTTCAGAACACAAGAGATCAGGCTGCAAAACAGAATCACAAAAATCAAGATCACAAAAATCAGTTTCAGTTTCAAGTGATTTTTGTTTCAGCATCTTTTTAATCAAGAAATCGTCCAATGCACAAGAGGATGGAAACAAATCATCAGTGATCAATGCATGTTTAGAAGAACTCAGATCAAAGCCATTCTCTTTAAAAACAAACAAATCAAAAGATTTTCTAGCACAAAAATCAGTTTGTTTCAAATCAAGCTCAAGAAATTTTTCAAAACGATCAAAGTCTTTGCTATGCCTTAATGATATTAGGAGTTTTCAAGGCTCCTAAGACAAATGATGTAGTATAAAAGATTGTCGAACCAATTCTAAGGGATTTCAAAGCACCGAGAATGCAAGTACGTGCTTAATCTAAGTGAAACCGATAATTTGGATGGTTTTAAACTACTACTAATAATAGAATGCAATAACAGAACAATAAAACAATAAAAGAAGTGACTTTCTTTGGTTATGATAAAAGAGAACTCATGGGTATTGGAATTAGACCTTGGGTGATCAAGTTTCGAACTAAGGATGGCAAATGATCAATCAAACTATCAACCTTAAGCTTAGACACAATCTTAAACAAACTCTATGTCTAGATGAATGTTCATTTACTAACATATTTCAAACATCAAATGTCTTTGGTTGAATAATATGAAAGCAATCATTACTAACAAGTCTATTGGCTATCTTAACACCTTTAACAACAAATGTCTTTGGTAAAGTATGTTAAAAGCTTAGGAGAGTTGTCTCAGGCATTTCATCAAACACCTTGTGGGTGGGAAATGCCTAAAGATCAACTTTTGAGAAGGCAACTCAGAAGATGCATTATGAATACTCTACTAGCAAGGAATAAGAAGGATCTACACTATAACATCCTAGATCTAGCATAATCACCCTTAATCTCCCTAACCCATGAATTCAAGAGTGGATTACTCACTACTCTTCATGAATCCTCTTAAACCCATATTGGATTTCAGATTAATCATGTAGAGAAATACAGATAATAGATTAGAAATCAACAGGATAACATATGATCAATGAATCAAAGAGATCCCCTTTTTCAAGGTTTTTGGTGGTTTTCTTCAGAACAAAGATAATCAGCCTCTGATGGCTTACCAAAAATACGTGCCTAATGAAATGACCAAAAGGCCCTTGAGTAAACATGAATTCGAGCAAACAATAGGCGCGCAGCGACCTCCAGTAGTCGCTCCGAGAGGTCGCTCCTGGCTTTGGGAGCGACCTGGAGGGGTCGCTGCGAGACGTCGCTCCGGGCCCGTTTTCATGTCTCCGAGCGATGAAAACGCGAGCGACTTCTCCACGTCGCTCTGGTAAGGTCGCTCCAGGCTTCGGGAGCGACCTCAGTGGGTCGCTCTGAGAGGTCGCTCCGGCTCCATTGTGTTGTCGTCACGCAATAGAAACGCGAGCGACCTCGGAGTGTCACTCTGGCCAAGTCGCTCTGGGCTTCGGGAGCAACCTGGAGTGGTCGCTCTGATAGGTCGCTCCGGGTCAGTTTTCGGCTTCCACCGGGATGAAATGGCGAGCGACTTCTCCGCATCGTTCTGGTAAGGTCGCTCTGATAAGGCAGGTCAGAGCGACTTGACGGTGTCGCTCCGGGAAGTCGCTCCCAACGCTCTGCTCGTCCAATGATCATCCTTACACCTCTTTCGAGCTCCAAATACACTCAAATGTCTCCGAGAACTCCATGTGGTACTCTAATACCTGATAAAGACTCATGTATGCAAAATGCAACCTAAACATGGCTAAATCCTAGTCTTATATGATCAAAATGCACATGGGTGAATGGATAAAACAATGGAAATATGCAAGATATCAACTCCCCCAAACTTGTTCTTTTACTTGTCCACAAGTGAACTTTCTAGAACTCATAGGGAGAGAGGTTTGAAGGTGGGAGCTCATAGCCAAAAGAAACACAGCTAGCACTCAATTCAACATCTAATCCAACATGAGCACACTCTCTTATCACACTCTAGCTTCTCTAGGCCTATCTCAACTCCTTTTGCCCTTATACTCATCATCAAGCATCCACACATTCAAATCAACCAACTCTCACATTCATTAATCATAAAACATCAAGTGAATTCTTGCAAATGGTCAGTTGGTCCAAATCATTTGGGTAAGGGGAGGCTTTTTAATCAAGTGAGTCAAGGGGTTCAAGATATATGATATTTAAGGTGGTATACTCTCAAGACAAGTAGCCTTGACATTGCACATAATATATCTAAGAAAGGGATCAACTCATGCATACAATGCTCAATCTCCATTGTTCTACCCTTTTCCCAAACATATATGATACACATTTATTTCCCCATTCCAAACCCAACTCACATATCTCACCCAAGAACTTCAAATGCATTTCCCAACATAAAACTCTTTTTTTTTACAAGGGATTTCTTACACTTTTTGAACACCTCTTAGCTCATACTAATTTTGCTAGCCCCCTTTCTTTATTCTTTTTTTTTTTATGTTTGGGGGCCAAGACTTTTCACCAATTGAGCTAGAAGTTTCTCTACTTATCCCATAAAGACTAGTCAATTGAGCGCAAGAGTTCACTCTTTTCCTTCAACTTTCTCATACTCCCAAATCAAACTTTACAACACTCACCCCCATCCTATGGCTAGACAATAATGTGCCTAATCTAGCAAGAATGAAGATCAAGCATTGTCGTTCCCGATACTCTCAACATTATGTGCATCCAAGACTTTCCGAAAAAGGCCTCACTCATCAATCAATGAAGGCTTAAAAGGAGGAATGGATTTTGGGGAGAGGTCTACCACTAGAGGTTGTCAAAAAGATTGGCATAAAGGATGTGACAACTCAAGTGTGTATATTCATGATTCAGTACACAAGGGACCATGAGAAAGATGCATTAAGTTCGTTCAGTTCAAATAAGGTTGTAGTTGGCTTCAAAGACTGAGTTTCAGCAATCAACAAGTTTCAGGAAGAGCTTTCAAGGCTCGAAGCATACAAGTATTTTTGAGAGGTGCATAAGCTACTCAGGTGCAAAGTAGTGTTCTTTACAAGGCATTTAAAATCATTGCTCCCAATGCAAGTGAATGCAACCTATATGCTCTAGACTCTCCTAGAAATGCAAATGATGCAAACTAAATGATTTTTTTTTATATGCAAATAGGTATGCAATGCATGACTCAATGAAAAAACATCAAAGCAAACATGATCAAATACTTGGTATCTCCCCTAGACTTAAGTCACACAGTCTCTGTGTTGTCAAGTGTAGGAGAGATACCCAAAGATGAAGCTAAAATACAGAAAAGAAATGGTATATACAATGGAATGGTGGTGGAGTGGTACCTCAAGTGGAAAGTGGAGAAGGAGGATCCTTCCCACCTTCAAGAGTGATGGTGAGGACCTGAGAGAGAAGCTCTTGAAGCTTGATTGGATCATCTTGGAGCTGATGAGTCCTTGTGGCCTTCTTGTCATGAGCAGCCTTTGTGGCTCTACTCACCTCCTCCTTTTTAGCACTTTCCAAGTGCTCATCACACATCTCTTTAGAGGACTCTCCATCAAGACTTTCTTTCTCACTAACAACCACTGCATCCTTGATCTTCTCAATGGAGAGGTCTCCACAAGTGATGGTTCCACAATACTCAACATCCAGTGGAGACTGAATTGGGTAAGAGACAGCTTTGTTAACATTGAGGAGTGTGACCTTCTTGTTGGCAAAATCGATGCAAGCACCCACAGTAGTAAGGAATGGTGTGCCCAAGATCAATGGAACTCTCTTCTCAGTTGCCATCTTCAAGACAGTGAGGTCTATAGGGATGGTGCAAGATCCAATCTTCAAAGGGAAATCCTTGATGAGACCAATAGGGGTAGTAGAAGAAGAATCCCCAAACGTGAGAGAGGAAGTATCTGGCTCCATGTGTTCAATCTCAAGACTCTTCACCATCTCCATTGAGATCACATTCACACTTGCACCAGAATCAACAAGAGCATCATCAAAGGTGAGCTTACCAAGGGAGCGAGACAAGGTGAACTTCCCTTGGGATTCTACTTTAGGGAGAGACTTTGGTGTGATGGCTGGATCAAGTTTCAAAGTTGAAATGTTGAGAAGCTCTGCTACTTCTGCTTGGTGGTGTACAATGTCCTTGATGAGCATCATTTGGACATGAGCCTCACGCATACCCGAGATCTCTGGAAGCTTAACTCCAATATCACTTAGGTCTTTTCTGAACTTGGAAATCACCTTCTTTTGAGCTTTGGTGAGGACCCTTTGTGGAAATGGGAGCTTGTCATAGGGTGACTGCTCAACCTCAGTGGTTTCCTCCAGCTTGACCTCTTTCAACTTCTGGTTAGCTCTCTTCGCAATTGGTTTCTCAGGCATGGGTTCATCTCCCTTCAAAATCTTTGCTTCAACCATTTTGTCAGCGTCCTCCACAATCTTTGCTTCAGCTGTTGCTACAATCAGATGCTCAACCTGTTCAATCTCAGTTCCAAACACCAATCTTTCGATTTCATCTACCTCTTTCTTGTGGTTACTCAATTCAATCCATGAAGAAGTGGTAGAGAGGACAACATTGCAATACTCCTTGGGTTTTTGCTCAGATTTTTCAGGTAGAGACCCTTGCTGGCGATTCTGGTGAGTGGTCATGGAAGCAAACTGGTTTTCCAAATTCCTGAACTTGTTGTTGAGCTCATTGTAACTTCCATCAATCTTGGAGTGAAGGTTCTTCAACTCATATCCAACCTGCTTTTCACTTCTAGTCTGAGACTCCAAGATCTGTTTCAGTAGAACATCAGTGTTGCTTTCCTGAGGAGTAGAGGTAGAAATATTAGCTTTTTGTTGAGAAGACTGGTTCCCTTTGTTGGAGAAACCAGGAGGAGGGTTTTGCTGAAGCTGATAGCTGCCTTGCTGGTTGTTCCGAGGCTGATAACCATTCTGCTGGTTGTTGGAATATGATTTCTGTTGGTAGTTGTTGTACTGAAAGTTGGGCTCTTTTTTGTACCAGCTACCATTGTTGTTGATGAAACACAACTCTTCTTTCCCTTCCAAACCCTCAACTTCATGGACAACAGGTGTTGCTTCTTGGTTTGGGTTACCAACAAAGTGCAGCTGCTCTTGGATGGTTTATCTGCAATGAGGATGTCTATCTTATCCTGTAGAGCCTTCAACTCCTTCCTCATCTGCTTTTCATCTGTTCTACTGCCTCTGTCGTAATCTCCACTGTAGACTGCATCACTCTTTACCATGTTGTCAACCAGCTCTTATGCATCTTCCTCAGTTCTCCCCAAGAAGAACCCATTGCTAGTTGTATCCAGTCTGGCTCTGTACTTAGGAAGAGCACCACGGTAGAATGTGCTCAGCAAGCTTTCTTTAGAGAAACCATGGTGAGGGCATTGAGCTTGGTAGCCCTTGAATCTCTCCCAGGCTTCACTGAATCCTTTCAAGCCCTTCTGTTGAAAGCTGGAGATCTCATTTCTCAGCTTAGCAGTTCTTGAAGTAGAGAAGAACTTCTCCAAGAATGCTTTCTTGCAGTCATCCCAAGTGGTGATAGAGTCGCTGGGTAGGGACTTCTCCCACTAACGCACCTTATCCCCCAAAGAGAAAGGGAATAACTTGAGCTTTAAGGCGTCCTCTGACACACCATTGGTTTTTGACAACCCACAGTAGCTGTCGAACCTGTCCAAGTGATCATATGGGTCCTCTAGAACCAAGCCATGATACTTGTTGTTCTCGATCACGTTGAGGAGTCCTGACTTGACCTCAAAGTTGTTGGTTGCCACAGCCGGTGCTCGGATTCCCAGTCTATGACCATGAATGTTGGGCCGGTCATAAGTACCAATGGATCGAGCTGCCCGCGGTTGGTGTTATGCCCCTTGTTGTGGATCTGCCATATCAATGTCCAATTCCTGCAAGTGGGCTTGTTGCTCTTCTTCTCTTCTAGCTCTAGCACACTCTCTCTCTAAAGCTCTGATGTCTGCTACTATTGGAACTAGGTTTGATTGACCCCTGCTCCTCAAGTTCATACACCTGAAAGAAAAAGGTAGGTGAAGAAGAAGAATCAGTAACAAAACAAAATTTAAAATGACTTAGTCTCAAGCAAGTGACTAAATCTCAATGTTTCAATCTACTCAGAATTTGGCAACGGCGCCAATTTGATATTAGGAGTTTTCAAGGCTCCTAAGACAAATGATGTAGTATAAAAGATTGTCAAACCAATTCTAAGGGATTTCAAAGCACCGAGAATGCAAGTACGTGCTTAATCTAAGTGCAACCGATAATTTGGATGGTTTTAAACTACTACTAATAATAGAATGCAATAACAGAACAATAAAACAATAAAAGAAGTGACTTTCTTTGGTTATGATAAAAGAGAACTCATGGGTATGGGAATTAGACCTTGGGTGATCAAGTTTCGAACTAAGGATGGCAAATGATCAATCAAACTATCAACCTTAAGCTTAGACACAATCTTAAACAAACTCTATGTCTAGATGAATGTTCATTTACTAACATATTTCAAACATCAAATGTCTTTGGTTGAATAATATGAAAGCAATCATTACTAACAAGTCTATTGGCTATCTTAACACCTTTAACAACAAATGTCTTTGGTAAAGTATGTTAAAAGCTTAGGAGAGTTGTCTCAGGCATTTCATCAAACACCTTGTGGGTGGGAAATGCCTAAAGATCAACTTTTGAGAGGCCAACTCAGAAGATGCATTATGAATACTCTACTAGCAAGGAATAAGAAGGATCTACACTATAACATCCTAGATCTAGCCTAATCACCCTTAATCTCCCTAACCCATGAATTCAAGAGTGGATTACTCACTACTCTTCATGAATCCTCTTAAACCCATATTGGATTTCAGATTAATCATGTAGAGAAATACAGATAATAGATTAGAAATCAACAAGATAACATATGATCAATGAATCAAAGAGATCCCCTTTTTCAAGGTTTTTGGTGGTTTTCTTCAGAACAAAGATAATCAGCCTCTGATGGCTTACCAAAGATACTTAAACATAGGTTTAGAAAGTAAAAAACGTGCCTAATGAAATGACCAAAAGGCCCTTGAGTAAACATGAATTCGAACAAACAATAGGCGCGCAGCGACCTCCAGTATTCGCTCCGAGAGGTCGCTCCAGGCTTCGGGAGCGACCTGGAGGGGTCGCTGTGAGACGTCGCTCCGGGCCCGTTTTCGTGTCTCCGAGCGATGAAAACGCGAGCGACTTCTCCACGTCGCTCTGGTAAGGTCGCTCCAGGCTTCGGGAGCGACCTCAGTGGGTCGCTCTGAGAGGTCGCTCCGGCTCCATTGTGTTGTCGTCACGCAATAGAAACGCGAGCGACCTCGGGGTGTCACTCTGGCCAAGTCGCTCTTGGCTTCGGGAGCGACCTGGAGTGGTTGCTCTGATAGGTTGCTCCGGGTCAGTTTTCGGCTTCCACCGGGATGAAATGGCGAGCGACTTCTCCGCATCGTTCTGGTAAGGTCGCTCTGATAAGGCAGGTCAGAGCGACTTGACGGTGTCGCTCCGGGAAGTCGCTCCCAACGCTCTGCTTGTCCAATGATCATCTTTACACCTCTTTCGAGCTCCAAATACACCCAAATGTCTCAGAGAACTCTATGTGGTACTCCAATACCTGATAAAGACTCATGTATGCAAAATGCAACCTAAACATGGCTAAATCCTAGTCTTATATGATCAAAATGCACATGGGTGAATGGATAAAACAATGGAAATATGCAAGATATCACTTAAGAACTGATCAAAACTCAAGATTATTCCAGAATTGATGCCATTGTCTTTTTGAAAATGTGGTTGATCAAGAAGTTCATCAGGTTTAAAGATTTTAAAAGAATTAATCATGCTTTCAAAAACAGATTTTGAAAGACAAAAATCTTTCACCTTTTCAAGACCAAAACGAATCACATCAAGAGAACTGATATTAACAAACATATCAGGCTGAGAATTAAGAAAATCAGATTGCTCACAGTGCTCTTGAAGTTCAAAAGACAAAGGGGCATGAGTTGTGCCGAGATCAAAGCAAAGATGGCTCTCCATAGCGATGGATGTGATGTTTGTTGCTCCTTCATCAAAGACTAGACCAGGTTCGTCCTCCTCCAAAGATAGGATCTAGATCTTTGTCAAAAGATATCCTAGTGTCAAGACGTGGTCCTTGATGTGGTAAATCTAGTGGCTCTTCCTCAAAAACCTGTGAAGACAAAACAAGACTACTCGGATGCTCTGGTTGCAAAATGGTTAGTTCTACAATAGCTTGTTCAATATCAGTTACAAACTCAGGTTCAAGAGAAGGAAGATCACATTTATTCTCACAAGTCATCAAGCTTTCGATTGGCTCTTCATCAGATTCATCAAAGATGGGTAAAGAATCTGAAAAATCTTTAAACTCTTCAACATGGGTTTCAGATTTACCTTTAGGTTTTTCACTGATGAACAACGATGGTTCAGCTACAGGTGCACATATGGATGTGCTCTTCTTATGGCTCTTGCTGATGTCTTTGAGGGCTTTCATCATTCCCTTCTCAAAGTTATCACAAAACTCTTGGACATCAAATTGAAGCAATCGCCTCTTGGGATCAGCTTCACCTTTGGACGACTTGGACTGCTCTTTGTACCTCCGGTCTGGCACCTTATATGGTTTTCTAAGGGTTGGCCTTTCCTGCACAGTAACAAACTCATCAAAAACATTCAACAAGTTTTGAGATGAAGAATGAAAATTAGCATGTCGTTGGTATTTCTCTTGGCTACTCTCCTTGAGAAGGCCAAACATCTTATCCTGAAAATTCTCAACGCAAAAGATTAGCAGATAAAAATTCTCACTCTCTCAAGTGTTTGATCCTCACCCACACAAGTGTTTCTCTCAGATTTTTGGTGATCACACACAAGTTTCTACTCAATGTTCTAAGAGAACAAATCAAAGAATCCCAATGGGCAAATCGAAGCAAACACAAGGGAATTTTCTCAAGATAGAAAGATAAGAGATTTTGGTTTTGGAATCCGTTTTAACCACCTCAAAGGCTGGATTTCTCCTCAGCCAGCAGACTTTCTCTTCCACCACCAATCCACAAATCAAACTTGAAACTTTTTTTTTTTAATTTCGTAGATCTCTTTTTTTTTTTATAAAATGGATGGTAATGAGGGGTCCGGATTCAAGATAGATAGAAGAAGAAGTGTTTATGAAGAAATGGAAGATGAGAAGATGGAATGATTCAGAAGATACCAGACGAGTGGCTCTGATACCACTTGAAGGACCCTAAGATCGGCTCACTCGAGTGGATCAGGTTTGGATATGAACTCCAGAAGGAGAACTGGTGGATTGAAGGGTCGCACGAAGGTTGCGGAAGGCCTCCGATATTCCCGACTTCAGTTGGTGCTTGATATGAATCACAAGTCCACCAAAAGAAGGGTCTCTAGTCGTTGCTTGATATGACTCACAAGTCCAACGATTTTGAGGAATGTTTACTTGGATATGACTCACCAAGAAACAAAGAAAAGTTCTACAAAGAACAAAGAGTTTCAACTCAAAACAAAGGGGAAAACAATCTCTTTATTTCGTGGCTTGTGATTACATATTTATACTACAATGAGTCAAAGAGAGACTTAATAGTTTTTGTGGAAAATCACACCTAGAAAATGAAAACAAAGACTATAAAATATTAAAGAGAGTCAAAGGCACGGAAACTGATAAAGACCAGTCAAGATAACCCTTAGGCTACTGTCCAGGTTCAAATGGTCATGCTGATCTATGGTGGGAAGGATAAGGACACACGCGGGATGATCCACACACCCGCCGGACGTTCCACACGAACGGACTGAACTTTCGGATGATCCGCTTGTCCAAGATGTGTACTGTCGTGAGACAAGTCTTGGACAGATAAGTTTCAATGCCTTAGTGAAATATAAAAGAGAAAAATCCATCAATGGGTCGGGCACTGAAGCAAGGACGTCATAACAGTCTTCGGGACACGCAGGACGCACCAAAAGGGCCATAAGAGAAAATCTGTGAACATCTTCAGATTCTTCTCGTCCCAAGTTGAATCTGGCTTGACTATCAGTCTTAGAATGTTGAATTGGCTGGAAAAGAAGTGAAGTGGGTCGATCAAATCCATCTCTAGGTCGTGGTTCCAGACTGAGCTTCAATACGGACGTATGCGGGACGGTCCAGTACAGTGCACGGTCAGTCTGTCCGGTATGCTGAGCTGGTTCCATGTACTGATCCGTGAACTGCGGCACATCACTTTCACCGAAGAGATAAGAAATCAGGGAAATAACCGAGGGATTATAACTTTACTCGACTTTCGTGTCTGGGAGAGAAATGATATTCTAACTATACGAGTCTTTGATTGTATTATCATAATTATCTCGATATGTTTTTTCGAATACAAACGACATTGTTTAGTATAGTATAAGCTGAATCAACCACGGACCGATCCATTTCAGCATATTACCAACATGATGTTCCAACATGATGTTGTTGGGAAGCGCTTAAAAACTAGGAAAAATTGCCAAAACAGAACAAAAAACAGCATGGTTGTTCTTTTGATATAAAAAGATATTTGTCCATTTTTTCTCTCTTTTACCTTTTTCTTTTTTATTAATTAATGAAATAAATAGTTTTATGAATCAAAAAAACTATAAAAAATAGTAACAATTGATAAAACACTAATATGCACAAACTAATATTTTTTTGTTCAAAAACTTATAAATTAAAATTTAAATTTACGTTCTACTAAAAGTAGATTTCGTCTTCTACGGAAAATGAGTCAGTAGAAATTGAATTCCAGATTAAACAAATTCATCTATTTTTTTAGAACGAACAATCTACTATTAATTAAACTTCTAAATATATGGAATGTCAATTCTACTAATTGTAAAGTTAGCTACTTTTTCTCAGAATGCAGTTTCTACTTTTATGAGTTATTATGAGATTCTCGGAATGCAAATTCTAGACAATACTCATACGTCTACGTGAGGTAGAATCTGCTTATGGAATTTTTGTCTTGGTTCTACGCAGTGTAGAAAGTGCATTCTACGGATAAGAAAACTTGATTTTGGCGAAATTATGGAAGTTTCAGTTAAGAAAAAAATTCTAAAAATATTTGTAATATTTTAACGTCCTAAAACGTGTATTGGTCGATTTACCTTGTCAAAAATATCAAAAAAATATATTTGTAATATTCTAACTTCCCTAAAACGCAATGTTTTTAAACCCGATCCGGACACTGAACCAGACGACTTACCGGGTCCCTGAGTCCCTGGATCGACCGCGGGTGAACCGCGGATTAATAAATGAATTAATTTTATTATATAATAATATATTAGCTATAAAAATAAAAATATAGAAACTAAAGTTTAATATTTTCTAAATATTTTTTAAAACATAAAATAATAGTTTGGATATGTATATATTTTATGTTTAAAAACATTTAGAAAATACTTAACTTTAGTTTTATATTTTTATTTTCATTTAACATGCAAAATATCAAAAAATAGTTTAAACTATTTAAAATTTTCTGGAACAAGGGAAGAGTTATGACATCTTAAAAAATCAAGACATAAAATTCATAAATATTTAAAGGTCTAATGTGAATAATAAATTAAATTTCAAATCCAAAATAAACCAAAGGTAAAAGATCGTTGTAATAAATTGCCAATAACGGAAATAAACTAAAAACAAATTACATCAACTAATTTTGATTCTTTCTACCATCGTTCACTTCATTTTCTTCAGATGGCATAACTTCATTAAAATCTAAAAATCGCAAATATAAAACTGAAAAGCGAAAAGATAACTTCTTTTTTTTTGTCAGCACCTAACTCCTTAATTGGAAACTTAGAATATAAAATATAATTTGAAAACATAATTAAAAACTAAAAAAAGAAGTAAAATTTCTTTATTGGTTCAACCGGTATCGAGTTCCAGGTGGGTCACTGGGTTTATCGGTTTAACCGCGGGTCCGGGTCGGGTTTCAAAACACTGCAAAAAGTGTATGCACTTTTTCTTTTTATTAAAATCTTTTTTAAAACGTTTTTTTTTTGCTTTTTATCAAACATTTTAATTTTAACATTTTGAAAACGTGTGTAAAAAATTAAAAATTAAAACTTTGCATAACGTTTTCAATAAAAATTTAATAAAATAAAATTTTAAACTTGATAAAAATAAAAATAAAACTTTATAAAAAGTTTTTAATAAAACGTTAGATAAAATTTATAAAAAAGTGTTTTACAAAGTTTTTTCTTTTTAAGTTTAAAACTTCTATAAACTTTTTAATAAAATAACTAAACTTTTCAATTTAAACGTTTTTTTCCTTTTATTAAACTTTTTAAAACTCAATTAAACTTTTAAATTATGTTTAATGTGTTTAATTTGATTAATCAAAGGTTAGTTTACGGATTATGAAAAAATATATTAAATAAACAATTTAAGGATTGTATTATACCAAAAGGACAACCATGATGTTTTTTTGTTACGTTTTGACAAATTTCCCTTAAATTTTACATGAAAGAGTTTGAAAATTGACGGCGGACGAAAAAGGAAATAACAAAAACATTGTCATGTCTCATGTTTCCTTCTCGACATCATTCTTTCTACTATAAAATTAAAACCGCAGTCATTTAAAATTAAAAATCTCTTATATTCAATTGAATATTCTATAAAATAAAATATTACAATATATACCTATTGTTATTACATATATCAACTTAATTAAAATATCAACACATTTTAAATTTTAACTTTCAAAATTATATATTTTCTATTAAAACTGGAGTGAAAAATATTACTTGCCTAATTTTAAGTGATTTCTTACATTTTCATCATTTTTTTAAATTAATTTTAACCATTTCATTTATTGTATTTTTCAAATAATTCGACAACATTTATTTTAGAAGTACAAAATAAAACATACATATTTTAAGTGTTTTATTACATTTTTTACATTTTTTTTCACTCTTCCTAATTACTTCATTAATTATATTTACCATAATAATTCGATAAAATTTATTTTACATGTTAACCATAATAAATTCTTTTATTTGCTTACAAAATCAGTTTGACATGAGCATCCAGGTACCCGTTCAGGTATGAATCGTTTTTATTTGGTATTGGATTTTTTATTTAAATTAAACTTCCTTGGATAATATAAAATTTCGGAAGGAGTTTGGACTCGTATCTTTCCGGGTCCGGATAAGTTTTTAGAAACCTAAAAATATCCAAATAACTTATGTGTTCAGAAATATCATCAAACAATTTATAAGAAAATAAAAATTACCACCCACACAGGTGTGAGGGTCAAGCTCTAGTTTTTCTTCAAAAAAAACGAAGATAAACCGAAAGTAATCAACCCTAAAAAAATATAATTTTGTAAATTATATATACCAAAAAATGTTAGATCTCAAACTTTGACATCAGTAGATGGTTTAGATACATTATGTCCCAAAAAAGGAAACATTTTTTTGAGTGAAAAAAAAACATGAGAAGAAAAAGTTAAATCTTTAGTCCTTTGGGCAGGCTAGATCTAATACATATTTGTTATAAGATAAGCATTGAAATGATCATCCACTTCTTTACCAAACTCAAGCACTATGATCATCCACTCTTTTACCAACTCAAGCACTATGATCATCTACTCATCAAGCACTATGATCACCCACTCATTTACCAAATTAAGCACCATCTTTGTTATTTTATGTATTGTTGTTCACTATAAATACCATCACTCATCTCACTCTTTTGTACACCATAAACAAGAACAAGAGTTTATAATCAAAGAATCATTACATCTTCTTCTTCCTCCTTATAATAAACTCTCTCCCTTATATTAGTGTTATTTACTTCCTACGGGTATTAAATTCTACTCTTATTTAAATTTCTCGATACTATAAATTATAAGTTATTTCATAACACGTTATCAGCACGATCGTTCTGCAATTCGGTAAAATTTATTGTATCATATATACTCTGCTATAATGGTCGGTATACCGCTTGTACTATTATTTATATTATGTTATAATGGCCGGAATACCGCCTATATTATTTATTAATATTTTAATTAATTTATTGGTCGGCCGAGCCGCCTTATATTCTATTTATTGTTAACTGGACGGCCGATCCGCCTTTATTTTCTGTTTGTTGTTAACTGGACGGCCGAGCCACCTTTATTTTCTGTTTATTGCTAATTGGTCGGACGAGCCGCCGTATAATTTATTTATTATTCTGCATTGACCGGCTGAGCCGTCGCATAATTTATTATCATAACAAAAAATATTTATTCACCATAATTTTTATTTTTATCAAAATTTTATGAAATTTAATAGATTTGATTGATCGTTTAATACGATATTTTCAGACTGATTTTTAGTGCACTCGATTTAACCCCAACGGTCACAAAGAAAAATTTTCAAAATTTTTCTCTTTTTCAAACGGCTATGAACAGTATTTTCATCTATAAATACAACTCATTCTTCACTTCATTCACTCATCCAAAACATTTCATCTCCTCTCAAAATTTTCAAATCGCCATATTTCGGTTTTTCAATCGCAATGAAGATGAGTCGCTTAGCTTTAATTTTATGTGCGGTTTATATTTTTTCGGCTATGTATTTTATTTTTGTTGGAGGAACCACTGATGAATATTTTGGCATTAACATCGCCTTATGTTTGTTTACATTATATTTACTTGTTATTGCTTGTATGATTAATGTAAACGGTTTTTAAATTATGAAGTTCATAATAAATGGTTCATTTTAAAATTGCGAAATTCTAAAAAAAAAAAAAAATATATATATATATAGAGTCATTTTAGACGATGATATATATATATATATATATATATATATATATATCAACGCTTGTCTATATGTGAGAATAATAGTTATTTGATGAATTAAATTTTGCTTATTATACTTTAATATGCTTCATGGTTTAATGGTATTAAGGAAACATACTTTATGATTCATGGTCTAACATCATAATCGGTTAGTTTTGTAGTCGATTAGTCTTTGGTCTAATATCATAAAAGAATTTGGATTATATATTGATATTTACTAATGTAATGGCCATGTTTATATGAGCAAAATTTAAAGTTTTCAGGATTGTGTATTCTCTCGGAAAGATATGTACAAGTTATCAGCCAATTCAGAAACGTGAACAGCTGAAACTTTCATCGCCGATATACTTCTGTTTATAAGATAAGTATTTTTATGCTTTATATACAAGTTTAACAAACTTGATTAGATAAATCAATTTGCATGAAGTTGGCAGTGATATAAATTTGTTCATTAAATGGATTGATAGGTTAAACTTTGTTAAAAAGCATGAGAGTAATAATATAGTCTATATAATAATTACTATGAAAGTTTTATTTATTTTCTGATATAATAAGACACCTTTGTTAATACATATTTATATATATTTGAAATATTTTGATTTTATTACCATTTATATTGAGGATTTTAAGTTTAAAGCTTGACTCTAAAAGATCCATAAGTTTTGGAGAATAATATATATAAAAAATGTATTATCACCTGAAGTGATTACCTAAAGCTCATTTTGTATTTTGCATTTTGCATTTAAAGATTACAAGACCTGAAGTCTGTAAATAAAGCCAACTATGTTGGATGTTAAGTTTAAAAGTAAAATTTCTTCAAGAAATTTTTTTATGATGCATATATATTGAAAAATATCTATTGATAAATCACGTCTAGTTGATTATGATTCATTCTCCTGAAGAGAATATGACATTTAAAAAACTCATAAATAGTGGTTTTAGACGTGAGCATAAATGAGGTCAAGGTCCAAAGAGTTTCTTTATAGAACTCATACTCTCACTTAAAGTTGAGAAAATAAACATGGTAATAAAGAAAAGAAATTATGAATTCATCTGAAGATGAAAGAAAATTTATTGTGTGTACAATACAAGGTAGTAAAAACTTATAGAATGCTTAAAAAGAGGATATATATGATGCTCCAGAAGTATACATAGTATTACTGCACATAAAAATTTAATTTAAAGTTCTTAAGAATGCAATTTAAAGTTCTTAAGGTATTGTATTTTTATAAGTATCAAAAGTTAAAAGGATCTACGAAAAATACATAACCCATGTAGGATATGTTGTTGATTAAGAAAATGAGATACATTCGAGATTGATAAACCTGTAGTATTATAATCTCGAGGGGAAGAGTTAAAGAATCTCACTTTTTATGATAAGTCAAACATCCAGAAGATTATGTTTACACTAAAACTAAGATTGATGAATTTTTCTCAAAGTAAATCCGTAAGATTTTGAGACACTTATGTTGAGACAATAAGCAAACGAAATGATATATACATTTCAATCAGAAATAATTCTCAAAGCAGTATAAGTATTTTAGAGAAAATATCTACAGCCTCTTATATATTGTACTACACAAAGATTAGTATAATGAAGATAAATGTATAGTAAACTAGAAGTTTACATTTGGCATGAATCAGTTAGACCATTTTGGTTCATTAATAATGCGAATATATACTTAAAGGTCATATGCATAGTCATATAAGAACCAGAAGATTCTTCCGAATGATTTGACATATGTTGCTTACCCATAAGATAAAAGGGTAATATGGTTTTCACCAGCCAAAATAAGATATTGGCATAAATAACGAAGATGTTAGTGGACTGATCACCCACTATGCATTTTTATAATATTGGTGAATTCACTTCTTAAAGTCTTTAACGACTATAGCACATTCACTGAGATAAGTGCTAAACATTTTGAGCAACACTGGTTCGCATCAAGCCAATAAATATTCACTAGTTCTCCCCATCATTGGTATAGCATCAGAAACCAATCATTTTCATCTAAGAATGTTGGATGTTGCTCCGCCACAGAGCTTCAAATGAAGATGTGTTTTCAAATGAGGTTGGAAATATATGTTGGATATAAATCTCTATTGACACTTAAGAATCCAGAGCCATCCCGAAAAATATAAGTAAGGCTATACATGAATTCTAAAAGTGAGTTAGTACTTCCAACATAAGGGGGAGAAAATAAACAGCTGGAAAAGAAAATAAGTTGAAATGAATTATCATTGATCCTCGGGCTAAACACAATGTGAAATAGAAGTCCAAAAGATAATTCATTTCAAAACTTACTAAAGCAGTTGCCAGACACGACCCATATAAATATAGTGATCAAGTCACATATACCAGCTGTAAATGCTCCAATAAGAATAAATGTTCTACAAGAACAATATCAAACTGCTAGTCACGCCTGCAGCGTGGTAGACAGATTGGTTCCCAAGATAAATCCTCGTAAATGAAAAGGAGCATATATTGATAATGGTCAAAACGAGGCAATATAGTTTTGTATGATCTCCAGAAGAGAAATTAAACATGACTGACGAAAATTCAGGTACCTGAGACAAATGAAGAGATCTCAATAAGTTATGTCATGTATGAAACAAAATGGAACCGATAAGAAAATTGACGTCGATGATATTATACATGCAAAGTAGCAGTTGATATAATAAATGAGAAAGAGGATCATGAAAGAAAGTCTATTGAAAAGTGTACACAAAGAAATGATTGGCCAAATCAGAAAGATGCAATAGACAAAGATATAAACTTCTTGTGAAATAGAGAAGTATTTGGACCAGTAGTCCATACACTAAAAGGTGTAAAACAAGTGAGATGTAAATGAACCGTTGCACACAAAGAATGATCAATATGAAATTGATTGTGAAGAGACATAATTTCATATGGTAGATGCAACTAGTTTCAAGTTCCTTATAGTCTGGTAATAAAGGAAGAACTTGAATAAAACAATCCACTTGAAAAATGTTAATCCCTGAAAGTATAATCCATGAAGGATTGATGATATCAAAATCATGTTCCCGGGAACTCTGCATATTCGATCGAATTGAAACAAACTATTTTATGGGATATATGAAATATTATAAGGTTAACAAATGTATCCATTTGTATTTATCAAGAGATTATAAATCAATAGAATCATGATTTGAATATAATCAAAACTCCTGAAGAGTTATAGAAAAATTATATTTTGGAAGAAAACTCTTGACAATACTATATTGTTTTTATGTATTCTAAACTGGAGATCTAAAACTGAGATGTTATCATAAAGATCCTTAAAGTATTTTATTTAAGACGCTCGTATATGTTTGGTCCTGAAATACCATACGTAAGAGTGTTATTTAAGAAAATTATTAATCTTTTTCATTACTGAAAGATGTAATTTCATATGAAAAGAAAGAAAATCATAATAGTAACTTCTATAGTTACAAATGAATAATTCGTATGTACGAGACGAATTTCTATACGATTATATGTAAGAAATTTGGTTTGAAATCCAAATAGACCAATAAACTATTGTCTAAGTCAAAAGAGAATTATGGACAAGAAGTCTAAAGGCCCTAGATATCATAATAGAAATGAATAGAGTTTATTCTCTTAAGCTTAATTCTCTGAAGAGAGTTGATTGGAATGCATATCCTGAAAATATTGTTTCCAGGGAAAGAAATATGATAGTAAGTGTGGTTGTACTCTTTTTCCTTATCATGGTTTTTTTTTATCCCATTGGGTTTTTCCATGACAAGGTTTTAACGAGGCAACAAAGAACATACAAAAGATAGACACCCAAAGAGAATGTTACAATTTGAGAGATGAAAATCTATCATTGTTCTAAAGGTTCTATGACTACTCATTCGAGGGGGAGCTTACGTAGTTGTACTCTTTTTACTTTTACTACGATTTTTCTCATTGGGTTTTCCATGACTAGGTTTTTAAAGAGGCACCACGTAATACAAGATGGATGATCAAGGGGGAGTGTTATAAGATAAGCATTGAAATGATCATCCACTTCTTTACCAAACTCAAGCACTATGATCATCCACTCTTTTACCAACTCAAGCACTATGATCATCTACTCATCAAGCACTATGATCACCCACTCATTTACCAAATTAAGCACCATCTTTGTTATTTTATGTATTGTTGTTCACTATAAATACCATCACTCATCTCACTCTTTTGTACACCATAAACAAGAACAAGAGTTTATAATCAAAGAATCATTACATCTTCTTCTTCCTCCTTATAATAAACTATTTCCCTTATATTAGTGTTATTTACTTCATACGGGTATTAAATTCTACTCTTATTTAAATTTCTCGATACTATAAATTATAAGTTATTTCATAACAATATTTAGTTAGTGTGATTAGTATTTATTCTGTTTTTGAGAAAGAAACCTGATCATACTTTCATCACCTTGGTTTATTGACTTATTCTAATTCTTAATCAAATAGTGAGGTGTCTGAATATTAAACAATGCAATAAAAGTTTCTGAGTATGACGGTATACGATCTACGCGTAGTTCACTGATTACTTCGTGTATTGTAGAAGTATATAACACACTATGTGATGGTTTGTGCCCTGTGCGGGATGAGTTTTTTCTAAAATGTTTTGTATTTTATTATTTTGCATTTTATTATTATAAACAATACATATTTTGTTATCGATAACCCCTTTTTACATTTGATTAGGAGTAGATATTTCGGTACCATTCGGTTTCTGTTTGTCTATTCGGGTTTTAGATTTTTGGGGTTAAACATTTTAGCCATATTCTTGTATTTATAAATTTTGTTTTGGGTTTGGTTTGGATTCTTGCAAGTTCAGTTCGGGTTTGGATAAACCGTTTAAATTATTTTTAAAAAATTATAATTTTATAAATACTTTAAATTTCTCAAAATATAAAAATAAAATAATATATAACATAGAAATTTTAATAATGTATGCCATAATATTTAACTTAACATAAAATTTGGTTTAGCTTAAATATTTGGATAGGAAATCAATAGATATTTTCAAGTACTTTGGTATTTTGAATATCATTTAGCTATTTTAGACATGTAATTTTAAGTATTTTTATATTTTTCCAAGTATTTTGAACAACTTTAAAACATCTTGTATATTTTGGATTTAGATATTAAATCTCAAAATAATTAATATATTTAAGTATATAAATCTGATTCATATATACTCGAATACCTGAAATATTTTGGTTTGGGTCGGGTTTGGTTTCGCTTCTCTAGATATCAAAACTTTGAATCCGTCCGAATATCTAAACAAATTAGATTCAGATTCAGTAATAATTTTTTGGATCAGATTTGGTTCAGTTTTCCGGATTCATATTTTTTTCTCATCCCTATATTTGATTGTAACAAAGTTTTAAACGAAAGTGATGGTGGTTATATTGATTTTGGGTATGTAACAATTTTAAAACCAAAACACATTCTACTATGTACGCGGCCTATTTAGTTAATTATTAAAAATTGTTCTAGACCCATTTAAAGAAAACGATGGGCTGAAAGAACCAATCCACAGAAGTCTATAAACATAAGTGAAAGTTTTGAAAATTTGTTAGATTGACCAGCTTAAAAAATAACCATAAAAATCTTTAAAGAACGTCGGGGTTTTGGTTCAAAGGACGCAATTGCAAAGAATAGTTAATTTATAAGATCTAATGTGACCACATTAAGCTCAACCAACTTCTCACCGAAGTAATATATGTTAATTTATAAAGATTTGTGCAGGTATTATAAGTCAAAAATACAATGTAATAAATTCAAATATATGCAATCTCTTTCACCAAGTTATTACCACCTTCAATACGAATACAAATATACTATTGATTTCCACAATTAGTTTCACATGTTTGAGTACATAATCAGCATGGGGTTTTTAATATATTAAAAGTCATAAAACATGTAAGGAAAGATTTATAAGGTTAGTTATTTACATATTCGAATAAGGTTTGATATATTATAGTTTTTAGTCATCTATTAAATGTTCCGCCTTTGCTATCCTAGTACAGTCGAAATTTAAAAAAAAAGGTGAGGAGCTCTCTCAGCTTGACATGTAATTATGCTTTTTAAGGTTATCATTTAACCAATGCTCCAGAATTAATATATAGAAGATATATTGAATAAATAAAAGCCACTAACTATTATGTATATAATTAAATTGGTGCTAACATATAAATAAATTTTATTAATCCAAACAATATTTTTTTTCTATTTGATATGGTATATAATTAAATATAAATGATATTAACATATGTATAGTATATTTTATATTAATATCTATTAAATGATGCTTCTACTAATATGGATTTTTGATCATTTGTATATTTTATAGCAAAAACTTCGAATTACTGATAACAAAATTTTTATTGTGAGATTAATAGTTTTAGTAATTTTAAAATTTTTAAAAATAATTTGTCAATATTTGTTCAACTCTTTTATCAAAAACATTGTTCAAAGTAAATTTCTAAATTAAAATATTTATGTATTTTATATGGTATATAGTTTAATTTAAAATGATATATCTTTTAATCTTAATACTTATTAAATGAAACTTTCTACTTATATGATTTTGTAATCATAGTCATAACAAAAAAATTTAAACCATGGATCACAAAATTTGAATGTGGAACTTTTGACAGATTTAGTAATTTATAGTCGTTTTAAAGAATTCAAAATATAACATATACAGAAAAATCTAGATTTCTATTATATGGTTAATATGATTGTTTAATTTATTTTAACAGTTTAAAATTAAACGGATATGATAGAAGATATATTTATTTTTATCAAATCTTTATTATTCAAAATCATTAAATGTAGGTAATTCCGTAATTTTTATTTAAAGAAATAATGAAGAAAATTAATAATGAATTTATGATTAGTTTAATAAAAATTATTATATATTTAGATGGACCAACTTATTTCTCTAAAGATTCTAAAAATCACCCTAGTGATGACACGTGTGACTACCAAAAATATTGTACTTCTCAATTAATATATCGAATGATCCTGACTAGGCAAATTAACAAAATGGTTCGGTAGCATTCGGATAACTTACATTACATCATTTTGGATCCTGCTTCCGTTGACCTAATACAGGGAAAGTGTGAAATCGTGCAGTTGAGATATTCAAACTACAGTAGTTTATTCTATATGATGACACTAATATATTTTGATGATTAATACATTCTTGCACAAATTAATATAGAGTAATACAGTTTTGTTTGAGATGGTCAACGTCCAGGTTACATTGTCTTTCTCTTTAGAGATTAAGAGACTGCAAAACGTCTTGAGGGCATCAAAATATAAAATACTGCGGAACATCGTATCAGTATAACATTATGCAATTATATCTAGAGGAGATACTGTTCTTTGTGCTTTCACTTTTATCAAAATAATATTTGTTCACTGATACAGATCTCAAAACGAGCACTTTTGGGCACGTTGGATTACACATGAGGGAGATGGGTATTGTTCTCTTTCCTTGCTTGCTCTTGTTAAGTACATCCTTAACCAAAGGTTATGCAGCTATAACTAGAGCAAGTCCCTTATCTTTGGGACAAACTCTAAGTTCCCCTGGTGGGACGTATGAGTTGGGTTTCTTCAGTCCTAACAACTCTCAGAATCAATATCTTGGGATCTGGTTCAAGAAGCTTACACCACGAGTGATTGTGTGGGTGGCTAACAGGGAAAAACCAGTGACAAACCTTGTAGCAAACCTCACTATCAGCATAAATGGTAGCCTTATCTTGCTTGACAGCAGTCAAAACGTTGTTTGGTCAACCAGAACACCTTCCACATCTAACAAGTGCCATGCAAAGCTATTAGATACCGGCAATCTTGTCATCGTCGATGATGTTTCAGGATCTATTTTGTGGCAAAGTTTCGATAATCTTGGGGATACTATGCTGCCTCAATCATCGCTAATGTATAATCGTGCCACCGGTGAGAAGCGAGTATTAACTTCTTGGAAAAGCACGTCTGATCCATCCCCTGGAGATTTTGTGATTCAGATTATGCAGCAAGTGCCGCCACAAGTCTTTACTATGAGAGGCTCGACGCCTTATGGAAGAAGCGGTCCATGGGCTAAGACAAAGTTCGCTGGTGTACCACTGATGGATGAATCATATGCAAGTCCATTCAGCCTTTCCCCGGATGTAGAAAATGGAACAATAAATTTCTCTTATTTACAAAGAAATTCTGAATTTTCCCGTGTTGTTATAACATCGGAAGGATCAACAAAGCTTTTTCAGTACAATGGGACAGGATGGCGTCTTGGCTACGAGTCTCCAGGAAACCCATGTGATCTTTATAGTGCATGTGGACCTTTTGGAGTGTGTGTGACGTCCAACCCCACAAAGTGTAACTGTATAAAAGGGTTTGTACCAAAATCTATGGAAGAGTGGAAGCGGGGGAACATGACTTCTGGGTGTGTGAGACGCACAAAGCTCTCTTGTCAGACAAACTCATCTACAAAGATACAGGGAAAAGGCACAGACGTATTCTATCGTATGGCCAATGTAAAGCCTCCAGATTTCTACAAATATTCAAGATTTGCTGATGAAGATCAGTGCAAACAAGGTTGCCTCAGCAATTGCTCTTGCACTGCTTTTGCCTATATTTCTGGAATTGGATGCTTGCTTTGGTATCAGGAGCTAAAGGACGCAGTTAAATTTTCTGTTGGAGGAGAGTTTCTTTCTATCCGTCTTGCACGTTCAGAACTAGGTGGGGCTGAAAGGCAATTTCCTTTAAAGAACCATCATCTATTACATATTAAGTTATTAATATTTTTTTTACTATGTTTAAAAGTCTCAGCAGGAAGCATGAGAACCAAGATTATTGCAAGTGGTATCTGCCTTTCCATCATTGTAATTTTGGCCTTTGCCTCATATAAGCACTGGAGATACAGAGAAAAACAAAATGGTGAGACACCGGAAAACATAGTTGTTATTTTTCTTTTCTTGTGCTTTTCTTTTACATCTCAACACTTCCATAGAGATTATGGAAGTTTATGTATTGCAAATATACATTTACTTGAAGCTTGTCTTATGATCTTTAGCTTGCTAAACTTCTTGAAATCTTATACTAACTCAAAGAAATTTGTGATTTGTTGGGCCAGCTCGGGTATTCTTCAACAGTTCACAAGATTCATGGAAAAATGATTTGGAACCACAAGAAGTCTCAGGTCTAACATTCTTTGAGATGAAGACCATACGATCTGCTACTGGTAACTTTAGTGCCTCAAACAAACTCGGTCAAGGAGGATTTGGTCCAGTTTATAAGGTAAGAGATAGTCTCCCTTTGCTCTTATCATGACTCTGATGGATGTCTGTCTGCAACTTTTTTTTCTAGGGAAAACTATCAGACATGAAGGAAATTGCTGTTAAACGTCTTTCTAGCAGCTCTGGACAGGGGACAGAAGAGTTCATGAATGAAATACAACTCATCTCAAAACTACAACACAGAAACTTGGTTCGGCTTTTGGGATGCTGCATTGATGGAGAAGAAAAGTTACTAGTTTATGAGTTTTTGGTGAACAAAAGTCTCGACACTTTCCTCTTTGGTACGCTCCTTGTGCTACACTTGCATCTACATTTGTAACTTATCCTTTTCCTTTTACTTCCATCTTTATAAGATTGTTTTCTTCTCGCTTAATGATGTGCGCTCTGTTGTTGGCTAGATTTGAGGTTAAAGCTTCAGATTGACTGGCCTAAGAGGTTCAACATCATTCAAGGTGTTGCACGTGGGCTTCTCTATCTCCATCGTGACTCATGCCTTAGGGTCATACATCGAGATATGAAGGTCAGCAACATTCTTTTGGACGAAAACATGAACCCGAAAATATCAGATTTTGGATTGGCCCGGATGTTTCAAGGAACTCAACATCAAGTCAACACTCGAAGAGTTGTTGGAACTATGTCGGTGTCTATACATTTGGTCTTGCACAAGAAAAGTCTTACTTATATATAAACTTAGCAGACTATTTGTGATATGAAGCAGAGGATACATGTCTCCCGAGTATGCATGGACAGGGACGTTCTCAGAGAAGTCCGACATCTATGCTTTTGGAGTTCTGCAGTTAGAAATCATAAGCGGGAAGAAGATTTCAAGCTATAGCTGTGGAGAGGAAGGCAAAAACCTTGTTGAATACGTAAGACATTTTCTCTTACCTCCTAGTGTTCCAAAAACAATATTTATAATGCAGAAAACTTCTTTAAAGATAATACTTTCACCAAAAAAAAACACTTTTTTATGGGTGTCATTTTTAAACTATATGTCAGGCATGGGACTCTTGGTGCAAGAATGGTGGAGTGGATCTATTAGATCAAGACATTTCAGCCTCGTGTTCTCCAGCTGAAGTTGCTAGATGTGTTCATATTGGTCTGCTCTGCATCCAACAACAAGCTATTGACAGACCAAACATTGCAAAAGTAGTATCTATGATCACGACTGCAGTAGATCTACCGAGACCTAAGAAACCAGTGTTTGCATTGCATGTTCGAAACCAAGAGAGTGGTGTGTCAGTACCAGTGTCTGTGAATGATTTAACACAAACTGCAATATATGGGAGATAAAATTTCCCTTATGTATCAAACTTGCTACAATGTAAAATGGAGAGTGATCGCTTAGATTTTAACTGCACATGACTTGGTTTGGTTGTAAACAAATTTTGTGTTAATAAAGCTGACTAATCAGTATACAATGTTTGTCTGTATGTATTCCTCAGAGCATCAAGTATGAGGAATAGGACATCGACTAGTTGTTTTGTTTGATAGATGAATGTCAAGCTTCCTCTTTGATTAAGAAAACCATTATGTCATAGGCATCCACCAAGTAAACCAACTACTGATCATGGGACTAAACACAAAATTTAATGAAATTGTTCCTACAAATAAAATATGGCAAGTGTTCTTGTCGAATATGAGAGAGTTTTTAGATATTGTTCACTTGTACTTGAGATATAACAAATAGTATGAGGCCTTGATTTGTTTTAGTTAGAGGTCACTTGATTGTTTGTCAAGTTACTTAAAAGGATGTTATTTGGTTATGTGTTTTAGTTTTATTTGAAAATCTATATAAATGCCCATTTTCTCTGGGACTTATGTCATGTTTATAAGAAATAGCTACCATATTAAAATTATATATACTTTGGTTTGGTTTAGTTTATATATCGTCGATTTTTTATTTATTCGGTTTTAATTATACCCAAAAATCATAAATATATTTATCTTTTATAATATTTTGTGAACTTTACTTTATATAATTAGATATCGGCTTTAATAGTTTTTAAATAGACTATTTTTTTACTATTTAAACTAATTAGTAAACATATTAAGTTAATAATAATAATATTTTTTATAGAATAAAAATAAGAAAAATTAGTAATCCATAATATTGTTAGATAACTAAATTTTAGTACACATATTTGTTAACAAAAAAGTAAAAATTATGTTTGGTTTAATTTGATAAAAATCAAAAATAAATTTTAAAGTTAAAGTAAAATATTAAATTACTAAAATCAACATTTTAAGTATAAAGATCTCTTTATATCAATAAAATAATTTATATATATATATATATATTATTAATTATATTATATAATTTACATATAATTATATTACTGTATTTTAATTGATTGGTTTATTCAACAGAAAAATCACTCAAATCCATGGTGAAATTAAATTCATATGTACATTTTTTTTTTTGATCAAAATTTCATATGTAAATTTATATGAGTGAATAACTCGGGTTTCAAACTTGGGTTTAGAAATCGGAAACCCAATAACATATGACTCTTTTTTTTTTGTATTTCCAAATGGATTAAAATATCTTTATTTCGGTTGATCAAAAAAAAAAAATTCTTTACTTCAGAACAAAACAACTAAAAACCAATAATCAATAACCCGAACAAAGTGATTGTTTGATGATGTGTTCGAGCTAACATTTGATTGTTGAATACTTGAATTCTTCTCTAAGGTTTTTAGTTCATGATCTGGTATTTAGTTGGTTTTTCATGATGGGAACTTGGTAATCTTTTGGATCGTGTGAGTCCTCATCAATAACATGTTTCCACAATTCCTTTCCTAGACAGCGTTAATTTAACAAGCATGATTCAATATTTCAAGTCCACTGCCAGCCAAATTCAAAATGAAACTTTATTCAAAATCTTAGAACAACATTTTTGAAAAAAGGTTGAAAAAGTTTTATTCCCCAAGTAGAAACGTTAGTTTAGCAACCAAAAGATTCGAAGCATAAGATCACACGGATAAAAACACAAGCATAGACTCTAGAACGTGACTACAGTTCTTCGGAGGTCTCTGTCTATCGAACCCAACCTGCTTCGATATTGTCAAAGCTTCCAACAAGACCATCGTCAATGAAATCTCCTCCTCCTCGTTTCACCTTGACTTCTGCAGGCTTCACAGGATAATCACCGGTGAAGCACGCATAGCAGAAGCTCTTGGAGTCTTCCCCTAAGTGTTTCTTCAAGGTATCAAACGAGAGAAACGCAAGAGAGTCACTCCCGATGAAATCACTAATCTCTTGAACACTCATTCTGTTGGATATCAACTCCTCGGAGCTAGGCGTGTCCACTCCATAGTAACAAGAAGCTACAATAGGAGGACTCGCGATCCTCATATGAACTTCTTTAGCACCAGCTTCTCTCAGCAAACGCACAATCTTAGACGAGGTCGTACCTCTAACAATCGAATCATCAACCACAACAACTCTCTTCCCTTCCAAAACACCACGGACAGGAGACAGCTTCAGCTTCACACCAAAGTCTCTGATCTTCTGCGACGGCTCGATGAACGTCCTCCCAACATAGTGAGACCTAATCAGCCCCTGCTGAAACGCAACACCTGACTTAGCAGCGTAACCCAGAGCAGCGACAACGCCAGAGTCAGGCACAGCGATCACAACATCGCAGTCAACAGGCGACTCCGTAGCCAAAATCTCCCCAAAGACATGCCTAGACTCGTACACAGACCGACCGAACACAATAGAGTTGGGCAAGGAGAAGTAGATATGCTCGAAAATACACTGCTTGGGCTCGTTATGAGGCATCAGACACTGCGACTTCACACCGTCTTTGTCCACAACCAAAACCTCACCAGGATAAACCTCTCTCTCATAAGTAGCCTCAATCAAATCAAGAGCACAAGTCTCGGAAGCGAACACAACAGCTCCGTTACTTCTCCTACCCATCACTAAAGGCCTAAACCCGTGCGGGTCACGAACAGCGACAAGCTTATCCTCAGTGACAAACACCATGGAGTAAGCACCTTGAAGCTTCTCACAAGCATCAATGATCCTCATGAAAAAGGGTCTAGCTTTAGAAATCGCAATCAAATGAAGCACAACCTCAGTATCAGAGCTAGTGTTGAAGATGGAACCGTTCTCCTCGAGCATAGCCCTCAGCTGCTTGTAGTTCACCAAGTTACCATTGTGGGCAACGCCGATGGAGCCGAAGCGATAGCCGGCGACGAAAGGCTGGACGTTCTTGAGCATGGAGGCTCCGGCGGTGGAGTAGCGGACGTGTCCGATCGCGAATTCGCCGGGTAGCTGGTCGAGTTTGGACTCGTTGAAAACCTCGGAGACTAAGCCGACACCTGTTATGGTCTGGAGAACCTTTTCGTTGCTGACGGTTACGATACCCGCACCTTCTTGGCCGCGATGCTGAAGCGCGTGGAGGGCTAGGTAACAGAGACGGGAAGCTTCCGGATCGCCGAAGATTCCGACGACTCCGCACTCTTCTCGAGGCTTTTCGTCGCCGTCTTCGTTGTAATCAAAAGAGGGGAGAGAATGTTCTCCGGAGGACTCAGAGGAGAAATACTGGGAGACTCCATGGACGAGGAGAGGAGAAGAGGAGCTGAGGGAGAGAGGGGAAGGTTTAAGGAAGGGTTTTGGGAGGAGAGAGAGGGGTTTAGTGGTAGAAGGGTTGTTTGGTTTGGGGCTTAGAGAGAGTGAAGAGGAGAAGGTGGTGGTGGCTGCCATGGATGATTGAGAAAGAGAGACGAGAATGAGTCCCGTTGGTTTTTGTTTGTTGTTTGTTGTTTGGTCTTTGATTCTGAGAGTGATTGAAGCCGCCGAGTGGGGGAAGGGTTTTGACTGTGTTTTTGCCACATCCCGAATCTTTTCCATTCCTTTAGGGTTTTTCTTGTTTTATTTTGTTTTTTGAAATTCGAAATACAATCTCGAGCCTCGAGCTCCAATTTTTAATGTGTTTAACCGGTCAAAAATAAAACTATTATCGGTTCACCTAGTCAAAATAAAATTATTATCGGTTTAGCATTTCATTTAATTGTTTTTCCGAAAAACATTTTGATGGCTCGGCTATCTAGAGCATCATAAAAACATATTTTATTTAAGAACCGGTTCTTAGTTTTTTTAAGTTAAAAATTAAGACACGCATTCTTATATTCCGCTAAGAACTCCACCCTGAGAATCCCCATTAAACATGCTCTAAGTAGGCGGTCTCTCAAATGATGAAATAAGCTAAAACATTGGTGCAATCTCATTGGGTCTTTTTCGTTGCTGCTTGGATGGAGTATCGTTATATAGGTTGGATTCGTCGGCTTCAGTGTGGTGGTCATGAGTGTGTCCTGGCTCCATTGAAGCTCAGTGGTCAACTAAGGCTACGTGCCGTTTTTTGGTTTTAAACCGATTTCTCTAAATTTTTTGGTAATAAAGGAATGTGGAGCTTAGTTCAATTGTGTTGGTCATTGAGTAGTTTGATTGTTAACCGTGTCGGCTGTTCAGGTGGAGATCCGCTTTCTCGTAGCTTTCATCAATTTAAGCTTGTTCTTGAGTGGCGTTTGCTCAGGGTCCTTGTCGGGTCATGTCTTGGAACTTTTCTACCATCCCAATAATTCGATCATCAAGGCTTTCTCTTTCATTTCGACTTCCCTTATTGACTTGATTCACTTTATTGATATTTGTTCTAGTTCCTTAAGTTTCCATTGATATTGTTTCTTCTTAGTTCTTGTATTGTTAGTTGCTTTCTAGATTATCACTTGGCTCCGGGTAGTATTGTTTTACGCTAGCTCTTGGTTCCAGAAGGGATCTTTACCTTATCGGCTTGGTGTAATTCACGTTTAAGTTTGAATATTAATCCAACATATGACAAAAAAATACTGAAGGAAACTTTTTTTTTGAGCAAACTAAAGGAACGATGAGTTTAGTCTATCTAACCAATTTCTATCACATTTAGTCTAATCTAACCAATTTATATCACATTTAGTCTAATCTAACCAATTTATTTTTGAAACTATGAGTTTTGCCCGCACACGCAGGCATAGCGTTATTTAATAAATATTTATTAATAAAATATATTATTAGTTTAAAGATCAAAAAAATTAAATAAAACATTAAATTTATACTATTTAATGAATCTTTCAATTTCTTAATTTCTTAATTTTTATTGATTTAAGAACATTATTTTTGGATAACAACACTAGTATTTTGTAAGTACGTTGTTATCTTGAACAAATTTTTTATTATATTAATTTATAAATAATAAAATAATAAAATAAACAAATATATAATTGTTAATATAAAGTGATGTTATTAAACCAAATTCTAGGAATTAGCATAATCTACAAAATCTCAAAATAAATCAAAAGCACAAGAATGTTAAATCAAACACAAGTTTACATATTATATTAGTCAAAGTAAATAAGAATATTGATGTATGTATAATTATATTGTGAAATACTTCCTATAATAATTATATAAACACTCGAGCAGAACAACTATGTTGACAAACAAAACATTAATATGTAATATATATTTGAGGAAATTTTAATTTAAACAAAGTTATAATTCTTTAAAATTCTCGAAAAATTAAAAGTAAATAAAGTAAATTTTAAATTTTCATAAATATAAGGTACTTGTTGTAAAAAACATATTTTGAAAATATTCTTTTTGAAAGTTATTATTACAACTGGATGATAACAATAAATATTTAGTAAAAATAAAAACAAAGAAATATTAAATTTTCAACTTAAATAACAAATACAACTTATTCTTGCAACTGAATGATAAGAATAAAAATGAAAATGTCACGAAAATCATGTTAACAAAAAAATATAAATCAAATTTATTGTTATTGTTTATATACTTCTCTTTAGTATTTTAATACTATAATAAATTTAATAATTTTTAAAAATATGCCATGACATATTATGTTTACAAACAAATATGAATCAATTTTTGTTATTTTGTATAAAACTATTTATAATATTTTAGTATAATGATAAATCTAATTATGATGTGTATATAATTATAAAAATAAATAAATAAAAAGTAAAGAAGTAGATAAACACAAAATAAATACATGGAGTTATCGCCTTCTTTTTTCAAAAATATTTTCCATTTATTTTTGAGATATTTTTATAATATTAATTTGTAACCAGTTAAATAATGAATTATATAATTTATTTATCAATACTATTAAAACAGAAGGTTTTTTTTTTTGAAGTACCATTCTGTTTCAACAGTAGTTACAATTCTCTGCCAGTAGGTTATTTTTAAGCTATGTTTTTAATTAAATCAGTATTTTCGTAATTCTTTTTATTCAAACAGCAAGCAAGCGAATATACCCTAAATCCCTAATAATACTAAACAACATCTATTCTGTTTGATTTTATATCACTACCGTGGATTGTCGAAGCTTGATACAAAGGGTTTCGAGACTTCCATTCCTACGATTGGCAACAATATGCTTGATGATTTTTCTATTCTGTCCTCCACTGATCTCCCCCGAACAACATATATGTGAGTTTTATTTCTTTGATGAGAATATTTTGTGTTCATCCGCTAAGCAGTGTGGATTGTTGATTTTAGTTTTTGTTTGGGTTTCAGTTTGATGAGTTTAGTAAGAAGCTGTACAGATGGTGAAGCCTGCGGAAGGAACAACCACACTCGCTTTTTTCTTCTAAGGTGTCATGGTCGCTGCTGATTCTCGGGCTAGGAGAGGGGGTGAATCAATCGAGATGAAGGAGAAGATTGATGTCACTCAGAAAGCCAACGACTAGGTATATACTTCTTTGCCCGAATTGAGTTTTTTTTTTGGAAACCCTAGCACTCAATTTTGCTAAGATCCCAATTTCTTTCATTTTATGGTTTTGTTCTTGATTCCAGTCACTTGGTTTCTTCTTGCGTATTGGGTTCGTTTTGTACTTATTCCGATTTCGTTTCAATTACTCTGTTTTATTCTCATTGAGCTGTTATCTTCACCCATCTTTAAAGAGCTCAAAGTTTAAGCTTTTTATGTTTTCGCAATGTCTTTACATAAAATAGTTTCTTTGTCTTCCCAAAGTGATATGTTGATGAATCGCTAGTACTGAATGGATACCTTATTTGACTCAGATCTTTTAAGGAAGCCAATCATTAACCCTTTTGTCTGTATTTGTGGGATTTGGCTCAGTTTAATCGTATTTGAGTCTTGATAACCTGAAAAGGCTTCCATCACATTGGTGCTTCAGCCTGTTTATCTGACCCTGAGGAAAACACTTCTGTGGAGGGTCCTTTCGCACCTTTTATTCTCCATAACTCTCTTTCTCTGCTTATGTATTTCCAGCTTATAAATATAATTGTTCTTGCTAACTTGGACTTTATTTATGTACAATTTTCTCTTTTATTGATAAATGTATTGTTAGTTGATATGCGATTTACTCGCGCCTGTTCCATATTTCAGTGCTTCAGTGTCAATGATCTTTATCAACAAAGCTGTGATTATGCAATGTCCACACTCGATGCCTTTTCTAACACTTCCGTTAGGTACTGAAGATTTTCAACAACAAAAGGTATCTCCTTTCGTCAGTCTACATTTATTATTACTCACTTTCCTCCAATATTATTTTTATGATTTGGTCCTTTTGTTTTCTTCTCTGGGTTGTGTTAGCAAGTGGCTAATTCATCGCTTATACATTGTGGGATACAAAATGGGACACAGCAGAGCCAACGTAATCGTTTTGGCCATTTCAAAAAAAGCTTCTCTGCGTTTCCATCTTCTACAATGCTAATGTTGTATTTGTTCGTGCAAGGTTGAGATGATTCAATATTCTTTTATATATCGCCATCTAAAAGACTCACTCCTCATATTGTTATATTTGTTTTGATAGCCGGTTATATGTTTGGTAAACGGAATCCAACAACTCATGTATATAATATGTTCTAGAACTAGGACTGATTTATTACCTTCGTATAAACTTTATCATGTTTCAAACGCTGAATATCTTGATCAAATCAGGTAGCTTTATATGTGCTACTAACAGCTGCAGGTTGTTTAATTTCAGACTTGGAGATTTGGCAGAGAAAACATATATATAGAATAATTGACGTAAATTTAATCTATTGTTATGAACCAGATTCTGAATGGTTCATAACCGAAAGATTATGATTTGTAATCTTTATGATTTGTAATCTTTTCATTTATCTATGACGGTGTAATTTCCTATATAAGGAACCTCTATGTTATGAATAAAGATAGTCTTTTTTATTACTTTTACAACACGTTATCAGCACGAAACTCTAAATCCCTAAGTTAATACCCAAATCGAAAAATCCTAAAACCCTAACCCTAGCCGGCGATCCGACGAACCCTAAACCCCGATCGCGTCTCTTGTTCCCGCATCTGTTCCAGCTCGCGCCCCCAATCAACTTCAGCCCAAGGCGTTCCTGATCCAAGCTCAGACGTTCACGACCCGAGAGCAGCTCCAGCACGCGACCTCTTCCTCGTTCGCGACAGCATCAGACAGCTCGCGTCCGACGATCAAGGCGTTCCCGATCAAGCAACAAAGGACGTCTGCGACCCAATAGAAGCGACTCAATCCATTCCAGTTCGCGTCCCGTTCGTGTCCAGCTCGCGGCTCAACTCCTTTGGTGGTCCGATTCAACAATCATCTAAGGTTAAAAGGTAATTCAAAACCTAAGAACCCATAATCGAACATGGATTGATTGATAAAGAATGAAACCCTAAAACCCTAATCTTTATGAATCAAAACCATAGGGTAATAGATCAAAAATCCTAATTGAGTAAATCGAAGCTCTAAAAGTTCGATACCCCAAACCCTGAATCATGTTCCTACATGATTAAAACCCCAAATCGGTTTTTACAAGTTAAAATCCGATAAACCCTAACCCTATATCTATAAACCCTAAATAATATAAGTATCAGAATTAATTGTACTATAATTATCAAATCACATATTAAAACCCTAATCAAATATTTTGAAATCAAAACTGTTTTCGGTTTTGATCATTGAGGTTTTAAATCTGATTGAATCAATGCTATGTTGCTAGAATTGTTTGACCGTTAAATTGATAGATTTATTTTCTCATCCTGCTTGGTTAATTGTTCATCTAATTTAAAATTGTTTAAACCGACCAGCCTGTTAAAACATTGATTGAATCCGATAGGTTGCTAGCTTGCTTTGCTTATATAATCCGATAGGTTGATAGATTGATTGTGGTTTACTTGTTTAAAATCTGAATGATCTGATTGCATGATTCTTGAGGTTTAATATCATCTGCTAGGATTGATAGTTTTGTAATCTGATATGTTTTAAATAGAAACCCTAAATAATCCGTATGATAGGTTATATTGATCTGATTTGGATGTCTTTGAGAATTGAGAATCCGTATGCTAGGTTGATAGATTCATGATAAAATCTAATGTCTTGAGGTTTAAGATTGTATGCTAAGTTCGATTAAATTGATTGATCTGATTAGAAATCATGAAACCCTAATTCTAGTCCTAACCTTAATCTGCATATCTGAAACTTGAAACCCTAAATTCATTATGCTTATGAGTTCTATTAAATTGATTGATCTGATTACATGTTTTTGAGGTTTGATAAATTCGGATACTAGATAAATTATTTATACATGGTTTATGCTAAATACCAATCAGCCTTGAAACTGATTCATTGAAATTCATGCTTGAAATTTATATTCTAGTATTGCTAAAATCAGCCTTGAAACTGATTCATTGAAATTCATGCTTGAAATCTATATTCTAGTATTGCTAAAATCAGCCTTGAAACTGATTGAGTGATTAATAAATCTTTTTACTAGTCTTGCTAAAATCCATTGATTGTTAAATCCTAATTGCATGATTAATTGAATCCGTTTTTGCTAGTCTTGATAAACCATAATATTATGAGTACATAGAAATAGTATTGCTTAGACTTGCTAGAAATTGACTGATTGATTAAATGTCTTTAAGATTGATAGTCTCATTGTCCTCACAAGATTGAAATCCGAATTGATTGTTTTAAAGAGTAAGGCCGAATGAAAATTATAGCTAAATATTGAATGATATATGATTTGAGATGTCGAAAATCAACCTGGATTTTGCTGCCATAAATTTCTCTGAGATAATTATTTACGGTGGGCATTGGATACAAAGATTATCCTAAAGTCAAAAAGACTTGGTGAATGAATCACAAAAGGCGATAATGCCAAATGAGAAAGATTGATACATGGCAATATTAATTATTAGCCATCATCTTATTAAGAGTCTCAAAGATCAGTATCTAACTATAGAGAATTCTCTAGACCTTTGGACAAAGTTAAAAAATCGAGATATAATCACCAAAGAACGGTGTTATTACCAAATGCCCTATTTGATTGGAGGAATCCCAAAATCCAGGACTATAAGTCTGTGGATGAGTCTATTGCTAGCTAGGCAATAATAATGGCTTACTGATGAGAAACAGTGAATTGTGACCTCCTGGATTAACCCCATTACCTGATACCAATAAGGCCGCAGAAAAAAAAAGTAACCACGTCCAGAATGATAGTCCACACGGTCATAGCCGTGGATGGTGGAAAGGACGTGGCCATGGCCACTATAACACATTTGGCCGTGGGAATCACTATGGCAGAGGCCGTGGGTATCAACCCAATTTGAGCCATGGTCAAGGCAGTGGCCGTGGTATATCCTTTAAACCACAAAGCTCGACCAAATCAGTGTGCCATAGATGTGGAATGGGGAACCATTGGGATAAGATATGAAGGACTCCCAAACATTTTTGTGACCTCTATCAAAGAGAGTCTGAAAGGGAAGAATCCTGAAACTCACTTGGTATATAAAGATGGTGAAAATAATTTTGAACATGATCAAGATGATCTTATGGAATATGAGACTTATGATTGCCTAAAAGAATCAAGTTGATAATCTGATTTTGACATCAAACTTGTGTGATTGTTTTGCTTGTATGTTTTCTCTGATTTTTATCTACTTGAATTTATTTCTATTACATTTTCTGCTTAGATTAAATGAATGAATGATTTTTCTATATGAGTACACTGAAAAACGCCAATATAAGTACTAAAGCAGGTATCGCCAGTCTGAAAGAAGACTATGGCTAGGCTAATATATTATTGCCTAAGGGTATGCATCTAGAAATCAGTGATGCCTTATATTCACCCAGCTCTAAGAGCAAGAGCAGCATATTGAGTTTTAAAGTTATAAGAACGAATGATTTCCATATTGAAACAATGGGCGAAGTAAACAAAGAGTTCCTTCATATATATGTATAAAATCGCCCAAGGGCATAATAAGTCCTAAAGACTATACCTGCATTCTCTACTGACCTAGACTATGCATAGATCAGTATGATAGAGGGTAAAAGCCTGCGAAAATATATAGTTTATGGCACGACCGGATTGGCCATCCTGGTCCAAACATGATGCGAAAATTGATATTCAAAAGGCACACATTAAAAGATAAGAAGAGTTATCCCAAAGAATCTCACGTGTGTAGCATGTACACAAGGGAAACTCATTAGGCCATCACCAGTAAAACGGCTACGAGCCCCTTTTTCATAATAAAGACTATATGTCTAGATAATACTGGTGAATACATGTCCCAAGCGTTTAAATGATTATGGTATGTCCATGGGGGTAAGTGTGGACAATTCTGTGATACATGTCCATACCAAGAACGGCTTGGCCGAAATCTTTTAAAACGCAAATAGCTGACTGATAGATCATAACTTATGAGGTCAAAACTCTCATTCACAGCTTGGGCCACACGAAATTTACATGCACCTAAGTTAATACGCATCAGGCCATTTAGTGAGCATAGATATCTCCTATCACAATTATTAACGGGTCAAGAGCCAGACATACCCCATCATAAGACATTTGGATGTGTTGTCTATGTACTAATTGCTCCACCACAGAGAACTAAGATGGAACCTCAAAAGGAGGATGAGGATATATGTTGGATATGATTCTCCCACAATAATAAAGTACCTTGAGCCAACTATGGGTGATTATATTTGAGGCCAGGTACAAAGATTATTTTAGGACCAGGAGGAGAAAAAAATAATAAAGCTGGTAAAAGAATGGTAAAAGAAATAGAATGGAATCAACCATCAATGTCTTGGCAAGATCCTCGGACAAAAGAATGTGAAATAGACGTCCAAAGATTATACATTTACAAAGCTAGCTAATCAAATTCCAGACACATTTGCTGAACCGAAAAAGAATGACTAAGTCATATATAAACCAGCTTGTAAAGCACCAACGAATTTGATGTCCAAGAAGAGACACAGTCAAGTTGCTACAGAGTCTAGACAACGTATGAAACGTGGTAGACCAATAGGTTCCAAAAGATAAGAATCCTCGGAAACAAAAGAAAGGTGCATAGAATGATAATCAAAATCCAAATCCGAGGTTACTAAGAAAACCATCCCAGACATGGAGATAAGGCCGGCCGGCTCTAAGGTACAGGTACCAAACAATGTAGCTTGGGACGCCAAGCTGGAAAGTATTAAAGGTCCTGATAATAATGAATCTCAATCGATTATATCATGTCTGGAACATAATGAAACCAATAAGGAATGTCGACATAAGATGATTTATTTTCATACAAGGTAGCACTTGAATTTATGAATATAAGCGAGGATCATGAACCCACGTCAATATAAGAGTGCGCACTCGTAGAACATATTGGATTGAATGGAAACGTGGGGTTAAATAGTTTAAGAAAGAAAGGCGTATATGGTTATATGATTAAGACGCTATATGATGTTAAAACCAGTGGATATAAATGGGTCTTGTGAGGAATAGAAATCGTGAAATATAAAGTTGATGTTGCACAAGGATTCTCACAAAGACCAGTAATAGATTATGAGGAGACATACTCCCATGTGGTGGATGCAACTACTTTTAGATTTCTCATAAGTCTGGCTATGTAAGAGAGAAAATTAGACTTGCAGCAAGTTGATGTAGTGACTGCATATTTATATGGTCCACTGGATAATGAAAGTATTAGAGGGTATTGAGCTGAAAGTACAACAAGTTCTCGAGAACAATATTGATAATCATCAAAGTATATGATCTGAATATCCTAGGAACCTCTGGATACAATTTTTCAAACAGTTGAATATCTCAAGAAAGAGTTTGAGATGAAAGATCTTGGAAAACAAAGTTTTGTTTGGGATTACAGCTTGAGTACATTAACAATGAAATCCTTGTGCATCAAATAGTATATACAAAAAATGGTACTCAAGAGATTTAATATGGACCAGTCTCACCCATTATCTAGTACATGGGCGTGCGATCACTTGTTTTGGACACTGATCCATTCAGTCCAAAGGTGGACGATAAAGAAGTCCATTTAGTCCTGAGATGGACGATGCATAAGTCTTGTTTTAGACACTGATATGATTGGTCCATAAGAAGGACGATGAAGAAGCCTTTGATTTTGGTTTATTTTATACTAACCAGCCCAAAGAGGAGTTATTTGGTTTTGTTGATTTGTTTTCAGACAGGTTATGTTTTACAAATGGTGGTACACGCATATCACATCAACATCATCCAAGATTTCGTGTGTGTGTATTTGAGGTCGATGACTCAATATGTTCGATCAGATTGTGGCATGGCCGATGGTAAAGAAGAACCAACTATCATGTTCGAGGACAAAATATATTATGCCCAAGATCTTCATCACCCACAGATTGCAGAAAATTGGAGAGGTCCAAGGGACCTTCAGTAATGTCCAAATCAGGGGAAGTAATGTGTGTTGTACTTTTTTTCTTTGACCTTGGTTTTGTCCCAATTGGGTTTTCCTGGTAAGGTTTTAATGAGACAACATTAAAGCACATTACAAGCTCTATATGGTTATGGCATCCAAGGGGGAGTGTTATGAACCAGATTGTGGATGTCTCATAACCAAGAGATTATGATTTGTAATCTTTCCATTTATCTATGACGGTGTAATCTTCTATATAAGAAAATAAAAATAGTATTTTCTATTACTTTTACAACGTCTATGACATTATTATCTACACTCCACGACATATTGATACTATTAACATATAGCCTATTAACATCTTCACTAACTGTTATTTTAAGAGGTTGATATGGTCATTTATTGACTCTCTCTTTTGCCCCACGACATATTAGCAAACATATAATAACATTTTAACCAATAGCACTTCTATGATATTGTATTGATATCCAAGAAAACTTCTCAATTACTCCACGACATATATGATAGAGGATATATAGAAAATTTGTCGTATAAATATTCAGTATTCTACTTGGTATCTATTTAAGTATTTGGTAGAATATAGGCGAAAGCTTTCCGATTTAAAACTAAGACCATCTCCAATGTATTTTGCTATTTTCACCTCTAAAATAGAAGAACTCTATAATAGATGTGAGATATGCTCGTATTCTTCTAAAATAGCAATCTCTAAACGTAGAGTAAAAAATAGAGATCTCTATTATAGAGGAAGAAATAGAAATGGGTTGGAGCAATTTCAAATAGCAATGGGTTGGAGATGCTCTAAAGAAAAATCTGGTTAAACTATTCAACAAATATTCTCGCAGTATATGTAATAACACCATATAATAAATTTTATAAAAACTACTAGCGGTATTCCGGCGCGTAGCGCCGGGTTCATATATTTTATTTTGTAATAAATTTACAATTTATTTTATGGTTTTAGTAATGAAAATATTTTCAAAAAAATATGAAAATGAAAATATTTTGAAAGATAATGATATACTTTTCCATCCATTTGATAGTGATTAGCTACCATAGTGTTATTCTGTTTTGAAGTTGATTAGGTCAAATAGGAAGAGCGTAAGTGGTTGTGACTGATTGATTCAGTTAAAGTTGAATAAATAGATGATAGTCGTGACAAAATAAATTTAGTTGAAATTTAAACTTAATGTGAAGTTGATGCTTGAAAAAGAATAATGTAAATGCATGTGTTTGTTTTTGTGATTATCTTATTTGAAAAAGATAATAAATTGTTTAATCCTCTTAAAATAGTAACAATTCTTGCATATTTTGTCCATTTTAAAGATGTGGCAATTTGTTAGGAGCTTCATTGTGGCTGTATTGGTTAAATACTTCGTGGATCCCAAATCCAGCAAGTGAATTCTTAATCCATTGTGGCGGGGTGTATGTTAATTTTGTAGCCAAATGTTTGATATATGTTGATACTGTTGATATTTGTTGATATCCTAATTAGAAGTAAGTATTCAGATTTTATGGGGATGAAATGGTGGTTAGTTTTGATGTTTACTTTAGAAGTATTTACTGGTTAGTTTTGATATTTACTTTAGAAATATTTATTTAACATTTACCAAAAAAAGTATTTATTGGTTAGTTTTTACTTACGTAAGTTCATTTGGGGTGAATTATAATTATTTGAACTTCTATTTGTTTTTTTTTTTTTGAAACTTTGCTAACTCTATTTGTTTGTAAGACAATTGTACTTGTTGTGATTTTTGCGTGGTCTGATTCTATTTTATTTTCTAAAAAAAAAGAATAGTAAATAGAAAGTGTTTATTTAGGGATTGCATTTATTTGGTATTTTGAAATAGAAAATAAAAAAACTTTACAAATAATCAAAATAATATATATAATTATGTATATTCAATTTATTTTTTCATTAAAAATATTTTATTTTCACTGATGATTTTCATTTTATTATTTATTTAATTGTTTTTTAAATCATATACTTGTTTAACCACTAAAATGTGTGAAAATATAAGTATTTCATCTTATTGTTAATATTTGTTCTGTTTTAATTTTGATAATAAGTAGAACACATTTTAATATTTCTTTAGACTTTGTCAATGTCAATTAAAATTGATTAATACTCATAAAACCATAGTTTAGACCAAGTATTTACGACGATTTTGTTATAATATTTTTCTCTTTAAATGTCGGCCAGGTAATCTTGCTGATTTTCTTTATGGTTTTAATAACGCAAATTGATGGCGTTTAGGTAAAACTGTAAAAAGTACTAATGCAAGTTAACTTGAATAAATGTAAGATTCATATATCTTACTGAACAGACTAATCCTTGAGAAGCTTAGAGTCTCAATCTACAAAGGTCTGCGGTTTATAGCAACACTCGCTGATACGTAAAGTGCAGGCTATCTACAAACAAATAGACTGTATGTAATAAAAGTCACAACCATGAGTGTTTTTAAGAAGTGTGAGTAATTAGAGTCATAAGTCCGTAATTGTTCTTGCAAGTGCACACTTTTATGTTGTCAAACTACAGAGAAGGAAAACTAACAGGAAATGATTTATATGAGTCTAAGTGAAACAAAAATTGTTGTTATAATAGAGTTGTACTATAATCTAGAATTCTAAAGAAAGCAAAAAAAAAAAAAAAAGAGAAAGCAAACAATGTGAACATCAAGTTTTCAAAGGTTTTCCCAAAAAGAGAAAGTCATATGAGAGAGTTATCCGTCTCGTCTCGTGAGACAAAGTGGAAGCAAAACTCATGAAAAAATCCAACTTAGTACCTGGTTCAACATGAGCGGTCAAATAATCAATTCCATTAGGTACATTAAGGTCGTCAAACACAAACAGAAAACCGAAGTGATAAGTCAAGTTCTATCTCAGAGGAATAAGGCAGTTTTTGCCATTGTTAATAATTGAAACAACAACTACAACATTAATTTTTGAAACAAAAAGGAAATAGATTTAAACGAAAACGGAAAAGATAATAAAGCAATAGCAAGTTGTTCTCTGGTCATTGCAGAACGTCCGGCACTGGAAGCATTAAAAGTAGATGGCTTCTATCCAACATTGCAAGTTTTACCATCTTTTTTATCTCTTCCTGGTACCACAACTTCAGGGACATTTATACCTTCCTATTAATAAGGTAACGAACACACAGATTATATATTGTAAGTAGCAGAAAATTCAGCAAATTCATATTAAGAAAAAGGACAAACAGTTTCAACAAAGGATAGTTTGTTCATCTACTGCCGAGGTCATGTGCTTCAAGATGAAAAAATCACCTCAGTGAGCCTGGAAGGAATTGTGTCCGTCCCATCAAGAAATGCTTGTGGTATTGCAGAAGTGCAAAACTGTAAAACCCTTGAGAGATTGCTTGAAAGCTCTAATATAACGCAACATTTCCTTTGCTGAAACTCCATTACCTGCATAAAGACAAAGCCAAAACAAAAACCGGTCAAAGATAAGCGTGTAGAGGAATACATATACTTGCACGAGCATTGCAGATCATGCAACAATCATTCAGAGAGAACTAATCAAAAGGATCCAAGCTTAAACTCTAACCTGATACTTTTCTTGCATATTTCGCACACCGAGAAGGGAAACTCAGTGATGGTCCAGCTCACGTGTTGAATAGTCGGTCAAGAAAATGATCCAGGATTAAACTCTATAAATGTTGCATATCTCCCAAAACCTCAGCAAACGAACCTCTTCATTGTTGGAGCAGAGCTTTCAGATCGGCAAGGAGGGTGAAAGAATTCACCATTGTCGTAATCGATAAGCTGAACAAACTTTCTTTCTCGATGTCAATGAAGTTGTGCTGTTCATCGCAGAGTGAATAAGATATTTATAGTTGTTGCTTAACTGTTACTTTGGAATGCAAAGAGTTGGACTGAAAGCTTCAGAGTGGGAAGAGTGGGTTAATTACGTTAAAGATTGGAGTAAAGTACATATTAATGGAAGATAAAGACGTTACAGTGATCTGAAAGGTGATAAATTTTTAAAGAATTTACGGCTGCTAAACTAAGAAGGTAGAAGGCTAGAAGAGGAGGAAACCTGATTTGTATGGGCTTAAGATTTATGTATAAGCCCAAACGAAACTAAAATGCAACAAAATTGAAATACAATGTAAAAGCCCAACACGTAAATAACAGCGCAAACCGAAGCAACTGATTTCTTCGTTTTTAAAGCCAACTTTATTATTATAGATTTAAAACAGAATACTGCATCTCAGATCAAACATATTGCCGAATCAACATTATTTAGAATCTCTTTAGTGTGGCGAGACTTTTAGCATTATTACTATTTACACAATATGTTAACAAACGTCAAACAATAAGTAAACAAAATATATTTCAAAACATTTGCTCTCAAAATACGCAATCGGCCAGCTTTAATTTATTGGCCCTATAGTATGAACTGAATTACAATACAAAACGGTTACATATTTTTTAGACAAACAAAAGATTTCGTTAAATTAAAAAAAAAAATCAACAATTTAAGTCTTCTTATTTTTGGGTTGGCGGAAAAAACACTAATTTTAAAATTTAAAATATATAAGTTATTTGAAATTCAACAATTAATCTCACTTTCAGAAAATACATGTTATTATTATAACAATTATAATAATAAATAAGTCAATATTTATATACATTTGTATTTATATGTCGCCAAGAGAATGCACGCACACTGAAAAAAAACTAAATATATAAAGTATGTATACATTTTAATTTTTAATTAAATTTTTTTGACAAAAAATTAATTCCATAATGGGAAATGGGTGTCAAAATCAATATTATTATGATAAATAAAAAAATTGGATCCAACTTGTGTCTAAAATTGACTACAACCTTATACTATTTAAAATAAATAGATAAATTTTATTCTGAAATTTGAAAATTCCTTTTAAAATATTTTAAAATTTTTATTTTGAATTTTAAATATATATTCATTTATTATTAAAATTTTAAATTCCGTCTCGCTCCAAAACTTCATCGCTCAAATCTAAGCAGTAAATCTAGATTAGTTAAACTTAAGAAAATAAGTGTCTGTTTATACCTAATCCTCGGTTATACCATGTTCATTAGAAGCAACAAATAAATATATTAACTTTTGGGATATGATCAATACAAAGAATTAATAAATAAATCATATATATTTTTGCTAAAATTTAATAAATGATATTATAAGAAAATATAAAAGTAAAATATGTTTAAATCAATTTTTTTTTCAAAACCCGAACTATACATTAAACACTATTTTTGGTCATTGGGTTATTGTGCTGATCGTGGGTGAGCCATTGAATAATTTATTTCATTTTAATATATAAATACATATATCATATTAAATACAAAAATCATGTCTAAAAATATAGAAAAAATGTAAATCAATTTTCTTTATATTTTTAAAATATAAATAGATCATTTAAACAATTTTATAACAAGTTGGAGTTACGACACAATAAAAATACAATAAGATTAAAATTAATAAGTATTTAATTATTTATGCAAACATTGAAACTAATTTTAAAAATTTTAAAATAACATTTTAAATCAAATACCGTAAAAAAATTAATTCAAATTGGATTACACTTCGGTCACTGTTCAACTGGTTGGCTTCAAGCCAATCATTTTCAAGTTTTATAGGGTTATAAAAAAAATGAATCTTACATATTAAAATAGAAGTCACAACATTAATTCATATGTGATTTCTTTTTAAATGGACCTAGTGGACCTATTATTAGAAAGTCATGTTACATTTAATCTCTAATCTTATCATTTAAATTTTGGGTCTACCAGAAATTTTTATTGGGTTACCAATAATTGAATTTAAACAATAGATGATCCATTAGATTTATATATAAAATAAATTAAATAGATATAATTTAGTGTTGAAATACTATACCTCTATATGTTAATTATTTAATCATTTGTCGATGTTAACTTTTAAAATTATAAAGAACATTTTTTAAATAACAAAAATCATATTATCTAACAATGATTAATCTTTACTGCCTTAAACCAATGAAAACAAATTTTAAACTATATAGTTTATTTTAAAAATGAAACAAAAACTAAATGTTTAATTATTTACTCGATAATATAAATCTATGAAGCGAAAAGTTTAATTTTTTAAAAACTTTCTAAATTTGTGAAATGTTACAATATTTTAAATATGACAATAAAATAATATTTTACTAATCTTTATATATATAGTTACGATTTTAATAATAAAATAATAATCCAAAAATATATATATATAGAAGAAGATACAAATACATGTGAAAGTTTGAAACAATCTATTCAATGAAAAAAAATATACCGTAAACTTATTATGTTTTAAAAATTGATAGACACTTATATATTATAATATATACCAATTTAGAATTGAAAAATAAAATGTTTATATAAAAATAAATGAACAAAAATCCGCGCAGTTGCGCGGATTGAGATTTAGTATTTATTAAAACCAAAATTGGATTAGATATGGATTTACATGTTTACATTTGAGTCTAGATCTGGTTTAAAAGCGCTGATTTTAAATAGAAAAAAATTCTTACAAATCTACAAACATTTATAACGTTTAATAAAAAATTTCATCATTAAATATCCCATGTTTTCAAATCACGGATCAAAATTTAGTTAGATATTAAAATTTTAATTAGTCAAATTAAAATTAAAAATGTTTAAGGACTAAGCCAAAAATCATAAAATCATAGAGAACATGACGATGACAAATAAGCAAATTCGGTTCTTGGATAATACTATAGATTGTGTATTCAGAGAAGCGAGAGAGGAAGACAGAGAAAAAGGTATGAGTTTTCGACTTCGTTGTTCTTGTGGCCGATTCGTCTTCTGGATTTAGGGTTTCAGGTTAGATGGGAAGAATCAGATTGTTTCTATGTCTATGGTTAGGATCATTCTGCTGATTCTGAAACTGGTTTATAGTTCTCATCGGCTGGATGAATTTTCTTTGGATTTATATGTAATCTCGTTAGTTTCACGAGCAATTGAAAGCACAAGGGTCTAAATCTTGTTTTCTTATATAATATGATCTTCAGATGGCTCGTACTAAGCAAACTGCTCGTAAGTCTACTCGTGGAAAGGCCCCTAGGAAACAGCTTGCTACCAAGGTACGTTTTGATCTGATTAACGTATCGTTAGATTTTGGTTATAAGCGCATATTTTCAATTTCAGGCTGCACGTAAGTGTGCTCCAACCACTGGTGGAGTCAAGAAGCCCCATCGTTACCGTCCTGGAACTGTTGCTCTTCGGTATCTCATCTCTTTTTCTTTACCCCATATATATATATATATCATTGATTTGACAAAACTCTGGTTCTTGTTCTTGATGGACAATGAGATCCGTAAGTACCAGAAGAGTACCGAGTTGCTCATCAGGAAGCTCCCTTTCCAGAGGCTTGTTCGTGAGATCGCCCAGGATTTCAAGGTACTTGAAAAGACAAGACTTTGTGATGGATTTCAACTTGTTCACGCTCGTATCAATGTCACTCTTTGTGTTTTCATAATTATCTAACCCTTGTGTTTATTTATCTGTGGTTGTAGACTGATCTGCGTTTCCAGAGCCATGCTGTTCTTGCACTCCAGGAGGCTGCAGAAGCGTATCTTGTGGGTCTCTTTGAGGACACTAACCTCTGCGCCATTCATGCCAAACGTGTCACCATTATGCCTAAAGACATTCAACTCGCCCGCAGGATCAGAGGAGAACGTGCTTAAGTGTTGGGGGACCTGGTTCGTGAGTTGTGAATGTGGTTGTTCTTAATAGCTAGATGGGTATATTAGATAATGGCTTTAAAACCTTTTGGTTGGTAGGAGACTTGAAAACAATGATGGTTGTTTTTTCTCATTTCAATCGTCTTGCCGGGTTATGATTTGCTATGTGATTTAGCTCTGATTTGAGACACTACCGTTCAAGATGCAAACACAAAGTAGGATTCACATTGTCAAATTGGATAATGGTGCGTGCTACGGATGAATGCATAAAGACGCGATAGTTTAAAGCTGAAGCTATAAGGTTACTGAATCATAATAAAGAGATTTGGAAGCTGAAGAGTGATGAGTATGAAATAAATCTGAACATGGCTAAGCAGCGTTTAGTGCTAAAAGAGTTCTGGCATATGGGATTTTGAAAGAGTTTTGGACTAGAAAACATGCCGTGCCAATTGAAAAATGCATAGTTGGCTAAAAGTTATTATCATGCCCGTGAGTTGGCAAAATTTTAAAAAGGGTGGTAAATTTATAACAGAAATTCCCTGGAATAGTTTTTTAATTTATTTTCACAAAATAGCACCTAAAAAAAATGACCAAAACAAATTTTATTAAAAGGTAAATATATATTTATACCCTAAGGTTAACTAATTTAGACTAAAGGTTTAGAGTTAATTTGTGAGATTTTGAAGGCATGATTTTAAATTTTTAAAAATAACTATTTTAGTCATTTTTAAGGTTATTTTGGTGACAAAAACTTAAAATTGACTATTTAAGAAAATTGTCCGCTTTATAATCAATCTGGTGGTGGTAAATTCAAATGGCATTAGGAATTAGATTTTTTGGCTGTCACAGTAAAGCATTTCGGTATTCGTATGTGAAATGTCCCAAAGCATGTATATGGAAATCACATTAAACTCTCAAATCATGTAATATTATTTTAAAATTCATTAAAAATCAAATCACTTTAAACTCTAGTACACCCATACACCCGTAGAATCTCTTCTAAAACTATGAGATTTATATTTTTTATTTTTTTAACGAAGAAACCCTATCTAAATATTCTAAAATCATTTGAAATTTTTTAAAGTTCACAGCTTAAAAATATTTTTAATAACAGTAGATTTCATAGTAATTTATGAAATGTCAAGTTCAAAACAATAGATTTTAAATGAGTTTTTAAAATTCATGTCTGAATGGCAATGAATTTTTAATTTTATATGAATCAACTCAAACTATTTCCTAAAAGGAATTGATATTTTAACAAAAACTAAATTTTAGTTTTTTTTAAATATGTTAAATCATAATATAATTAACAATTGTTTCATAAGGTTTTTATGATTTTTAAAAAAAAATCTCACTAACTTCTTCTCACTTCTTTTTATTATTTTTTATTTTAATAATAGCAACCTTTCCTTGGATACTTTTAATAGAAATGCTCTCAGACATTAAAGATCTATTTGCTATAAAAAAAATAGATTAGCTTTCAGTGGATGTATTATGCAGAAGATAATAATTAACCTTGTCATTAAAAAGAAGATAATAATTAACCTCTATCACAGATTTAATAACAAACAAAACATTCGTGAGGAAAATATTACAAGCTTTCTTCACAGATCCAAAACCAAAAATGTCCATCTCGTGGGGTTTTCTGGTTAGACGAGTCAAATCTTGACCCATTAGATAGACCCAAGATGAGCATCAAAATAGGACAAAAACAGAGAAAATATAGGAAAGACATGAGTCATTAAACTAAAGAAAAGAGAGAGGATGTTTAAAAAAGAAAAGAAAAGAGAAGCTACAAAAAGTAGAAAAAGTAACTTCATCTTTAACCATATCCATCTCCTTCAGCTTACTTATTCTTTGGGTTCTTGTTACGACTATATAGATTTCATCGGATCATGGACGTCAGATCTTGAAAGAAGAGTTCATCACAAGGAATGGTGAGACCCATGTCGTGATCAAAACCAAACTCTTCCTCAGCTCTTCTGAGGAGACACTGGAAGTCAAGGTTGGTCAAAAAGGAGATAGGAACTATGTATCTGCTCCTGTTTTGTCCTACATAGATAGGAAAGTGTCCCTTTGGTACATCAAGTGGGAGATCATTTTCTTCATAGCCTCCTCCTACCACTACAAGAAAACAGCGATATTCTGACGGACATTCCGACGGAAAATGAAATCCTTGGAATATATCGAGGAATTTCCGAGGAAATTCCGAGGAAACACAAAATTGGGTTTCCTCGGAATTTCCTCGGAATATACCGACGGGATTCCGAGGAAACTACAGTCCGTCGGAATATTCCGAGGAAATTCCGAGGAAAACTCTGTTCCTCGGAAAAAACCGATGAATTCCGAGGAAATATTATAGCCGTTGGAGAGCCGTTGGGGGATTTTACAAAATTCCGAGGAAATTCCGACGAACTAGTTTTGTCCGTCGGAATTCCGTCGGAATTTCCTCGGTATGTCGGCAGGATTTAAACTATAAATACAAGCACTCCTCTTCCTCTTCATTCACTTCATATCTTCATCCTCCCTCTTACTCTATTTACACACGAATTTGATTCATAAAAAATATGTCTTCTTCAAATTATTTTCGTTCTTGGATCGATCGACCTCATTTGGATCCGAACACGAGATTGCTTACGGAAGAATACCAACGAGGTATAACTGAATTCATGGGGTTAGTTCACCGACAACCGGAAGCAAAAACAGGTATGTTAAGATGTCCTTGCTCTAATTGTAAAAATAGAAAGGTTATTAAAGAGTGGGATGTTTGGACTCATCTATATTTGAGTGGGTTTACACGAAGTTACAAAATTTGGTATCATCATGGGGAAACTGATTATGAACATGGTAGTACTAGTGAACCTCAGCCAGCGGTTAGATTAGAAGAACCAATTAGAACGGATGTAGATTATGGTGTAGGTACTGAGCAGATGGTAAATGATCATTTTAGAGGGGAAGATTTACCCAATGCAGAAGCTAGGAGATTTTATGATATGTTGGATGCTGGAAAGCAACCATTGTACGAAGGTTGCAGAGATGGTCATTCAGCTTTATCATCTGCTACAAGATTGATGGGCATTAAAACAGATTATAATTTGGCTGAAGACTGTGTGGATGCGATTGCTGATTTTGTAAAAGGTATTCTACCCGAGGATAATGTAGCTCCTGGTTCATACTACGAGGTTCAGAAACTCGTAGCTGGTCTTGGTTTATCGTATCAGGTAATAGATGTATGCAGCGACAACTGCATGATTTATTGGAGGGTGGATGAACAGCGGGTTACATGCAAATTTTGTGGAAAGCCTCGTTATAAAGATACAATTGGAAGAGTTCCAGTGCCATATAAAAGGATGTGGTATTTACCTTTGACGGAAAGGTTGCAGAGGTTGTATCTGTCTGAACGCACAGCGCAACCAATGAGATGGCATGCGGAGCACTCAACAGATGGTGAGATCAGACATCCTTCAGATGCAAAAGCGTGGAAGCATTTCCAATCAAAGTATCCCGACTTTGCGTATGAGAGAAGAAATGTCTACCTTGGATTATGTACTGATGGTTTCAGTCCGTTTGGCAAGAGTGGAAGACAGTATTCTCTATGGCCCGTCATTCTTACACCATACAACCTCCCCCCAAACTTGTGCTTGCGACGAGAGTTTTTGTTTCTCTCGATTCTCGTTCCCGGACCAGAGCATCCTAAGAGATCACTTGATGTGTTTCTTCAGCCACTAATATATGAGTTGCAACAACTATGGGCTCAAGGTGCTGAAACATACGATGTTTCGTGTAAAGAAAACTTTCAAATGCGGGCAGTACTAATGTGGACAATAAGTGATTTTCCAGCATATGGTATGTTGTCTGGATGGACAACGCATGGAAGGCTATCATGTCCATATTGTCAAGATAACACTGATGCTTTCCAACTAAAGCACGGAAGGAAAACGTGTTGGTTTGACTGTCACAGGAGATTCCTACCACCTGATCATCCATATCGTAGGAGTAGGAATTTGTTTACGAAGAACAAGAGGGTGTTTGACAGTCCACCTCCGGAAATTTGTGGGAAAGATTTGAAGATACAACTAAGAGATTTTGGTGCAGAAAGGACGCCAGAAGTCGGTGGACATGAGCGTTTTCCGGTAGATGCTGTTGGAGAACTACATAACTGGCACAAAAAAAGTATTTTCTGGGATCTGCCATACTGGGAGGATCATCTGCTAAGGCATAATTTAGATGTCATGCATATTGAGAAGAACTTTTTTGACAATCTCATGAACACGATCCTTAATGTTCAAGGTAAAACAAAGGATAATTTGAAGTCAAGACTGGATTTAGTCGATATATGTGCTCGTTCAGAACTTCATGTTGATGAGAATGGTAGGGCTCCTTTTCCCATATACCGACTTGATGCAGCGGGAAAAGATGCGTTCTTTGATTGGATTTCAAACGATGTGGAATTTCCAGACGGTTACGCATCAAATTTGCGTAACTGTATCGACAGAAAGGAAGGAAAGTTTACTGGCTTGAAAAGCCACGATTGCCATGTAATGATGCAGCGCCTCCTTCCGTTCGCCTTCAAGGAAATATTACCACGAAATGTTCATGAAGCAATTGCAGGGATAAGTGGTTTCTTCCGCGATTTATGCACGAGATCAGTGACTCTTGAAGGTATTGAAAATTTGAAGACTAACATAGCCGTGATTCAGTGCAACCTTGAGAAGATATTTCCTCCCTCATTTTTTGATGTTATGGAGCATCTTGTTATTCACCTGGCAAGAGAATTGGAACTTGGTGGTCCTGTGCAGTATAGATGGATGTATCTGTATGAGCGGTATATGTTCCATTTGAAGAAGATGGTGAAAAATTTAAGTAGGGTGGAAGGTTCTATAGTCGCACAGATGATCAATGAAGAAACTTCAAACTTTGCCGAGTACTACTTTCCAGCAGAAGTTCAGACCAAAAACAGAAGACCTGCTCGGCATGATGATAGAGGCGAACGGGCAACATATCATGTTACGGTTCCAGACATTTTCACAGACGTTGGACGACTTAGCGGAAAACCAAAGGACCGTCGACTTACTGAGCAGGAGCGCAGTCATTTGCAAACATATTTGCTCACCAACTGCGAAGACGTTCTTCAATATGAGAGGTAAATAAATGAGCTTACAAATTTTTATTTTAACAAGTTGAAATTTAAATCTTAATTAATTACATTATTGTCATCATATACAGGATTTTCATGGCAGAAAAGCGGTTCGAGTATAGATACGCCACAGAGGACGAACTAGAAGAAATGAAGCAGAGAGAATTTACTGGATGGATGTTTACTTATGTGAGTGCTTTAAACAAATTAAAATATATTTTATCACATATTTATACTAATTCACATTTATTGATATAATATATATATATGTGCTATTAATAGGTGTCTGCTGGTTTGGCCAGAGGTGAAACATTTGACGATTGGATACGTGAGATGGTCGTTGGACCAAACTTTGTTGTGAAGTCATATCCGAGATTTTGTACTCGAGGATATGCATTCACAACTCAGAAGAGGAGACGTTCGAGTACGACTTATGATGCTGGCGTTTGTTCTGCATCAGGAGATGATGTATACTACGGACACATACATGAGATTTTGGAAATCAAGTATTTGGGCATGGTTGGATTGCGCTGTACTGTTTTCTATTGTGATTGGCACGACAACACCCCAGATCGAGGTGTGAGAACAGATGCATTTGGTGTTATATCAGTAAATTCGAGGCGAAAGCTGCAATATTATGATCCTTTCATTCTTGCTTCCCAGGCCGATCAGGTAATTAAATGTTAATTATTCAGAATGATTCATCATCATGTGTATTAATTTATAATTTTTCTAAATGTTACAGGTTTGTTATATCAAGTACCCCCGGGTAAGGAACAGAGATGATCCATGGGTTACTGTTACAAGACTCAACCCGAGAGGCCGAGTTCAGGGAAGTTCTGAGCTGGAAGACCCACTACAACCAAGCACATCCGGCAACTGTAGTGCAGCAGAAGATTTAGCTGGAGTTGGCCTTGTAGTCGATTTAACCGACTTTGGAGAGGAAGCCGTCGTTCACGTAGAGGATGAACCAGTAATTGGAGAGTTTCACCAAGATCCAGATTCAGATTCATCTGGTGATGATGACTCGGAAACAGACTACCATTGAACTTATTTTTTTTTTTTTTTAAGAAATACCGAGGAAATTCCGAGGAACACTTGATATAACCTCTTTCCTTGGATAATAGTTATTTGGTTTATCTAGCAAGGCAAAGCTGAATACGAATTAAAAGCTACACAAAACACAACCAAATAAAACAAAGAAACCATGTAAAAGAAATACGAACTCATAATTAAGAAACCTAAAAAAAAACTCAGTTCAAAATTAACAGAAAATAAGACCATAAAACGTTAGAATAGAAAAGAAAATAAAATAGCCGGTGATAGCTCCTACTCCTCGTCTCCTGCTCCAGATGTTCCTGCATCGTTGGGTCTCTTGGACCTCTTTCTTACCATGTGTGTACCACTCGAACCCGAACCAGAGCTGGATGGAGAGTTGTCCCGATGAACTACATCATCCTTTTGGCAACGACACGGCCTGATACGTGAAATGGCAGCCCAGATCTTGTGTAGCATGTCGTTGTTTGTCTTTATGCTCTGATCTCTCCAATGTTGTTGCTGGCGCGAAGTGGCGTTCGGTGGAAGCTCTTGCAGCTTGTACTGGCTGGAGTCTGATGGGAGTAGCTGATGGGGTTGTGAATCATCTGGAATGGCTTGTGCAGCCTCATCTTGTCCTTCTTCATCAACCACGCCCTTGCCTTTGGTCTGATATTTTGGCGTGAAGAAGGATGGCTTGTCTACTAGTGCGGTAGCAGGGGGTAGAAACTCAACTGCAGCCTCTGAAAGTAGAGCAGTCAGGCCGATCTGAGGCAGGTGGCAGTAGAGTGTTTTCTTCGCTCGGTCCTGGAATACGTAGACGTAAGGACCATCCCGATCGATCCTCGAGTGGGGACCAGCTATGAACTCCTTACTTACTAGAGAAATGACATCCAGGTAGTTCCAAGCAATGTTGTTCGATCTGTCCAGTGCTACCTGGTGGTTCTCACAGTCTACACCCACATGTCTAAGGATCCGAGTAATCACTGCACCAAATCCACATGCATTGCTCTTGGATTTGGTTACTTTCCCCTTGTATCCTGCTAAGTTTGCGGCCAGCACCGCTCCCATGTTGAAGGCAGTAGCAGGTGGGAATGTAGAGTTTCCAAATGCCGGTAGCAAATGCCTCACACCTTGGTACAGGAGGCACAACTCCCATTGCGTGACTGATGCGGCTGTGGTTGTCCCGTATAGCAATGAGCCAATGAGGCGTGTCGCATATCTCAGTACTGGGCTCCGGATAAGTGACTCCTTTGCCTGAGAAGATCTATAAACCCCTGTGCCAATCGTTTCCCAGAAGTTCAACAGCTCTGAAGTCCAATAAAGACCATATGTCCTCTCCCCCGCACTCAATCCAAATAGTCCGCAGAGGTCTGTGAAAGATACCTCATAGTATACTTTCTGCACTACGAATGCCAGAAAACCTTCCTGATGGCTATCATCGGGACGGGTGACGTATGCGGATGCTATGAACTGGCGTACCAACTCCGGATAAGTGGGTTCCTTGAGGTTGCATAGTTGGCCTAGACCCATGTTCTGGAACAGTCCTTCAATGTCTGCTTTGATTCCCAATATTGTCATCGTCTCAGGACATGCTAGTTGTGTAGCCGGAACGGCTACCTTCTTCATGTTGTTGTAGTGGGTGGTATCAGACTTATCCCACTTCTTTGGCCTTTGCTTCTCCAGCTGTGACGAACCCGCTTCTTGTGTGTTTTTCTTTGCTGATGTTTTCGTGCGCTTCATTCTCTACAAAATAGAATCATTGCTCTCAACATGGTTATAATCAATTAAGAAGGCAAAGCTGAACATGAAAATGAAAAGCAAAATCGAGTTGTGATAAAAAAAAACGAAATTGAAAAAAATTCTCTATCCCTAAATCATCTCAAATCATGTTCCAAACTCGTTGATCACAGACAATTGTGTTCTATTCCATGTTTAAACATCTGTTTCATGCATATTTGATCAAGGAATCAACACGGAAATAAGAAATTCACAAAACCCAAAAAATTGCTCAAGAACACGATTTCAGAATGTGGAGATTCGCGGAGTATACCTGTCTTAGGGTGAAGACGAGTGTAGGAATCAGGTAGAGCTCGAAAAATCAAGTGGAATAGAGCCCAAAATTGTTCAAATCGGATGATTATAGAGAGAGAAAGGGGGGGGGGCGAATTATAGGGGAAATCGGAGGGGATGAGAGTTCTAAGGTTTAGATCCAAAAAAGGTCGGGTTTTGCCTTATAATTCTGTTTTCCGAACACGCATCGATCGATGCGTTTTGTTTCTATAACGCATCGATCGATCACATTCTTACGGCCCGGGCCATCTTGGTAATCGATCGATGCGTTTTTGTTCTATAACGCATCGATCGATGCGTTTTTAAAAAAACATACAAGATTTTCCGAGGAAATTCCGAGGAACAATTCAGATTGTCGATCGATCGATGGGATACTCTCATCGATCGATCACAATCTTACGGCCCGGTCCATCCTAGTAATCGATCGATGCGTTTGTGTTCTATAACGCATCGATCGATGCATTTTTAAAAAAACATACAAGATTTTCCGACGAAATTCCGAGGAACAATTCAGATTGTCGATAGATCGATGGGTTACTCTCATCGATCGATCACAATCTTACGGCCCCGTAAATCCTAGTAATCGATCGATGCGTTTTTGTTCTATAACGCATCGATCGATGCATTTTTAAAAAAACATACAAGATTTTCCGATGAAATTCCGAGGAACAATTCAGATTGTCGATAGATCGATGGGTTATCTCATCGATCGATCACAATCTTACGGCCCGGTCCATCCTAGTAATCGATCGATGCGTTTTTGTTCTATAACGCATCGATCGATGCATTTTTAAAAAAACATACAAGATTTTCCGAGGAAATTCCGAGGAACAATTCAGATTGTCGATAGATCGATGGGATACTCTCATCGATCGATCACAATCTTACGGCCCGGGCCATCTTAGTAATCGATCGATTTGTTTTTGTTCAAAAACGCATCGATCGATGCGTTTTTTTAAAAAAAATTACGTTTTGAAACCCCAAACACTAGTTCGTCGGAATTTCCTCGGAATATTCCGAGGAAATTTCGAGGAAGAAGAGGGTTTCGTCGGAGTTCCCTCGGAATAATCCGAGGAAATTCCGAGGAAATAGGGTTTTTAAACCGAAAACAACGTTTTGCCGTTTGAATAACACCTATATAACCCTTATTAAGTGTCTTACGTTCATTATGAAGTCAAAAATTTGTTCCTTACCGTATAATTAACACTTTTCCGATTGTATGAACGAAATCTCGCAACATAAGAGAAACACTTATACCTTTTAACGAACGGTAAAGGGAATACTTTCAATTAGTTTTGAAATTTGTTATTTCATGGTTTATGCTCATGTATACAAAGAATCCTCAATGGTATGCATTACAATTGTATAAGAAATGAAATACGGCAAAAAAAATTGATGTTTTGAAACCCCAAACACTAGTTCCTCGGTATTTCCTCGGAATATTCCGAGGAAATTCCGACGGATATTTTACTATCTGTCGGAATTTCCTCGGAATATTTTCATTTTACCGGGCAAATATTTCGCGAAAATTGAAATTAGAATTCCGACGGAATTCCGACGGATAATGTCCGTCGGACCCTAGGTTTTATAACCACGAGCCCCTTCTTCTTCCCCATTTCTCTCTTCTTCCTCTGCGCGACTCCTCTCTTTCTCTCCGGCGATTTCCCCCTGAAATCCGACGATATCTCCGGCGATCTCCCTCTTCTCTTACACAAATCATGTAAGGACCCTATCCCACTCTCTTAGGTTCTATTTGTTAGGTTTTTGTGTAGTTTTGATAGATTTTTGTTAGGGTGATTGGTTAGGATTGTGATTTGGTTGTATAATAGGTTTAGAATTGTGATTTGGTTGAATAATTTGTTTTGTTGAATTGATTTAGAATTTTTTTATAATTTTTTTATTTTTTGTATTTATAAAATCGATTTTTGTATATAAAATCGATTTTTGTATTTTACAAAACGATTTTTCTATATAAATTCGATTTTTTGGATTTTACAAAAAAAAATTTCTATATAAATTCGATTTTTTGGATTTTACAAAACATTTTAATTATTAAACAATTTTTATTTATTAAAACTATTTTTTTTTATTAGAACTATTTTTATATATTTATTAAAAAAATTTAATATATATAAATCTTTTTCTGTGATTAAATTATTTGGGATTTTTTTTTAATAAAAAAAATTAATTTATATATTTCTGTATTTATTAAATATATATTTTTTAATTTACAGGTCTCATGATGATCAGACCCGGCCTCGACAGCGTCGTGGTCGTGGTGGTACGGGGAGCCAGTCTCGGGATTCCAGCCATTTTCAGGATTCCCCTTCGCCCCACAGCTCCAACCATACATCTCCCTCTGCTGCACCCGCTCATGCTCCTCTCGCTCCCGCTGCTGCATCCGCTCCTGTTCCTCCGGGTCCTCCGGGAGTGATGAGGGTTGCGGAGTTGGTTCAACAGCCCGGTCGTGACCATCTTCCGTATCTCACTCCGTATCCACATGGACGGGGTCAAACATGGTAATTAAACATTTTTTTTTCTTTAAATTTGGATTCATTATTAACCGTTTGTTCTTTTAATAAGGTTCAACCGATCCGGGAACGGGATCAGCGCATGGATCAACCGTATGATGTACTCGGCCCTCGACAGTGGACATCCGACTTTCACTCACTTCCCAACCGACAAGCAGGTTCTGTGGTTTCGTCAGTTTGCGGTAAGTATTCTAATTTTTTACTTATATTTTTAATCTTTAATATAAATTTTCTACTAATTGTGTTTTTTTTTCAGCAAGAGTTCAACTGGAATTCCGATGAGACGCTCTTTATCTATCACCACTTCGTCCATAAAGTAATGGACAACTATGGGAAGCAGATCCACGAGTGGAAGAAGAAGTGGGAAATCAATAAGGTTCGATTTAATTTATTAAACAATTTTTTAATTTATTAAACTATTTTTTAATTTATTAAACTTTTTTTTTTTTTAATTAAAAGGTCCCAAAGTCGATGAACGATACGGTCTGGAAGGAGTTGTGTGCGCATTGGGATAAGGAGGAGACGAAAGAAACTTCTTCCACCAACTCCACCAACCGCAGGAGCGACCGTAAAGGGAAGGGCATCTACAAGCATAACTTGGGTGCTCAATCTATTGCCACTCTCGGAGATCGCATGGTAAGTTCAACCGCTTTTTCTTCAATTATTTGAGTTTCAGAATTTAAATTTATTGTGCATTTCTTCTAATTTCTAATGTTTCTTTAATTTTATGTTTTTTTTCAAGGCGGAAGAAAATGATGGCGAGCCGGTCGATGATCTCGCCCTAATGAGGAGGGCGTATACCAACAAGAAGACCGGCCAGATTGATGACGGTCTTGTGAGGGACGTGGTCGACCTGGTCCAAACTCAGGTGGTAGACGAAGTGTCTCAGCTTCAAACCGAGGATGACGCTTCGACGGCTTCGACCAACTTGTCCCGGTTTCGAATCAACGAAATCGTTGAATCCGTAAGTTCTTTTTTTTTAAAGTTCAATTCATTTATTTCTTGGTTTAAATTTCTAAATTTGGCTTTTTTCTATTCAGTCGGTTCCAAAGAAGAAGGGACGTTTGTTCGGTTTGGGTCGTCGCACCCGGTCGGTTCCTCCTTCTTCTGCACCACCGCCCTTTGTTGATCCAGAAGTACTTACGGCTCAGTTGAAGGACAAAGATGATCGAATATCTTTGTTGGAGACCCAGATGGCGGCTCAACAGGCGGGCTATGAGGCACAGAGGAGGCTGAACCAGCAAATGATGGAGATGATGCAGAGGATGTACCCGAACGAGGTGTTCCCGGACGTGCCAGACCCGTAGTTTTTTTTTCCCCAATCTCGGAATGTTTTATTTTTATTTGTGAAACTTTGAATATTAATTAGTATGATTTCAATTTTACTTTTAATTTCATATTTTCGAATTTAAATTTCAGAAATTTTATTTTTTCAAAAAAATTAATATTTTTTACATTTCGAGGAAATTAATTATATTTTTCACTACATCGATCGATGCGTTTTTGAACAAAAACGCATCGATCGATCCGTTTTTTTTAAAAAATATAGCGAGGGACATTTCCCTCGGAATTTTCCGAGGGACATTTCCCTCGGAATTTTCCGAGGGACAACTCCCTCGGAAAATTCCGAGGAACGGATCCCTCGGAATATACCGAGGGAACAGTTCCTCGGAATAAACCGAGGAAAAAGTCCGTCGGTATACTCCTATCGATAGATGTATATATGTCCAAACACGCATCGATCGATGAACTTCCGAGGAATTATCCCGACGAAGTTCTACCTCGGTATATTCCGAGGACTTTTCCGACAAACAAGGGATCCTCGGAATTTCCTCGGAAATTTATTTCCTCGGAATTCCGTCGGAAAATTCCGAGGGATTTCAGAGGAAAAAAGAAATTCCGAGGAATTATTTCCGACGACGTATTTCGTCGGAATTGCGTCGGAATAACGATATTCCGACGAAATTCCGACGATTTTTTCCCTCAGAATCCTTGATGTTTTCTTGTAGTGTACATTCTTCTTCCCCAAACTCGAACATCTCTTCAGAATCTGCCTGAACATCGTTGTTTGAGCAAGTTTTGTAGATTTCTCGAGGATGGCCATTTTTTTTGTGTTTTGGGTGGTTTCCACTGAAATGGTTTTGGTTGTATTTGGGAGAGAGAGAGAGAGAGAGAGAGAGAGAGAGAGAGAGAGAGAGAGAGAGAGAGAGAGAGAGAGAGAGAGAGAGAGAGAGAGATGGGTGGATATAGAGGGGTGAGGTGTAAATATTTATAAAGAAATGCATGGGTTGTGTATGTCTATGTGTCTTAGAGAGAAGGTGAGAAATATGTGTGGAAGCCACACACACAATGATTATAGCCATTTTCTGGTTGGTCGTATTATGACACTATGGTCCTTTGATCTCCACCTGGTTCATAACAAGATGACCCACAAATACAACGTGAATATATTTCTTAGTTTAATTTGTACTTGAAAGTTAGCAACATACACAACTTTTTAGGCTATTAAAATTTAAAAGTGGGCTCGAACTACTTTTGATTCAGCACGGCCTGATCTTTGTTTAATACTCCATCTGTTTTGTTTTCGGCACACGGAATAAGTAAACAATTAATTTTGTACATTTCCTATAAAAAAATACTATTACCTATACACCTAATCATATTTCAACCAATAGAAAAATAAATTTTGCATAAAGTTAATAAATTTTGCATTGAAAATCGAAAACGACACTTATTTTGTAACGAAAAAAATTCTCTAAAAAGACACTTAATATGAAACGGAAGGAGTAGCTTCGACAAAATAAAAATTAACTGAATCTAATTTAATTTATTATACAGGAAGTAAGAACTATCACAGAAACCTATACAGAGCGTGTCAAACCAGATCATTTTCTGAAATAGACCTTTTATATTTTTATTTAACATTAATGTATTTAAAATTACTGGAGATCTAGAAGATCGACCTAATCCAATAGTCAATATTAGGATATGCATTAATATATTAGAATAGAAAACTTATTATTATCTATTATATACTATTCCATATTAGTTTAGAAAATTAGTTGATTTATTCTCTATATAAATATGCATCTTCATGAGAGTCTAATAATATTCTTCCTAAACATCTTTGTGTGATTTACTCTCATCAATTTGTCATGGTATTACAGCAAGAACAAAACTGAAAACATCAAATACTTCTAAATTCTTTATTCTCGTGTTGCTTTGCAAAAATCGCAGAACAACAACGCTTCATTCAAAACTTCTTTATTCACGACTTGAAGAAGAAAATTTTCATTCAATCATAGTTTTGCTATCTTTGGAAAATCGCAAATCAGCAAACCTATTCTCTATTCCTTTGTTTCCCAATTTGAAGCAAGGAAAATTCATTCAACAATTCAAGCATTCATTCATCAACTTTCGTATGGCTATTAGCTCACGAAAGATTCAAATTTCTTGACGGCAGTCTACCGACAGCCGATTCATCCTACCGTGAAGATCGGACAGCAAAGAATCATCTCATTGTAAGATGGATAAAACAAACAATCAAACCAAAAATCAGATCATCTATCTCAACTCGCGAAATGGCAAAAGAGTTATGGGACATTCATCAAGTTTCCGCAAAATTAACAACCATCGTTGTTTCACAAGCCTTTTTGAGTTATTTTTACTACTATATTTTGAAGATTGTCCAATCTAATATGTGTTACCACGTATGAGCTTGAGGGAGGGTATTGGAGATCTAGAAGATCGACCTAATCCAATAGTCAATATTAGGATATGCATTAATATATTAGAATAGAAAACTTATTATTATCTATTATATACTATTCCATATTAGTTTAGGAAATTAGTTGATTTATTCTCTATATAAACTATGCATCTTGTAACATTATTTTCATGAGAGTCTAATAATATTCTTCCTAAACACTTTTATATGATTTACTCTCATCAATTTGTCAACAATAAATCAAAAAGAAGAAAAAAAAAGACTTGAAACCTAAGAGCAACTCCAACGGTTAGAAACCATAAATACTAACCCAACCACTTACTATCCAAACCAACTTATCCGACACAACCAAATCTGGATCCTTAAATCCTCAAATCCCCAAATCTCTCATTCTCAAACATCATTCTTAAGAATTTCATCTCCATCTTTCATTACTATTTCTCAAAAAACAAACTAAAAATAAAGTGACATTTATCTAACCCTTTCCATATTAATCTATTTTCATCTACTCCATAATCTATCATGATTCACAACCTTAAGAACCTATATTTTAAATTCTCTATTTCTATCAGATTACTCCATTCCATAATCCAAATCAAAATTGAAAAAATTCTTCAAATCTTACGAAACTTCGTTCTTATCCTAAGTCGATCAATTTTCCTCGTCATTCTCAATCCATTTTCTCTCATATAAAATCAAATTTCATCGTCAATGTACAAGATTTTCGACAACGAAGAACACATAGTATTACTAGTATAACTAGTACAACTGAAACTAGTATAACTAATAGTATTGCTAATACAACTAGTACAACTGATACAAGTATAACTAGTGTAAAGATTATAACTAGAACAATTAGAACGTGTATAACTAGTACAATTTTACAATTAATATGGTCATATCAGGTTTATGTTTTCAGCGTGTGAATGATGTTATAGAAGAGGATGATCTAGAACTAATGAAGAGGTTTGTCTAATCTTCCCCTACATAGATTTGTCAAAATATGTTAAAAGTTTGTTTTATATAATATTTATTTGGATAATGATTTGTTTTACTAGTTGTACTAGTTTTACAATTGACGAAAAAATCTTCTTATTTTTGCTCCGAAGCCAAGAAGGAAACTACCGAGCCGGAAATGGTTGCAATAGAAGAGGATTTGAAGAGTATACTCCAAAAGATGATACAAAAGCCATAAAAATAAAATCCAAAATATAAATCACTTTCTAATAATCAGATCACATCAAAAAATCAATCACTTTCTAATAATCAGATACTGACGGACTTACGAGTGATTGATGCGCCAAGCTTGGTCTAGTGAGCCGGTTGATCATATAGACGCCAATAGAGAATGTATAGGGCTAGTAGGAGTGTGAAATGCTGGCATGCGTGAAAAGAGATTGTCAGTTTCCACAATGTGGTGATTTTTCTTTCTGTCATCTGTTGTGTTCGGGTGTGTGTGGAGGACTCGCCAAGTAAGAGACCTCGTAAGTGGCGATGAAATGTTTGTGCGAGAGATACTCTCCACCATTATCGGAGTGAAGTGCTGTAATTTTAGTGTTAAATTGGTTTTAACTAGATCTTTGAATGTTGGGAAGATGTGGACCACCTGAGATTTTGTTTTCTAGTAGATAAAGTTACCTTGTATAATTTTCTACAAATATTATATATTATTTGTAATCCTTGACAGATATTACCGGTGATGTCCATACGTCATAAAAAAGAATATTGAGAGGATCAGTTTAAATAAGTGTAGAAGCAGAGAATGACTGTTTATAATTTTTATTACTAGAGCATGAATTGCAAAACAATTGAGAAAATAAAGCATAAGAAATAGGTAAAGAAAACTAAAGGTAACATATGACTAAGTGATTTTGAATTAGGGTGGCCTAAGCGTAAATGAAATTCCAATGGAGAACACTTGATAGAAAAGAAGGCTGAAGCAAAAAGAAGTGGTCACACATACATTCTCTTATTGGCCTTGCTTTTGAGAAATGTTGTCCTCATGTGAAGATGCTTCACCATGACAAAGTTGAACATGAAGCTATTTATTTGCATAAATTGTTTGACCGATGTAAGATTATTTTTCATAGGCTCACAAAGGACATTTTGTAAGTGTAGATTATGAGAGATTGATGGTAGAGATACTGAACCAGTATGAGTAATTGGAAGGCATGCTCCATTACAAATCATCATGTTGTCATTAATGTTGTATGGTGTGTGCATCGAGATATTGTTGAGGTCACTGGCAATGTGATGTGATGTCTCACTATCTATAATACATGAAGGCATGCCGGGGGATCATGTGTTGGTAAGGTGAGCTTGATTATATCACTGAGTTGGTGGTATTTGCAGATGAGGAGCTAGCCATGGTGAGGGTATACAATGTTGTTGTTAATGCGAGAATCCATGAGGTTTTTGAGTTTTTTTTTGTGGTTGATATTGAGGATATCTCCGAACTCTGTGTCTTTGAATACCACAAATTTGGAATTTACCCAAATATAATCTTAGTTATCGGAAGCCACTGTGATAAGCAGAGGATCCTCCTCGTGACGAGGAGTAGTTTGAGTTTATTTGATGAGGATGATATGACATCATTGGTTTTCAACAAATTCTCACCATTAAAGAGTTTCTCAAGAAGTTCATCGACAAAAATTGGAATGTGTCTTCCATTGACCATGTTAATTTATTGGTGTTTTTACTAGTTTATAATCTATGTTTTGAGTCTTTTATCGAGTCAAAGTATGTGTGTTTGGAGCTTTTTGGTGCTATTTAGTGTTTTACAGGGTTTAGGTCTACTTGGAACAAAAGAGATCAAATTAGATGCCAAAAGGGAAATTGAAGATGCAGAACTATGCAGATTCGTCAGAAGTGTTACGACGAATGTACGACTTCCCGCATATGGATGAAGCTCTATTTTTTTCCAAACACATATAATTGACTTAGCTTTCCAATGCCGTCGGTTTGAGGTCATTCCATCAGTTAAATCAAATGTTATGGCTGTTTGACTGAAGACTTGTATGTTTTATGGTTCAATACTGAGAAAATAAAAGAAAACTTAGGTCTTTTCCTATTTTCCGTTTACTTTTGCCTAAAATTAGATAAGGACTTGTTTTGACCTATATCTACTAATTTGAGCTATTGTTTAGGCTAAAATTTCTTTTATAGATGATTTTTAGGTCTTAAAGTTTTGAGAAGAGAGAATCTTTCTCAAGAATGGTGTGAAGTAAGTATGTGGAGGGTCTTTATTGTTTATCAACGTGTTTACTTGTTTTTTTTAGTTTTCTTATCTTGAGTCAGTTTTTTATTGAGTCAAAAATAGTTGGGAACTATGAGATTTTTTTTGGAACTAAACATCTATATATTGCCTTAGTGGCAATTCTTTCAGTTATTGAATGCAAACTGTATAACATGAAATATACCTAAGTGGATTGATATGCTGGTAACATTCTTGTTTGTGAGGGTTTTTGAAAGACCCAAAGCTGACCCCCATCTAATGTACTTGATTCTCTTGTCTTGCGGTTTGGTATATACTAGATAGGATTCCTCGTTTGGGTTTGAGAAGACTAGTCTATGTGGGTATCGTTTCTCTCTCTCTTCCCTTAAAAAAAAGAAAAAAGAAGATGAAAAGAACATGAAATAAAAGTAAAAAAGAAATGAACCAGGTTCATAATGGTTAACCACCATTAGCACTTTTGTCTCATGTAAGTCTGTCCAATAAACTCGGTCGATAGAAAATTTAAAGGATACTATACAAATTAGGGAGAAATCAAACGAGCGAAGTGAAAAAAGAGAGTGGAAAAAGAACCAGAGTAAGATTGTCTCTGTGATCAGAAACCTAAATGAGTAAGAGTCCATGTGTCATATGATCGATACTCCTTCGATGAGACTGCACTCTTAATTCGTAATCAAGATCAGTAGTGGTGATTTGAATATCTCTTATGAGTTGTGGGCTGAAAATGGTTAGGTTGCTAAGCTGATGTCGAATACATGGAAGTACTTATTTTTAAGGTTGGTGGTTTTTATATGGTTTACAATTGGTTGAGGTGAAATGGTGTTCTAAAGAATATTTGAGTTCCCATATTTTCAATTCTTTCACCATATCTGAGTATTTGTTAGTCTTTACTTGAGGACAAGCAAATGTTCAAGACTGGAGGAATTGATATATCAGTGTTTTATTAGTTTATAAACGAGAAAATTGACAAAATAACCCCCAACTTTCGAAAATAATCCAAAAAAATCTTCAACTCACAAACACGCCATTTTAACCTTCAACTTCTAGTCAAACATGAATAAATCTCATACTTTCGTTGACCAAGCTATTTCAATCTCGTCAGAAGTTAACCGTTTAGTGTCGTTAGTTATATTTAACGGTTGACTTTTAATGAGATCAAAATGGCTTGATCAACACAAATATAATATTTTTTTGTTCCAATTTAAAAGTTGAAGATTAAAATTGGTCATTTAAAAATATCTTAATTAAAAATTGTTGTTTTTCATTTTTTTGTGACAAAAAAATTGTAGTTTTTCTTATCAATTAGAATGACTAACTTAATAAAATATTCTCAAATAAGTTTAGATATAATATTTTTAAAATGAATTAAACACTAAAGATTGTTTAACAAAAAACTTAATTAAAAAATACAATTATAATGTAAATTCAGATATAACATAAAATAATTAAGTGCTTATGTTCAAACCAATTTTAAGAATAAAAACATAAAAGTTAAAGGTAAAACCCTAAACACGTTATTTTTTTAAAGGCAACCCTAAACACGTTGTTGTTAAAAGCATGATCACATATACTCGATAAAAGATGAAACAAGTGAAAAAGAGGAAGGTAAGTGCGTAAAAGGGATCTCCGGCGGCTGATGTATAGAAACCGTTGTCGTAGTCAACCGAAGATCCCTTTCACGAAATTGTCTTCCGCCTTTCTCACTTACTTCATCTTCTAATTATAACAAATTTTAGTTTATAATTATTTTTTAAAAATATTATAAATAAGCTTATTTGAACATGTTTTATTAAATTCTTGATTACAATCGATATGAAAACTATAAGTTTATTGTAATAAAAAAAAACAATTCTTGATTAATAAAATTTTAAGTAAGCAATTTTAATCCTCAAATTTCAAATTGGAACAAAAAAAAATCTCATACTTTCGTTGACCAAGCCATTTTGATCTCATTAAAAGTCAACTGTTAAATATAACTAACAGCACTAAACGGTTGACTTTTGACGAGACTGAAATAGTTTGGTTAACGAAAATATGAGATTTATTCGTGTTTGACTAGAAGTTGATGGAAAGAGGGGGATATTTTTTCAGGACAAGGTTGGCTCAGCACCTTAGAAGGATTTGAGGGATTGTTGGGGGCAAGGAATGTGAGGGCTAGTATCTCTCCCCTTCATGCGGAGATGGAAGCGCTTCTTTGGGCAATGGAATGTATGAGGAATTTACGTCAGTTTCAGGTTACGTTTGCAACGGATTGTTCTCAATTGGTGAAGATGGTTTCGGAACCAGATGACTGGCCAGCTTTTACAAATTACTTGGAGGATGTCAAGGCCCTAAAAGAGAGCTTCACCAGATCAGAGATCATCTATGTACCAAGGACGCAAAATACAATGGCGGATAGACTAGCACGCAGTGCTAGGAAGCAACCGTCTTTTGTCGTTCACATGGATGCAGATCATCCGGTTTGGTTTACAGAGTCCGTATGAGTCTGTAATAGTTGAAGACAAAAAAAAAAAAAAAAAAAAAAGACTAGAAGTTGAATGTTAAAATAGCGTATTTATGAGTTGAAGATTTTTTCGGCTTATTTTCAAAAGTCCAGGGTTATTTTGTCAATTTTCCCATTTATAAACAATGTTTTGAGTCTTTTATCAAGTTAAAATATGTGTTTTGGAAATTTTGGTGTTGCTTAGTATTTTTACAGGGTTTAAGTCTACTTGGAACAAAAGAGGTCAAATTGGATAAAAAAGGGAAATTGAAGATGTAGAACTCTGTAGATGCGTCAAAATTTTAGCAACGGATGGAGGACTTCCCACCAATAGATAAAGCTCATATTTTGCAAAAGATATATAATTGAATTAGCTTTCCAATGCCGTTGGTTTAAGATCGATCCATCGATTAGATCAAACTTTATTGACATTTTACTGAAGACTAGTCTATTTGTCTGTTCAATACGAGAAAAAAAAGAAAACTTCATTTTTTCTATTTTCGGTTTCATTTTGTCTAAAATCGAGCATGCCATGTTTTTGACTTATATCTACTATTTTGAGCCATTTTTAGGCTTTCTTTTATATAAGATTTTTAGGTTGTAGAGTTTTGGGAAGAAGAGAGAATCTTTCAGAATCCATGTTTTTATTTCTTTAATCTAATTATGCAGACTTTATCATTAATCTTGTGTTCTTTGGCTATGTCTGAGTAGCTTCATACTTAGGTTTTAGGGATTCAAAAGAATTGAAGAGAATGAATGTCTAGGATTGTTTAATTAGGAAATCTTTATTAGAGTTTTTCACTTTGATTGTTCTTTTTGCTTGAACTCGATTCATCACCTAGTTCACGATCTTAGGTAAATTAAATGCAGCAGGGGAGTTGATTTGATTGTTTGAAAATATTCCACTTGAGGAAAGTGACCTTAGCCAACAAGAGTTAATGTTATTGCGCTTTGTGAACCTAGCAAAACTCAAACTGAATGCGTGTGTAATCTCTTAGGCTCAACAAGAACTAGGTCTTAGGTTGTTAGACATAGTGACTAGAGGCACGATAGTGGAAAGATTATAAATCTGTATTTTGAGTTCTAGAATGGTACGCTTAATTGATTCTTTGATAAATCTACATTTATGACCCGATTTCCTACGATTTCTCTAATATCTAATTTTATGTTTATTTTATGTTTAGTTTTAGGGAAAAAACAATATTTTGTCTTAGCTTAATTCTATTCCCGTAGACTTTTTGTGCAACTTTGGTCTCTGAAGATTTGATCCCATCTATAGGTTAAAACTCTGAGCTACCACATGTCAACAACTTCTTTGTAGGTCTCACCTAAGTTATTTGTAATGATGTAGAGAATATCCTCATTTTCAAGAGGTGATTCAAGGAATGCAACTAGGTCTAACTTCTCGATGATGCTCCTCGTGTGTTTATTGATTGATTTGTTTCCTTTGCTGATTTGTTTTAGTTGTTGCTTCACTTGTTTGATGTGTCTACGTGACGGCTTTCTGTATGTTCAATACATAATTTTTAAAATCCCGTGTGAGGTTGTAGCTCTCGCAAAAATTGGATGTACAAAGAGGGAAAGAAACCCGAGTAACACACTGTATAGGAGTCGATGTCGCCAATTCCACGCTGCATAGTTGGGATTAGGTTGATTTGTTGATGTCACTGATGTGATTGTTACATGAGGAGCTTGATGATCATCATTGATAAATAAATGAAGTTCATGTGACTCAAGGAGAGCATTGACTTGGAAACGCCAAAAGATGAATTTATTGTCGGTGAATTTGTGGACATATTGAGAGAGATAAGATTTATTTACAGAAGATTCAGACGCCATTGATAGAGAAGAAATGTCAGAGAAAATAAGAAAAAACATAAGAAGGAAAAAAATTTCTTGTTAAACCGTTATAATACCTAGTAAAATTGTTATTATGGATGCGTTCATTCATTGTAGGAGTAAGTATTTATACAACAATTTGTTAGATTTGTAGTGAAAATAATCTTATTGATAAGATCAAATCAATACAAGATAATGACTAGTTCTAGATAAACACCATCTATACTAATATATGTTACTGGTATCCGGATCGGGTAAAGATTTTTTATCGACCCGTTTATCATATCCGAGTGCGTTTATCAATTTTCTGTGTTATGTTTGGCAATTGTCCAACAAAAAATTGTAATTGATTTATTTTTCTCTTATATATGTGTGTTTAAAGTTCATGTTTACTTATTACATGTTAATAAATAACTTGTTATTTGATCGGTCCATCCATTAACAAGAATGATTTCATATCCTTGGAGTGAGGGTATTTTAACTACCCCAAGTCTTTACTATTAGGTCTTGGATAGACATTCTCGCTATGGTTTTCTGAAATTTGGATAGACTTTTACTTGGTTCTGTGCATATATGAAGATTCATCTTCTTATATTGTTTACTTCAAATAACATAGCATATGTGCGGATTTAGGTGAGGTGTCCTCTCTGATTAAACTACTATATCGCCTAATCATTTAGTGCCTATCGATTTCGAGTCCTAATGCACCGCGATTATGATGGTTTAACAAGTGGTCTTATCCATTAAATTATCTGGACTATAATAGAATATATCCAAATATCTATTAAACTAGATCTATGGAATTATGTTAAGATATTCAACTAAATTAATCATATAAAATGTTAAAAGTGATATTTTATATAAGTATGATATTAATCCTCAACTGTAAAATATATAGAATAAATTCAAATGAGTTATATTGAAAATTTTAATATGAAAATAAATATTAAATTTATTATATTTATGTTTCTCCAAATCATAATGTAATGATTTCATATGAATTTTGCTTATTTTTTGATGAAAATGAAGGGTACAAATTTGTCCAGAACGAAATAGTACGGGTGTTTTATTTTTATGGGTTGCGTCAGTTGTTCATGTCTTGGAGAATAATTAACTAATGAGTATAGGGTAAAGTGTTAGTTATTTTGGGGATGAGGAACAATATCCCATTTAAACTTTTGGAAAGATTTCTTGGACGTCCTTTTCTTAAAATTACGCATGACAACGAGGTATAAAGTTTCAAAAAGGAGAATAAAAGATTTCCGTTTTAAAAATTGTATGATGCCTAAGTTAGATTATGTGCTTCAACCGACGATCATTCTTCTATCCCTTTTTAGTATTTAGATCTTTTAAGAATATACAAATAGTGGGATTGGAGTTCTCCTTTCATAAGTTTTAAATGTTTAGTTGGATATATCTTGAACTTCTTTATTATGAAGTTTTTCTCTATTTGTAGGAGACGATATTTGAAAAATTATTTGTAATTTTAACTTTTATTTATATTATTCTAAAAGATTAAAGTGGCTATCCTCAAATATTTCTTAAATCGCTCCGATCGTAAGTTTCCAAGACTAGTTAGAACGACAACAATAACATGTCTTTCCATATTTGATTAGTTGGCTTTTTGATGGATTGCCTTCCAATAAAATCTTATCGTTTAGTTAGTACTAGGAGGTTTCCTGCGCATTGCGCAGTAATAATAGTTTTTAAAAGTTATAGTTATTTATTAAATTTAAATTTAATATATATTTTAGTTTTATCATTATGAAAACTTAAATACTTATTTTTAATATTTCTATATTTATCTAAAAAAAAATTAATTTATATTTTCAGATTTAGTTAAGTTTTATTATAAATTAAATTTATTTATATATTTATTGTAGTTAAAATAAATTAAAGTAATAACAACTAATTTACTAATTAATTTAGTGAATCGAATAACATTCACTGAACGAACATATTTTATGTCGATTATACAAGAAAACCTAATAATTTGAAAACATGGTTAGTTAGTTATTTTTACATAGAGTTAAAGTACAACTAAAATTTTAATTATTTATGATAAAAGTATAATTATCTAAAAAATTCTAAAGTTAATCTGAAACTTTTTATATTCATATTTATGTTATTAATTAAAAATTTTACTAATGATAATACACATAAGTTATTCTTATATTTTAAGAATCTTACTAAAAATGTAAACTTCATAAATTACATTACAATAATGTAAACTTCATAAATGACATTACCAAAAATATAAACTTTATAAATGATATTACCAAAAATGTAAACTTCATAAATGACATCGTACATGTCATAATAAGGTGAGAACCATGTCACATTTTGTACTAAGCTTTGTCATCATTTTTCTTTTACAATCAATATGGTGCACTACAAGAAAACACATGCTTAACGACGAAAATTAACGAGGAAAAACAATCCTCGTAAATTTGCGTCGAGTTTACGACGAATTTACGTGAAAAACTAAAGTCATCGTTATTTCCTCGTAACGTAACGACAAAACTGTTTCGTCGTAAAGTGGATGTAACTTTACGAGTATTTTAAGAGGAAAAACTATTTCCTCGTAAATACGACGTAAACTTTGCGTGGTATTTACGAGGGAATAGTTTACGTGTATTTAGCGAGGAAATTTTTGAATCCACCAACTTTATAGGTGTTACACGTTTTTTTTGCCCACCTAATTAATTTTCGTCGTAAATTCATAGCAAAATTACAACTACCAGATTCGAATTTTCCTATAAATATGGATGTTTAAACATCATTTTAAACACACCAACAACAAAAAACGTGAAAGAAAAAAAAATGGCTGGCTCCGGGAATATTTACGAGTTGCGGAAGTGGATGTATATGCATAGAGATGCTAACGGGAGAGTGACGAAAGAATACCTTGCGGGTCTGGAGACATTTATGCATCAAGCAGATTCAACACCGCTCGCCCAAGAAAGTGGTAAGATGTTCTGTCCTTGTCGGAAATGCAACAATTCGAAACTGGCAAACCGTGAAAATGTTTGGAAGCATTTAATAAATAGAGGTTTCACGGCAAATTACTATATCTGGTTTCAACATGGAGAAGGTTTTAATTATGATCAGAATGAAGCTAGTAGTAGTAATAGCAATTTTCAGGAAAAAGAACCGGTTGATCATCATTTGCATAATGAACATAGTTACCAGCAAGAGGAGATGGTAGATTATGATAGGGTTCATGATATGGTAGCTGATGCATTCGTAGCTCATGATGGAGATGAAGAACCTAATATAGATGCAAAAAAGTTTTACGAAATGTTAAACGCGGCGAATCAACCACTTTACAGTGGTTGTAGAGAAGGTCTCTCTAAATTGTCGTTAGCTGCTAGAATGATGAATATTAAAACTGATCACAATCTACCTGAAAGTTGCATGAACGAATGGGCGGACTTGTTTAAAGAGTATTTGCCGGAAGACAATGTGTCTGCTGATTCTTATTATGAGATTCAGAAACTGGTTTATAGTCTTGGGTTGCCTTCGGAGATGATAGATGTTTGCATCGACAACTGCATGATCTATTGGGGAGATGATGAGAAGCTAGAAGAATGTCGATTCTGCAAGAAGCCACGATTCAAGCCGCAAGGACGGGGACGTAATAGGGTACCGTACCAAAGGATGTGGTACCTACCAATTACAGACAGATTGAAAAGATTGTATCAATCAGAGCAGACTGCTGGAAAGATGAGATGGCATGCCGAGCATACTCAGACGGATGGTGAGATGACTCATCCATCAGATGCAAGAGCCTGGAAACATTTCAACAAAGTACATCCAGATTTCGCTAGCAATATCCGGAATGTGTATCTCGGATTATGCACAGATGGATTTAGTCCGTTCGGAATGTCAGGGAGACAATATTCATTGTGGCCAGTCTTTCTTACTCCATACAACCTGCCACCGGAGATGTGCATGCAACGGGAGTTACTATTCTTGACCATATTAATACCTGGTCCGAACCATCCAAAAAGGTCCCTGGATGTTTTCCTACAACCACTGATAAAAGAGTTGAAGGATTTGTGGTCAACAGGGGTGAGGACGTATGACTGTTCAACGAAGACGAATTTTACGATGCGAGCGATGCTTTTGTGGACCATAAGTGATTTCCCTGCCTATGGGATGTTGTCTGGATGGACTACACATGGGAGATTAGCTTGTCCATATTGTAATGGAACGACAGATGCGTTTCAACTGAAGAATGGTAGGAAGACAAGTTGGTTTGATTGTCACCGTCGATTTCTTCCCATTGGCCATCCTTACCGAAGAAACAAGAATTTGTTTAGGCACAAAAGGGTTGTGAGAGACACTCCTCCTCCATATCTAACTGGAGAACAAATTGAAGCGCAAATCGACTACTACGGAGCTAACGAAACAGTTCGTTGGGGTGGTAATTGGCATGTCCCTCGTAATATGCCAGATTCTTACGGTGTTCATCACAACTGGCACAAGAAGAGTATATTTTGGGAGTTGCCATATTGGAAGGATCTTCTTCTGCGCCACAACCTCGATGTGATGCATATAGAGAAGAATTTCTTTGAGAACATCATGAATACAATATTGAATGTCCCAGGGAAGACAAAAGACAACATAAAATCGAGGTTGGACTTGCCGGATATTTGCTCAAGAAGCGAGTTACATATTAAAAGCAATGGACAAGTTCCCGTTCCGATATTCAGATTATCTTCAGAAAAAAAGTCGGTGTTGTTCAACTGGGTGGCATCAGAAGTGAAGTTCCCCGATGGGTATGTTTCGAATCTCTCTAGATGTGTTGAAAAGGGTCAAAAGTTCTCCGGGATGAAGAGTCATGATTGTCATGTATTTATGCAACGACTACTGCCCTTTGCATTTGCGGAGCTACTTCCAACAAACGTACATGAAGCACTTGCAGGTACGTAGTGTATTATATCACAATAATTTACAAAATAATATATGACTAACAATGTGTTTAATTTTTTTTTGAATATAAAAGGCATTGGAGCATTTTTCAGGGATCTGAGCACACGCACTCTTAAAGAAGAAGTTGTGGAACAGCTTCAGGAGAACATTCCCATCTTATTGTGCAACTTGGAGAAGATATTTCCTCCCGGATTTTTTGACGTCATGGAGCATCTAGCTGTCCACCTCCCATATGAGGCATTGCTTCGTGGACCTGTACATTACGGATGGATGTATCAGTATGAGCGAGCCATGAAATATTTGAAGGGAAAAGCAAAGAACCTCGCCAAAGTTGAAGGTTCTATAATTGCTGGAAGTTTGACGGAAGAAGTTTCTCACTTCACATCGTACTACTTTGCGTCAAAAGTACGTACACGGAGAAGAGCTCCAAGAAGATATGATGATGGTGGTGTTGCGCCAACATATGCAGTTGCTGGTGTTCCAGACATCTTTAGCCAGATTGGGCGACTCGGTGGGAAGTGTAAAGAGGTTTGGTGGTCGAGTGAAGAAGACGCTCATAGTGCACACACCTATATTCTACTCAATTGCGAAGATCCATTGATGCGTTATTTTGAAAGGTAACATATATTGACACTTCGAAACACATATAAGTATAATTAATTGTATAATTGCGAGAGATTCATTCCTATAAAATGTGATTTTACAGCCTATTTGTTTCTCAAGTCGAAGAAACATTTCCTGGTATATCCACAAGTGACGTAGACAAAAGGAAAGATCAACACTTCATTAAGTGGTTGCGGAATCAGGTACTAACTAAAACTTTTTTTCATACATTATCTGTATTTCATTAACATTCTCTTTATTTTTGCAGGTTGATTATGACGACGACGATGCAGATTATCCTAAGTGGTTACACGAAGTAATTCAATCTCCACTTGTAAAGGTCACCACATCACAGATGTATTTCACACGAGGCTATACTTTTCATACATATGACTATGGTAGACAGCGGGCGACCAGTAACTATGGAATATGTGTGAAAGGGGAAACAGATTTCTACGGGATCTTGACGGAGATTATTGAAGTCGAATTTCCAGGGATACTGAAGCTGAAATGCGTCCTCTTCAAATGTGAATGGTTCGACCCCGTCGTCAACAGAGGTGTTCGGTCTAACAAATTCGGTGTAGTTGATGTCAACGGTGGACGAAGGTACAACAAATTCGAGCCTTTCATCTTAGCTTCACAAGCAGACCAAGTTAGCTTCCTTCCATACCCTCGGATGAGAGATTCAGGTATAAATTGGTTAGCAGTGATCAAAGTTACACCTCGAGGACGAATCATCAGTGGAGAAGAACCACCATTGCAAGAAGAACAGATAAATGAAGTCGAGGAACCTGAACAAGAAATTGATGACATCCTTCTCATTGATCCGCATAATCACGAGTACGAAGATCTTACCGATGATGCCACAGACGAAGCTGTTGAAGACGAGTTTAATGAAAATGATGATGTTTCTAGTGATGACGAGAATGTCGATGTATCCGATTGATGTATTTGTTTTATGAATAAGATGAGGGAGTTTGTTTTATGAATAAGATAATGTGGGGTTTGTTTTATGAATAAGGTAATGCTGGGAGTTTGTTTTATGAATAAGCAAATGTGGGATATTGTGGTTTGGAATGGAAATAAAGATGGAGTTTGGAATATATGAAGTAGAAAATAAGGAATATGGGGTTTCGGGTTTTTGGTTTTGGGTTTTGGGTTTTGGGTTTCGGGTTTGGGCTTTCGGGTTTCGGGGTTTGGGGTTCTAGGGATATATGAAGTAGAAAATTAAAGATGGGGGTTTGGAATATATGAAGTAGAAAATTAAAGATGGGGGTTTGGGTTTCGGGTTTCGGGTTTCGGGTTTCGGGTTTGGGGTTTCGGGTTTGGGGTTTCGGGTTTCGGGTTTGGGGTTTCGGGTTTAGGGTATGGGGTTTGGGGGTTGGGGTTTCGGGTTTCGGGTTTCGGGTTTCTGATTCTAGGGATTTAAACATAACACTCGTTAATTCCACGTAAGCACAAATCGTCGTAAAGTCCACGCAGGATGAAATCGTCGTAAAGTCCACGCAGGATGAAATCGTCGTAAAGTCCACGTAGGATGAAATCGTCGTAAAGTCCACGCAGGATTAAATCGTCGTAAAGTCCACGTAAGACAACGAGGAAATAACGACGAAACCTAAAATTAAATATGGGGTTTGGGGTTCTAGGGATATATGAAGTAGAAAATTAAAGATGGGGGTTTGGAATATATGAAGTAGAAAATTAAAGATGGGGATTTGGGTTTCGGGTTTCGGGTTTGGGGTTTCGGGTTTGGGGTTTCGGGTTCGGGTTTGGGGTTTCGGGTTTCGGGTTTCGGGTTTCGGGTTTCGGGGTTGGGTTTCGGGGTTGGGGTTTCGGGTTTGGGGTTTCGAGTTTCGGGTTTCGGGTTTGGGGTTTCGGGTTTTGGGTTTCGGGTTTCGGGGTTGGGGTTTCGGGTTTCGGGTTTCGGGTTTCGGGTTTCGGGTTTGGGGTTTGGAATATATGAAGTAGAAAATTAAAGATGGGGGTTTGGAATATATGAAGTAGAAAATAAGGAATATGGGGTTTGGGGTTTCGGGTTTGGGGTTTCGGGTTTGGGGTTTTGGGTTTCGGGTTTCGGGGTTGGGGTTTCGGGTTTCGGGTTTCGGGTTTGGGGTTTCGGGTTTAGGGTATGGGGTTTGGGGGTTGGGGTTTCGGGTTTCGGGTTTCGGGTTTCTGATTCTAGGGATTTAAACATAACACTCGTTAATTCCACGTAAGCACAAATCGTCGTAAAGTCCACGTAGGATGAAATCGTCGTAAAGTCCACGCAGGATGAAATCGTCGTAAAGTCCACGTAGCATAAAATCGTCGTAAAGTCCACGTAAGACAACGAGGAAATAACGACGAAACCTAAAATTAAATATGGGGTTTGGAATATATGAAGTAGAAAATTAAAGATGGGGGTTTGGAATATATGAAGTAGAAAATAAGGAATATGGGGTTTGGGGTTTCGGGTTTCGGGTTTCAGGTTTCGGGTTTGGGGTTTGGGGTTTCGGGTTTCAGGTTTCGGGTTTGGGGTTCTAGGGATATATGAAGTAGAAAATTAAAGATGGGGGTTTGGAATATATGAAGTAGAAAATTGAAGATGGGGATTTGGGTTTCGGGTTTCGGGTTTGGGGTTTCGGGTTTGGGGTTTCGGGTTCCGGGTTTGGGGTTTCGGGTTTCGGGTTTCGGGGTTGGGGTTTCGGGTTTGGGGTTTCGAGTTTCGGGTTTCGGGTTTGGGGTTTCGGGTTTTGGGTTTCGGGTTTCGGGGTTGTGGTTTCGGGTTTCGGGTTTCGGGTTTCGGGTTTCGGGTTTGGGGTTTGGAATATATGAAGTAGAAAATTAAAGATGGGGGTTTGGAATATATGAAGTAGAAAATAAGGAATATGGGGTTTGGGGTTTCGGGTTTGGGGTTTCGGGTTTCGGGTTTGGGGTTTGGGGTTTCGGGTTTCGGGGTTGGGGTTTCGGGTTTCGGGTTTGGGGTTTCGGGTTTGGGGTTTGGGGTTTCGGGTTTGGGGTTTCGGGTTTCGGGTTTCGGGTTTGGGGTTCTAGGGATTTAAACATAACCCTCGTTAATTCCACGTAGGATGAAATCGTCGTAAAGACCACGTAAAAAGATTTAAACATAAATCACGTTAATTCCACGTAAGCAAAATCGTCGTAAAGTACACGTAAAGAAAAACACGGGCCTTTGTGATTCCTCGCCATTTCCTCGTAAAAAAAAACACGAGCCTTTGTAACTGCTCGCTATTTCGTCGTAAATTTACGACGAATTTGCGACGATATGTAATCTTATATATACACCCGACCGCTCACTCTTTCTTTCCTCTCTACTTCCTCTCCATTTCGTAGCAATGGTAAGCCTCTCTGATTCCTCTCTAATTTGGTTAGTTTAGGATATATTAGGTGGTTAGTATAGGGAATTTAGATAGGTTTGCGGATTTTATGTTATTTAGTGTTGATTAGGTGGATAATGTTGGAAAATATATTGTTGATGTTAATTTTAAAAATTTCATTTTTTTTCCAGGTTCGAAAAGGAAGACTTACTGCCCATTACAGAGAGATCTTCGGTGAGCCGGGTAGTCGTTTAGACCCGGCCTCTTCTTCCGCTCCCAGTTCTTCGGGCCAGGAGACTGTCCCCGAGACTCAGTACACTCAGAGAGTCTCTGGGTCTACTTCTTCTAGTGCACCATCGGCTCCTCATGTGCCTCCTCCGATGCCTCCTCCTGTGCCTCCTCCGATGGCACCTCCGATGGTCGCTGATATTCATCCTGATCTGATGGTGCCTCCGAGTGCTCCTTACTCGCAGTACACGGTAGAGGACATTCTCAGTCTGCCAGGCAGAGAAGGTTTACCAGTCATCGACCCAGACCGACCGGACGGAACGTTGTGGTATGTTGCATTAATTTTTTTAATTCGTTTAAATATCTTTTATAACATTAAAAAATAATTTATATTTTAAATTTGTATTTTCCAGGTGGGGGGTTGACGGATGTCTTGCATCGGACGTAACCGACACGATCAAGGGTTACTTCTCCATGGCACATCCAAACTGGAGTAAGACGCCTCACTACGTCAGAAAGACGTGGTTCAAAATTTACGCTGTAAGTTTCTATTAATTAATTATATATTTTTTAATTTTTTCATGATTTATATATATACTTTCTAAAAAACTAATTGTTAATTTATTTTTTCCAACAGCAAAAATATAATTGGGCTTTGGGGATCACTGAGAGGGTGAGGAAGAAGTTTAACGCGAAAGCGAAAGTTCGCTTGTTGGACACGGTCTCCAACTGGAAGGGTGACTGGATCGTGAAGGGGTATGAGCGTGGCAAACCCGCTGAGCTCACCACGGACGTGTGGGATGGCCTCATCCGTTATTGGCGCCTTCCTGATTCGATTAGAATCGCCCAGGCTTGCTCTAACTCCCGTAACACGGTCGATGAGCACGGGAACGGGCCGATGCTTCACACTACGGGCCAAAAACCCCACGCCGGTGTCCGTTTGGAAATGGTAATTAAATATTTTATTAAATAATTTTTTTAATAATTATATTAATTTATTCTAACTTTCTTAACTGTTTTTTAGGCCAAAGAGACGGGACATCTCCCGTCTCTTATGGAACTTTACGAGAGGACCCACAAGAACAAGGCGGGCGTATTTGTAGATGGCAAGTCCGAGCAAATCTACAACGACGTAGTTGCTCGGGTTGAAGACCGCCAGACTCAGCTGACCCAGCAGTCTACCGACGGATTACCCGTCACCTTATCCACACTTGAAGTGGATAAGATTTACGAGGAGGTAAATTTTCAAAAAAATTAATTTTTAATTATTCATTTAATTTAACTTTAAATATTTACTTACAATATTTATTTTTTTGTTTTTAAGGTTGTCCCTAAAAAAAAGGGACGGACATTGGGTATTGGTTCCGTCAACGATGTTCCGAGAGCGACATCGTCTTATGGTCAGCGACGGGATGATGAAGTCACGGAGCTGCGTAGAGAGTCCGCTCAGCTGCGTAACGAGTTGACCGCGACAAAATCTCGTATGGGTGGAGTCGAGGGCTTCTTAGACGTTATTGCGGCCACAAATCCGGAATGGGAGTCCATGTTGAGGAACATGCGACAACAACATCCCATTCATGGCGAGTCATCCGGCGACGTACATAACGAGGCGGATGTTACGAGGAGGAGTGATGAATTCTACCGGGCGATGAACGACCCTTAGTTTTTTTTTGTTGTTGTATTATATAAATTCAAAACTTATTTATTTATAAAATATTTTCATATGAATTTATTTTTATTTTGAATTTTAATTTATTATTAAATTAAATAATTTATTTATTTTTTTATTATATTTTAAAATTCTGTAAAATAATAAAAACGAAGTAAATTCGTAGCTAATGTACGACCTCTTTACGTGGAAATCTTATGAGGAAATGACGAGAAACAGTTTACGAGTATTTTACGAGGAAGTATTTACGAGGAAATAACGAGGAAATGTTTACGACCATTTTACGAGGAAATCATTTCGTGGTTGTTACGTGTATTTTGCGAGGAAAATCTTTCAAGGTATTTACGTGTAGATTACGAGGAACTGTTTTCGAGTTATTTACGAGGAATTGTAGCGACGTCCTTACGAGGAATTGTAGCGACGTCTTTACGACGAATCGTTCTACTTCGTCTTTACGACGAAATATATTCCTCGCTAAGTTACGACGAATTAGCGAGGAAATATGTGTTACGACGGACGTGTAATGAGCAAACGCGTTTCCTCGCTAATTCGTCGTAAAGCCTCTTTTACGACGAAATAACGAGGAAAACCGCCCTCGTTAAGATTATGTTTTCTTGTAGTGGTGGTGACACATGGAAAATTAATTCTCAAATAATGTTTAGGAAATATGTAAAACCGGCTACAACTTTTTTTTCTATTCAGCACATAAATAAAAAATTTAACAAAATACCACCATTATGTTTTTCTTTATAGAATTAGACATCCATTAGCATTAATATCAACGGTAAAGAGTTACTTATTGAAAAGAAAATTAATAAAACTTTTTATCAAGGAAGAATGTTTATTCTATGAAACATTTTAGTTTAACTTTAATTTGGTACGAATATTTTTAATAATTTTCTGGATTTTAATGCAAAATAGCAAATTAAGTATTATATATTTGAAAGAACATTTCAAGACGTGTCAATTCGTGTACCTCTCTACCTGCAGGGCAAAGCCGCAAATGTGTAGTTAAAGAGCGTTAATCACGGACTTTGAAAATAGCAAATGTACTAAAGAGTACAAAGCAGTGCAGGATTTTTGGTCAGGAAGAGCTTGTGACACTTCCAAACAAAAATAAATTATGATCAATTATTATTATTATATTCTTTCTGCCAACACCACACACGTGCTCTCGTCTCTATTTCCTATTGTTCCTCAAAGCTCTGAATTATTCATCTCTCCCAACGACAGGTTTCAGTTATTTCCCAAATTTCCGCTCTTTAAACTGGTATATTAGTATTTATTTTATCGAGGACAATCTAAAATGTGTGGATATTAGAAATAATTTGCATGTAGGACCGGTGTTAGACAATGACGAAAGACATGGAGAGGCTACGAAGGTAACGTACATGTTGAATGCCTTCCTCTAACGGAAGTGCACAATGATTTTTTTTTTGTCTAGATTCTTACGATTCAGGACAGATTTTTGATGGTTATATGAAACATAGATTGGTTCTTAAACTAGATTGGAACTTTAATAACACTTCGTTAACATGCTAGACCATCAAGGTACTAAGTGCTTGTGAGTTCTCGTATATGTAGAAATAAAGAACACATAAACTAGTTGAATAAAAAGAACCAATGCACAATTCTTTTAATATCCACTATCTTTTATTACAAATTTCTTAAATAAATTATACTCTTTGTTTAACGAGAACTTCACATATGTGAATTGATACTGGCCGATTTTTAATATACCCTATTTTAATTTAACAACCAAGTTTCTCTAGGTCGTTGGATAATTTCAATCTTGTGGAAACTTAATATATTGTTAAATGTTTAATATGTTAAAAGATAAACACAATAATGAAATTTGAAATAGAAAAAGAAAATTTTCTATTAGGTTAGGTTTGTGTTTTTCATATACCACATGTTAAACGAAATTGTCTTTCATATAAATAGAGGTCTAATAGAGAAGTGTTCCACAGGATTATAAGATAGATCAGCAGAAATCTAAAAGAAACACTAAGAGCTTTAGTTTTGAATAGTTTCTAAAGCTAATAAGAAAAGTTGTTCTTATAAATCTTTGTGTTTCTAGAGATCTTAGAGATTTGAATTGGTATCAGAGCCTCAGGTTGGAAACTCAATCTAAACTTAAGTTGAAGCTAAGATCCTATTGTTTATGAACAAGAGATCGCGTAAGCAAGATGGCGGGCGCGACTAGGGCTCCACGCACGTACGGAGGACTTTGGATCCACATCCATCAACTGTCCGATGTTGTCATCAACAAAGTACACAATTTGGTCGATGAGGATGAAGGTTCTACTACACGTTCATGAACTGTAGGAAACGATCGAACCCGGTTCAGATGATCAAAAGAAGAACGATGTTGCGACTGCTCTTTTGTTTCAATATGTTCCTGAGATTTTGACTCTCTAGGCAGGAGAACAAACCGCATTAAAAGAGATCTGGAACGCTATCAAGTCACAACACCTGGAAGTTGATCGTGTAAGGGAGGCGAGACTTCAGATGTCGATGACGGAGTTTGATAGGTTGAAGATGGATGATAACGATACGGTCAATGACTTCACGGGAAAGATATCAGACCTATCATCCAAAGCAGCCTCGTTAGGAGAAAACATAATTGAGTCCAAGATGGTTAAGAAGTTATTGAAGGGTCTTCTGAGACACAAGTACATCCAGATCGTAGCGTCGCTTGAGCAAGTCCTAGACCTCAACTCGACGGGTTTTGAAGATATAGTTGGAAGGCTTAAGGTGTACGAGGAGCATGTAGGAGAAGAAACTCATAAAGAAAACCAAGGGAAGCTCATGTTTTCAAATAACGACCAGAGGAACTATGAGAGTTTCTGTGGTAGAAGTAGAGGACAAAACGTAGAGGCAGAGGTCAAGGTAGGTCAAACAACCAAAACCCTGTGTCACACACCGAAGACAAAAACTTGATGAAGGATCGTTCGATGGTGATATGTTGGAGATGTGACAAGCCGGGTCACTATATAATTGTATGTCCCAAGAAGTCAGTGAGGAATCAAGAAACCAACCTAAACGAGACACAAGAAGCCGACACACTATATGTTCACGAGGTGCTGTTCTTGAATGAAAACAAAGTGATTCCCAAGAATCTTGATATCAATAAAGGCAATGCAAGTGTTTGGTATTTTTAAATAATAGAACGAGCAATCACATGACGGGAAACAAGGAGTTTTTTTCGAGTTTGAATCTAAACATTAAAGGGAAGGTGAAGTTTGGTGATGGATCGTGGGTTGATATCGTAGAAAAGGGTGTTGTTACCTTTGTGTGCAAGACTGGAGAGAAGAAGATACATTAATGAACCATCATTGATGGACGTTGCACATGACACGATCAATTCGACTCAAGGTCCGGCGCTAATAGAGGTTGCTTACTTTCCTAAAGACATAGATTACATACCCGACCTAAAGCAAAACATATTGAGTCTTGGACAAGCAATATAAAACAGATGTGAGGTTAACATGAAAGATCTCTACTTAACACTCACAGATTCGCATGAAAAGTTGCTAGTACGTGTTACAAGATCACCAAACCGTCTCTACAAGGCTCCAATGGAGATTAGCTAACTGGAGTGTTTACATGTCAGAGATGAAGATGCTACATGGAGGTGGCATGCTCGACTAGGGCATAAGAGCTATGGAGTGATGAACAACATGGAAAGGAAAGAGATGGTAGTAAGAATGTCGTGTGTAACACACAATAAAGTGTGTGTGACGCATGTCTAGCAGGAAGCAGATTATTGCATGGAGATTTGTGTGGACCAATCACACCACCAACGCCAGAAAATAATAAGTATGTCTTTGTCTTGATCAATGACTTCTCCAGGTACATGTGGGTTATACAATTGAAGGAGAAGAGTGAGGCATACGATCGATTCAAAAGGTTTAAGGAGAGTGTAGAGAAGCAAACCGGATCAACCATTAAAACCTTTCGCACCGATAGAGGAGGAGAGTTTACCTTAGCTGAATTTAATCTATTCAGTGAAGAGAATGTAGTCGGCACAAGAAGATCAAAATCGATCGCCGCTCATGCTCAACCATCGATCGACGCTCACATCCCAACATCGACCGACGCTCGACTTGCATTAGCCGAAGATAGGCTACAATCATTCACCTACCATCTTGATGGTGTCTATTACCCTCTCCGTGACGATATCGATTCATTGACTACACACCTGAATGCGTTGCAGCAGGAGATAGACACGATTCAGAGACTGCTAGATTTTCAAGCAGAGCCGTTACCATCGATCGACAGATGGACACGCCCATCGATCGACAATGACTATACTAGATCATGAAACAAGCTGGTAACCGAGAAGGTTTACAGGATAAGCTTGATGAGATCACTTTCTCTCAAGACTTTCTGAAAGAAGATGCTTACCAGGAGTTGACAGACATCTCAGAATCTACTCACGCCAGAATTGGAATGAAACATCGCAACATTGGAAATTTTCAGCATATGATGCATGCTGGTGAGGTTGCTAGATAAAGATTAAAGAATCAGTGGACCAGAGGAGATGATGCCATAGGAAGCTTCATTGGCACTTGGTTCCAGATGAGAAAAGATGAAGTGGACACTTGCATACAACCAAGTGGCCACTTTGATCATTACTAGTAAAAAACAACCTCCAAAGTCAAGCTAAATGACTATAACAAAGCGTTGAGTGGGAGGCAACCCACTATTAGGTATTTTCTTTAAGTTTTAGTTTTACAGTTATTCATTTTCGTTTTTACCTTTATTGTAGGTCTTAAAAAAAGACCTAAGGAGCGGTTATTTGTTATCAACAGATGAGACAAAGTTGACATCGATCGACATTATAATACCAGAAATGATCGATAGACACTTCCCGGTGTCGATCAACATCGACATCTGCGATCAGGTATATCGTTTTCCTTGTTACATTCAATACTTATGATTTATATTCTCACCAAACTCCGACTATATATACACTCGTGACAGTGTAATTTAAGTCTGGGGAGGGGGAGGTTTACTAATATACAGTTTACCTAAGAGTTTTAAAATGTTTTCATAAAGTTTTATTTAATCAAGAAAGAGACAATGAACTTTTTAATTTTTCTTACTCATCTAACCACTCTTTAGCACCATTCTTAGATTTATTGACTGCATAATGTACTATAGATACTAAAGTGGATCAGCATGCCAGTTATTCACACTTGCTGATTCATGGAAGCATGTCCAAATATCTCAATCAATTAAAAAGTATTAGAACTAGTATTTCTATTCAGGTAATTGGAATTATATAGGTATATAATACTTAGGTGTCAATCCTAGAACTCGACTTTTTATGTAAAGATATCTAGCTTTCGCATGCGAGTTTTATGTTTTGACTAAGTCCAATATTTCAGTTGTCGATGGTTGATATAGATCGAACGTTGATTGTTGTTATGGTAAAAACGTAGATCGATGTTCTCTTAGACAAGCGTTAGCGAGTTGATCGATAGGTTCACTAGTATTGTCTAAATCAGCTTCCGCTTGTTTCTAGAAATACTAGCTCAAAGGAATTAGTTCTGGTGCATAACCTACCATCGTAGTTGTCTACAGTCTTAAGTTCAAGGTTCTAGTTAGCTACTCTAGAACACAGGCATTAACCACAATTCTTTGAAGGATATTTATCACCTTAGCAATTCTATATTTTGGGCTAATCCTTCTTAACCTATTTGAACTCTAAATCTAACAAGAGAATTACTCAGACATAGCAAAGCAATTCATAAGCATAAACTGAATAAAATTCAGATTAAGGTTAGAAATACTGGAGTTCCAATACAAATCTCTCCAAATCTACTAAAAACCCTAAATGTTGTTTGCTGTGAAATGTATAAAGTAAGAAGTGGGCAAAATGAAAGAAGTAGGCAAAGTGAAAGAAGGATGAAGATATGTTTATTTATAGACAGACCCTAATAAGTAAATAGTGCATCTGTCATTTAATCATTGCCTCCCAAAGAGCTGCAACTGAATTATCCATTTCTATACAATTCAAATTTTGGTAGTAGTTCTAATTATAACTAGATATTGATCCGCGCCCCCGCGCGGGTGTTGGATTTAACTTGCGTTCAATGTAAATTTATAAACCATTGATGTTATAAAATGTCCATTTATATTTTTTATGTTTTGTAAAATATATTTAGAGTATAATATATTATATTATAATATAGATGTTTGATAATAATTTTTTATCTGTACGTAATATTATATTTATAATTTTATAACTTGATGCAATTTGATGTAATTGTAATATTCATATTTTAACCTATTGATTTTTTTGTTTATTTATTTAAAAATGATTTAATTTTTTACAGTCGGTTTTTATGAATTATTATTACTTTTATGATATTTGGTTTTCTTGAAAATTGTATTGTAGCAGATTAATATATACTATATAGTACTATTTGTGTTTTTATTTTCAGCAAAAAGAAATAACAATTCATTGTAATTAATTTAATTTTTTGATTTTAAGTGAAGTGGCAGATTTGTAAATAAGAAATAAATGCAATGGCTAAATGTGTAAATAAAAAGAAATATTTAATCTGCTATCCGTGTTTTCAAACAATTCTCATTTAATCTACTATCCAAGTTTCCAAACGACATAATCTGTAAATGAGAAAAAAATATAGTGACTAAATATGTAAATAAAAAAAATATTTAATCTGATATCTTTGTTTCCAAATAACTTTCATTTAATCTACTATCTAAGTTTTCAAACAGTACCAAAAGGTATTTCAGTTTCAGTTTTAATAATATAGATTCTGGTTGTGTAGTGCGTTTGTTAATCGTATATGAAACAATAACTTTACCTTCCCATAAATAACATTGTAATGGATAGACGCTAGATACAGTAGAAAAGTTATATTTTCATTTGCGCTTTGTCCTCGCGTTTATACCTAACAAGGATTCTTTTTTTTTTTGAAAAATAGTGAATCTTGTGGATACATTTCAAAACAAATATAGGTACAAGAGCTAATAAACAATGACATGAAAGATTTAGTCATATTCAGTGGTGGACTGGACTCAGCTCTAAATTTAAGGGGTGTCAACAATTATGCTTTGACCCATAATGAAAATAATTTTAAGAAAAATCAGTTTTAAAGCAGCATAACTTGGCATCGAACCCAGGTAAAGTGGGTTAGTTGAAGGTAATGTTAACAACAACCTACAAACTCTTTTGTACGGTGAAGCAAAGTAGCTGCTAGTTAGATTTAACATGTATCATCTGACCCACTATTGATGCCTCTGGTCATATTACATAGATAGTTGTAGTGTATCAAAACAAATCCATTAAAGTATTTGAAAAATGTAACAACCCCTTCCTCTCCATGCATACCAGCGTACTGCCCTACGTGGCTCAGCTTTTTTTCTTCTTTTTTTTCCGTACGCTGGTATGCATGGTGCTTAGCTAAGAGGAAGAATAATCGGTAAGCACCCCTACGTGGCTCATGCGTATTGGCTGTAGTTTTTTTTAGATTCTCTCTCCGTCTTTCCTGAAGTAACAAACCTTCAAAAAAAATTCTGCGAAATTTGAAGGACAGATAAGCTTGAGAAGCTTCTTCATCCTCAATACTTCAATTCCACGGATCCATCTCATACCTCTCTTATTCGTTTCTTGCTAAGTCGAACCAATCATCACCACTTGATCGAATTTAGGGTTTTCGATATTTTCTGATCCGATTCACGCTCCTTAAAATTGGTGATGAAAGTCGAATGAAATAGATATATGGATCTTATCGTAGAGACTTGCGTAGCGTAGTCTCCGACAGAACTGTTGATGGAAAGAGAAACGGGGTCAAGCTCGTCCCAAAAGTTGAGAAGAAGCGATCAAGAAGAAGAGGATGTGACGGTTATCGAGTGGGAAGAGTTCGACCATGAGCTAACGCGGCTATGGAGAGTCTTTCTTCTGCTCTCAAATTAGCCACGGAGAAGAAGCTATCCCTTCAGCCCAAACTCGAGTCGCTTATTCAGGTTTTTTTCCTCTTACCCATTTGCTTTTTTGATCAATTTCAGAGTGTAAAGCATCAATTTTTAATTACTGGCAGTGTCTTTAGGAATGTGATTGAAGCTAGGTAGAAACTCACTCAAAGCAATTATATGTGTTTTGAGGACTAGTAGTGTGGACATAGTCCCGTAAAGGAGTGGCCTTTTGTTGTTAATAATGCACTACTTAGTTAAAGAATCAAGACTTTTCACCATAAGAAGTTTATATTTTGTTTTTATCTACTCAGACATACTAATGAACTTGAAGAGATGCGTCAGAGGCTGGAAGCAAGAAAGATGCTTGTGGAGAAGACATCAGTTCCTTGTAAAGTCACTGAACAAGATGTTAAAACGAAAGAGGATAGTCTGAGTGCAGAGATGAGATCTTTGCTAGTTGGCGGCACATCACTTTCAATATCGCTAAAAGCAAATTGCAGGTAATTCAGGGCCGTCTAACGGCACGTGCAAGTGGAGCGATCGAACAGGGTCCGAGTAAAAAATAAAAGAAAAATTAAGAATTTTTGTAAATAAATATACAATTTATGATATAAAACTTTTAACTTTTAGATATAGTACTAAATTTAGAGCTTATAATTTCAAAAAATGTCAAATATATATAAATAAAGCTATATTTAAAAAAAAAACTACTCCATCACATTGTTAAATATATAATTAATATTTTTTTTAACAGGGTCCGTAAATAATTTGAGACGGCCCTGGCAGGTATGATCTCATTCAACTGTCTCTTAGTTTTGTTATTAGTTAGTGATTTTGGGCAAGTATATATTGTTCGTGCTATGACCAATTGGTGAATGATTGACTCCTTGATACAGTATTTTACCTTAAGTTATAAAAAAAAAAAATAAAGAACCTTTAACAAGAATTCTCTCATTGGACCACGAAAAAATGAATTACACTAACAAGAGTTCTAAACTTTTCAAATCACCCAATTAACTATTAAATTATTCATTAGAGCCTCTAATGGACTCTTACCATTGGAGTTGCTCTAACACTTTTCAATTGGATATCTTCCTTGAGGTGGAAATACAATAGTAGATTTTTTTGGCTAAAACTGCTGGAATATTTCATAAAATTTATCTGATTGTTTTATTCCTGTTTAGTTATCCAGAACATATTTAATTTGAATAATAGAATAATCTTTCAATGTCAAAAAAATTATATTCATATCAAATATATATATATGTTGTTTTACATATTGATTACAGATCACATATGCATTAAGGAATGGCCCAAACAGCCTACTAAGTTATGAGTTTATCACTAGATTATTGTTCTTTTTCTATTTAACGTATCTATTTTGCATTTAAATATTTTATATATATATCACCTTTTGATCTTAAATGAACTCATAACAGTACTATATATAGAAGCTCTCCTTGTCCCTCAAGCCACTTTCTGTAGACTTTTGGCACTTTGTTTGATAAAGCTACGTTAGAAGTAAAAGAAAAAAAAAAAACATGGGTCTGATGAGATCGATGATTCCGAACGGGAAGCAACTTTTCAAATCACAATCTTTGAAAAAAAGAAACCAATGCCCATCAGCACCAAATTTAGATCTTGTTCCAAAGGGTCATGTCCATGGTTGTGCCTGATTTTTTTGGGTCCCCAAGCACAAAATATATTTTTGACCCTTCAATTACTTATCATGGAAAAGCATTAAAATTTATGGGACAAAAAATTGAACCCCTAACCCTTTGTAGGAAAGAATTGGACAAATACCAGTAAAACTAACCACACTTTGTTAAAAAAATTGGTCCTTAAAATATTTATACACATCAGGGCCCAAAGCATGTGCTTGATCGGCCTATAGTCAGGCACGGCCCTGGTCATGTCGCGGTCTATGTAGGAGAACAAGTGGAAAAGAAGAGGTTCGTGGTTCCTATATCGTACTTAAACCATCCTCTCTTCAGAGATTTTCTTCGCTGCGCTGATGAAGAGTTTGGATTCAATCACCCAATGAGCGGCTTGACAATCCCCTGTAGAGAAGAAACCTTTTGTAGTCATGATTATCATCTCATTAATTCTCAGTTGTATTGAAGAGAACGTTGAACAAGAAAGCTCCTCATTCTTAAGTTGGGGTTTTGATGAAGGTTCTTACTCTTTGAATATAAACAGATCAGTAATTAATGTATGTATATGGTAACTAAAGGTAATACTGTCCGTTGGAACTTATTGCGAATATATGACAGTCTAGCTCAGTTGGTAGAGTGCAAGCTTCTTAACCTTGTGTTCCTGGATTCGAACTCCCTTGCGGGCAAAGAAGCAAGTTATTTTTTTTGTAGAAATTTTTAAAAAGTTGAGTCAATCGTCTAATTTTTGAATTTTTTTTTTGTTTGTTTTCCATCTAAACAAGTATGTAGTAATTAATTAGCATAAGAATTGGCCGTTAATGCAATCCTGAAAATGACCGTTAATGCAATCCTAAAAATGATTTCAATGTGTTGTGTGTTAATACTATTTTGTTAAAACGATGTCATTTATGGATCCGGTCTTAAAAGTCCATATGGTCTTGTTTCTTCTTCGTCCACCGTCAGGGCCTGTGACGAAGCATAAAGTAACCGTCAAAGACAAAACACCTTTCTTGTCTTCTTGCTTTCTACGCCTTTTACTTCAGAGCAGGACGATTGAGTTCGTAACCATCTCAAAAATACCATCATGAAGACGATTGTTATTAGACTTCTCTTCCTCGCTTTCCTTCTCCTTGCTTCACCTTTCCTCCAAGGTTCTTAACACCTTTCTCTGCTCATCCGTAGCTTGACATATGTTTACTGTTTACTGCTGAATCTTCTCTCTTTCTTATCGCCGATGCTCTTAATCTTGCTTTGTTCAATCTCGCATGAGATTTGCTTTTATGGGTTTTGACAAACTCTGAGTTGTGTGTTCATAGTTGCGTTGTGCCAGTCGGATTCGGAGGATTCTGGGTTTGAAGTTTCCGATGTTGGCGAAGACGAGAGCGAAACAGAGCAAGTGTTTGGTTTGGAGCTTACCTCAGCTCCTGGAATTGAAACCCTCTGCGTTTTCCCTAATAACAGAGCAAAAAGTATTTGATTTTCTTCGGTCCTGTTTCTGATTCTAAGTTCCAAAACTAGGGTTCTTGTTCTTGCTAGTTCTGTATGCTAACGCCCTGTGTTCTGCAGTAATTAAAGCTGGAACTGAGACTGAGGTGCTCGTTGGAATGAAAAATGATGGTAATGAAATGGTTTCATATCATACTCATAACTTGAAGTTAGCTGAAAGTTTCTAACTTTCCTTTATTGGATCATATTATATGATTAGGTCAATCCGATGTAGACATCGTTGCGGTTAAAGGCAGTTTACATCTTCCTTTCGATCAAAAGCCTCTTGTTCAGAATCTCACCGCTCTGGTAATTATTTAATGCGTCTTGCCTCTGTCAAGTGTAAGAGCATTTTTAACTTCATTCTAACTTTTCCTCCAAAATAGAATTTAGAATACAACTATAATCTATTTTCCACTTCATAATAAAATAAAAATGAGTTTACTCTATAAATAATTAAATATTGTAACTTTTTTTTATTTTTTTGTTCAGTCACTTTGTTTTTTACTAGGAAAAATATAATGAACCATTGGAGATGGTCTTGTACAGTAATACATTGTTACTTGCTGTTCAATATTGCAAGAAAGTTTAGTTTTGTTCATTTATGTTTTGACCGTTGATATATTTCTCTAAGCCGTAATGTTATTCCATATACCTCATTTCTAGAATTAGAAAGTTTTTATGTAGTTAAATGTATCTTCTATTTGTAGAGCTTCGGCAACGCTTCTGTGCCTGTTTCAGCGCAAGCTACCTTCCCATATATCTTCGCTGTCAGCAAGTTCCTGGAGGTCTATTTGCTAATCATATTGTTTTTCTAGTCATGAGTTTTCGCTCCAGAAGATAGAAAAGTTATCCTAGCTTTAAACCATTTCCTTGTGCAGGCTGGTGCTTTTGATCTAGTTGGCACCATTGTCTATGAGATGGATGGTAAGCCCTACCAAAGCATATTTTACAATGGAACCGTCGAAGTTGTTGAAGACGGTCCTCTCTTCAGGATGGAGTCAGTCTTCCTTAGTGGTCTTTTGATTTCGCTTATCGTTGTTCTTATCATCTATATCCAAAATGGTCTGAGGCATATGACCAAGGTACAAACTTTTACATCCCACTTCGCTATCTTCTCGAACTTTCATTTGATGTTGTATCCTTTTGTCTTAAAAATACAATACCAAAAAGCGTTATTAGATTTGAAAATGGTTAATGCAGGCTATGCAGCCTAATCCTTCCTTTTACTTGCGCAGAAAACAAAGAGAGCAACAAAAGCAAAAGTTGAAGTTGGAACTGCGGCTAAAGATGCTTCACTTGATGAATGGCTTGAGGTACTTGCGCTTGCGTAGACAAGCTCTAATAACTTCTCCATAATGGGTTTTTGCATTGTTTGAATGTTTTGAAACCGATGCATTATTGCTCTTGATTTACAACGCAGGGTACTGCCTATACTCAGTCTTCGAGTAAGTCAAAAAAGAAGAAGTAGATCAGACCAAATCTCACAGGCTTTCTCTGTATCTCCAGGGACTTGTAAAACCAAAACCACACGAACGAGATAGTAACGGTATAGATAGAGAGTGAGAGAGAGAGAGAGTAGTTGGTCGAGATCCTCCTTCCTAAAGTTGTAACTTCATAAAATCTTAAATGCTTTTTTCTTCTTACTGTGGTAGATGTTACAAGGAAACTTGTTACCTTTGTTAAAAATGTCAGAATACTTTTTTATGACTTTCCATGAGTCGTGGTTACTTTTGTGATTGGGTTAAGAAAGTTCCAAAATGCATGATCGCAGAAAAGAAAACTAGAAAGTATCATTAGATTAACGATGCAAGTTAAAAGTTCCAGACTTGTGTCATTGCATTTTTTCAAAGCTATATATAAAGAGAGATGAGAAAGAGAAACTAAGAACAACAAAATAAGAAGTGATCAAAGGTGTGGAGAGTAACGTTCCAAATAAGTGGACGATACAAACCTGAGAAATTGGTTTCTTGGAATATTGTTGAAGAGTGCACGGTATGGTCTTTGTTGGAGTCAAAATCGGTCCTACCGATATCAATATTTATAATCACTTAAACATAGCAAAACATATCATCTACGTAGTCGAGTTGAAAATGTTGAGAGAATAGCTCTACATACGCAACGTTGGTTTAAACTTTAAATGATGATACATAGAAATAAGCATCATATAATTCTTCTAGAAAATGTAATAAAATATTCATGCAGACTAGAATTATTTGGAAAACATTCCCTCACAATGGATTAACTAGAACTTCCTTCTAATCGAAAACGTTTTACGGAACAGTTTTGTAGAACGAAGCTAAACAATTTTACGAAAAAATTAACTTCGACAAAGTTGTATGAAACAACTTTCGTAAAATTAGTTAAATAGTTTTATACTAAACAACAATTTTATTCCGTAAAATTAACTTCGACAATGTTTTAAGAAACAACTTTCGTGAGATTAAATAAAAACTCAACGTTTTACGAAATAACCTTCGGAAACAAAACATGATTACAGGAAACAATTAATGGAAGATGAATAAAGACGAGAAGATCCAACAATGGACCTGCTCGCCCATCTCTCTCTCTCCTAGCTCTCCCACCAAAAGCTCCTCGCATGTTCCTCCTTGCCCACTCGTCCTCACCATATATTCTTCTCTCGTGTGCTCGCCCAGCTTGACATGCTCGCCTGTTGCTGCTCACCCAATCGTGCTTGCGCCTTGCTCCATTGTGTCGGAACGAGTTGTCACTGAACGTTTTATGGTTTGTGTTTGGAAATCCATTACTTTCACCAAAGTGGCCAAATGTTGAGTCGAAAACTGTTATTATTTAAAAAAAATATTGAAAATTTTATATCCAAGACAATTATACTATTGTTTAGTTTAAATATTGTTATAATACTCTATAATATAGGCCTTGTAATTAATTTTTTGACCCTAATCTTCTCTTTTTTGGTCAAATGACACTAATACTTATCTAAATTTGTCTTTTCCGACCATCATTGTAATAACCCTCAATAAGAATAACTACATGGACGAAGCCAAAGAATGGTGGAAGAAAAAAATGTTCGTTGTATGACCAAGAAAATGGCCGATGGATGAACGAATAAGGAAATTCGAGCCTAAATGGTTTTGATGAGCAACCATGATTCTAACGACTGAATAAATTTGGGTAAAGCTTTGGAATTAGTTTGACACAGGGAAATATTGCATGAATTCGAATGCTCGGAAGAGCATTAAGGTTTCAGAAAATTCAAGCACCTGCAGGAAGCCACAAGTAGAAATGGGAGTGTTCGAGAATGAGAAGTCTAAGTCCAAAGGACAAAGGACTTAGAAAATTAGTTGTTGTCAGAGTACACATCGAATCAGTCAGATTATCAGTTGCAATGGTCGAGAAACTGTTTCTTCGATAGTTCAGAAATGATTGCAAAACTCTAGATTGGAAAGACCGCAAGTGATGTCGAGAGAACAACTTAATATCATGTTATGGGAGGCCAAGTGATGTTAAGCTTCTTAAGAGGTGCTTCCATTTGAAGTTGAGGTTTGTAAGAAATAAAGGCACATGAAGATTCTTAGGAAAATTTAGCGGATTAGAAATGCTCGCGGTTCGGCTAAGATCGTTTTAGAAATTTAGGAAAATTTTAATTTAAGTTTTTAGAGTAGGAATGACCTTAGAACTATTTTAGAAGTATTTAGGTCTGGGAAAGCAAGGTTTTTGCCAAGGAGAAAAATTTCCTCCAATCCGGATCAGACAACGGGACATTTGGAATTAAATGTGGTTCGTTAGGGTCTTGCTCTCCTCCTTACAGTAACTGGACACATGTCTTAACTTGACTGAACCTCCTCCTAGTTGGTCATGTTTTATTATGATTGGTTGAATTGGTGGCTAACCACAAATATGTTTCTTATTGGGCAGAATCCGGCTGGACACCAATATGGCTCCTATTGGTTGTTAAGGTCTGCCAGGCAACCTCCAGCTTGTTACCCACGACCTTAAGCTCCCCGTAGTCATTCCCATCACCTATAAATACCTCCACACCCCTTAGTTTAGTTCCCACACTAAAACTCGACAATAGGAAACCGAGAGAACCCGAGAGCACCCAAACCTTAAGGTAAACCTTCTAGTCTTTAGCTTTCCTTTTAATTTTATTTTTTACTTCTTTATTTAGATTCAGGTTTATATCCTGGTTCAGACAAACAGAACATCGGAAATATTTTTATTCTAGGATTAATTTGATAGAAACTCTAAGTTGTGCCAGCCACGAGATAGAGGTGATAGAATCCCATAAGGATATCGTGCTAAGGCTAAACCACTCGATCACCCATGTGAATCTCGGTTATGGGTTATGATTGCTGTTTGTGCGGTTAGCGCCTGCAAAACAAGAGTATTGGTTGATGCATTGCTAGGTTGCGCTTTTAGATATATAATGATATGATAATGATTGATGCTTGTGAAAGATATTGAGTTATATCATTCGGGCCTCGACTCGGGGGTATAACATGTTTGTGATATAATGATATTGTGTTGCATATACTTGTTTGATTGCATTATATCGTTTGGGCCTCGGCTTGGAAGGTATAACATGTTTGATCATATTATAACGGGGAAACCCCTAAAGCCATAGAATTTCGTTAAGGAATGATCTGTGAGAGTCCGACACTCGGTGGAGTGTCGTGAGAGTCATTGGTGTCCACTCGAGGCCCGTGCCTTGTCCGGGGCCGTACCAAAATTAGTTCCAGAAATGACACAAAGACACGTGTGATAGGGCTAGCTACCCTCAATCGTGTAGCTGCATGACAATGCGGCAAGTGTGTTATCCGGGCCATCTGCTTTTTAGATTTTCTGTTTAGAGCCAATGGGAGCAAGAAGGGATGTGTTATGGACTTCGTATCTGAGATAGGAACCAATGGCGAGAGGCAGTCCTCGATGATCGGTAATGATCTAACCACCTTTGAAGGGTGGATGTGTGGGTTACTTGATTTCTTTCATTTTTGACATTGTATATTGCTAGAAATAGTTGATCTTTACTGTTTGATAATTGATGCATTGTGGGGATGATTTAATGTTTAGGAACCCTGACTCACTGAGCAAATTAGTTGCTCACTACTCTTTGTTTTGTAGGTAACCATAGGGGTATTTTGGGTTGCGAATGAGCAGTGCTGCTAGCGTAGTGTTTGTACCTTTTGCAAATAAGTATGTTTAACAATTACCGGCCGGATCTATTGATATCGTTTGGATGTATTTCAAAATATTACATGAATAACAAAGGATTGTGAAAGTGTGTGTTTCCATATGATATTAGTCCTAGTCTGGGACGAACCAACTGACAGTTTCAACCTTGGGTTGCAAAGCTTTAACCTGGAACCGTTGGAAAACCTGTTATTGGACATTTAACTTTGGGGATTTCATATATGATATGGGAACCTCGGGTCGAATGTTTGGGAACAGGTAGTAGCATCTTCTGGTTAAAGTTCTTTAGTTCGTCGTGCATGTTATTGTTTGATTGGTGCACGACAAATTCATTAACTAATTTAATCCGGATCTGGGGCGTTACAATCATGGGGAAAGCAATAATGTGAATAGATACATTTGGACTTGAACGAAACAAACATCTCTTAATTTTTGAACAAAGGCTTACCATCGCTTAGTTCTTTCGTTATATGACTGGTGTAATCAAGAAAATTTCCAAAGATCTCTAACAAAATATACGGAATCTACACAATAAAAACGACTTTTGTTGATTTTAAATCAGTGATGTGTTTTTTCTCGTTTGGGTTATATTGGTTCGGTTCAGATATATTCGAAGTTAAATCCAAAATTGAAAAGCAAAACATAAGAAATAGGATTGGATATTTAAGGTACTTACTGAAGATTTAAATACTTATTTTTATATATAATTTCAAATAAATATAGAATTGAATATTTGAAGTACATATTTATAATTCATATATTTATATTTGCGATTAATTTGAAATTTTGGTCGGTTTTTGGATTTTTTTTTGGATTTTTTGGTTTTTCGGGTTTTCCGTTCGGGTTTATATTTGCTAAAAATATGTATACTTTATATCATTTTTGTTTAATTATTTATTATTAAAATAAATTACACAATTAAATTAATCATATAACAAAAATTTAGATTTTTTTTTATATATGTTGTATTTTGAATTTTTCAAAATGAGTATAAATTAGTAAAACTGTTAAAAGTCTCACATAAACTTTTGATCAATTTAAATTGTTTTCTATAATAAGATACAATGATTATAAAATCATATGAATAAATAATTTTATTTTAATAGGTGTTTATGTTAATATATATATATTATATCGTTTAAATTAAACTATACATCATATAAAAATGCATACTTATATTTTGATATTTGCGTTGATCATATATTGAAAAGTTAATATTTTAATTTTGAAATCTTCATTCTTTTTTTTTAAAATGATTATAAATTATTGAAATCACTAAAAATACCACATTGAAAAAAACCGCTGATATAAAATTTTGTTACGCAAATATGCAAATAATCATAAATCATATGAGTAGAAACCTTATTTAATAAATATTCATATTAAATGTGGGAGAATTGCCAAGTGTGACTCAAAACTTGGAGTCAAACCCAAAACAATACCCCAACTTGGGTCAAACGCAAAAGTAACCTAAAAGGCTATTGAAATTACAACTATCCCCTTGTGACCAAACAAAAAAACGGAATTTTTTTTACGTTTCTACCCCTCGCAAGTCGTCTGTTTAGACGACTTGAAAATAAGTTGTCCAGACGACTTAACTGAAAGTCGTCTGGACAGTTAGTCTTAAACATAATTTAAAAATTTTGTAAAAAATATTTTGATAAGTGAAAAATGGGAATTATGTAATTAACATATGTCTTAGGAGGTATAAATTAAGATATAACAAATTTCAATTGTTTTCAGCATAGATGAGTGAAAGTAGTGAGTCATGATATTCTTTAGTTTATGTTTCATCAACATATGTTGTAGTATTGTATGTGTTCTTAGGGTTAGATTTTGGAAAGCATTAAAACCGTTTTTGAAAATTTTTAAAATTACTTATGCGTGTTCATTTCTGTGTATAGTAAACACTATTTAAGTATAATTTGATTTTATAACGTGGTTAGTTAGTTAATCTAGTCATTTTAGTTTAGGGGTTCATTTTAGGGTCTAGGACGACTTAATATTTTGTCGTCTGAAAACAGACGACTAAATATTAAGTCGTCTGTTGTACATTATCAGCCAGAATAAGTCGTCTAAACCGGACCAAACCTTAAAGTTTACCAATGTACTTTTAAAGCTAACCGGATTATTTACCCAATATATAAGGTGATTTTTTTTTTTTGTTTCATTTTTCGCGAAATTCAGAAACCCTAACAGTTCTCTCTCAAACCCTAACAGTTCTCTCTCAAAGGCGATTTCGAATTCCCACGATTTCCGAACAAACCATCGTTCTCAACGTCGGCTATCTATCTCACTTCATTCTCACCGTTGTCGCCGCAGCTTCTTCTAACCCTAGCGCCGCCGATTCCTCTAAACCCTAGCGCCGCCGATTCCTCTAAACCCTAGCGCCGCCGCTTCCACTATTTCCGAACAAACCGTCGCCCTCGCCACCGTGGTCACCAACGTTCTCACCGCCGCTTCCTCTAAACACTAGCGCCGCCGCTTCTTCTAAACCCTAGCGCCGCCGCTTCTTCTCTGTAAACCTTAGCGCCGTTTCTCTGTAAACCCTAACGCCGCTAAGTCATCAATCTCGAGGAAAAGATGAACATAAAACGTTGTCTCTATCAATTTACTCATTCTCACCGTTTCACGTTTATTTTTTCAGATCTATAACCGCAATGACGAGTACTCCAACTCCTTCTGCGACTGGAAGACTTGTAAGTAATTTAAGTCGTCCGGCTTTGTCTTCCAACTGGATGACTTAGTAGATGACTTAAATATAAGTCGTCCATTTGGAAGACTTTCCAGACGACTTAATTATAAGTCGTCTACTAAGTCGTCTGGACTTATATTGTTGTCTTTGATTATTTTGCAGACAAAAAGGATGGATATTCCAGAACTCCCCCGTAGGTTATACACATCAGGGGAAGAGCCAGAAGCCCACAATAGCATTTCGTATCATACGGATAACAGCAAGTTGCATACTGCTCTTAGGAAAGCTCTTACTGATGACGAATTTGAAGAGCTCAAGGAGTCGAGTTTGGGAGTTTTCATCAAGTTCAAGGAGCAGGGATTTGGTTGGGCTTCAAGGCTGGTTCACTACATGCTCAGTTTCAAGCTGGACATTAAGAAGAAGTATGAGATGTGGTCTCTCGTTGGTCCAGAACCTTTGAGGTTTTCACTGTTAGAGTTTGAAAACCTCACTGGTCTAAACTGCGAGTACATCGAGGACCTTGAGACACCAAAATGTGACGTTACCCCAGAGATGGTTTCTTTCTGGGGGATGCTGGGAGTTCATCTGGAAGCTGGGCCAACTACTGATCAGATAATAGCAGCACTGAAGAGATGCGGGGATTGGTCCAGGGAAGATCGCAAGCGGCTCGCGTACCTCTCCATCTTCACTGGATTCATTGAAGGGAGAAAGTTTTCAACCGCTACACGATCTACTCTGGCAAGGCTAGTGATGGATTTAGAACGGTTTGAGAATTATCCATGGGGGAGAGTCGCGTTTAAGGTGCTGATGGACTCTTTGTGGAACAAAGAAATTGCTGGCTGTTACACTGTGGATGGGTTTATACAAGTTCTTCAAGTCTGGACGTACACAGCTATGCCGGAATTGGGTGCTAGTATTGGTGGTCCCAGAGCAGACAGTCCGTCTCCACCGATACTGGCTTACGAGGGCAGCAGAGGCCGCAGATCAATGAAAGCTGCTATCTTGAGTCAGGTATTTACTTCAATCCAAAAGACTGCGCAGACGACTGGAAGTCGTCTGGAAGGTCGTCCAGCTTGACGACTTATCGGACGACTTATAATAAGTCGTCTGGAAAGTCTTCCCAGCTGGACGACTTATCGGACGACTTAATTTAGTCGTCTGGAAAGTCTTCCATCTGGACGACTTATTAGACGACTTATAATAAGGCGTCTGGAAAGTCTTCCCAGCTGGACGACTTATCGGACGACTTAATTAAGTCGTCTGGAAAGTCTTCCATCTGGACGACTTATTAGACGACTTATTATAAGTCGTCTGGAAGGTCTTCCATCTGGACGACTTATTAGACGACTTATAATAAGGCGTCTGGAAAGTCTTCCCAGCTGGACGACTTATCGGACGACTTAATTAAGTCGTCTGGAAAGTCTTCCATCTGGACGACTTATTAGACGACTTATTATAAGTCGTCTGGAAGGTCTTCCAGCTGGACGACTTAGTAGACGACTTATAATTAAGTCGTCTATTTAGTATTTTTTTTCAAATATCTAACTCGATTCTTCTATTTACTGCAGACCCGCGTGATCAACTTTGTTGAGAAGGACATTAGTGAAATGTGGCCAAAATGGGACTCTGAGGTTGAGGACCTGCCCGCGGAGAACATCATTAAAGTCATGTATGAGCGGAGACCGTGGAAGTGGACCATGGATTGCTGGGAAGTCACTGGTACTAAGGTCAATACAAAACCTAAGGTTGTGACTCCATCGAAGAAGGCCAAAGAGATGGTTGTGTTGGAGGAGGAGGAGGAGGAGGAAGACAATCCAAGACCTCGGAAGAAAGCTCGTAAAGAGGCTCCTGAAGAGGCTAGAGAAGAGGCTAGAGAAGAGGCTAGAGGGGTGACCAGAGAGGAGTTGGAAATTATGTTCAAGGGCGTAGCTGAGGCTATGAAAAAAGGGTTTAATAAGTGCATGAGGGAGTTTAGGAAGTTGTCTGATAGATTGGAAGCTGTGGAGAAGAAGGTTGGTGTCACCAATCAGGCTACCCCTCCACCTCTAACCAATCAGGCTACCCCTCAAGATAAACAGCCTACCCCTCTTGCCAAAGAAACCGGGGGTAGAAACAAACAGGCTACCCCTCATGCCAATGAAACCGTGGTTAGTAACCAGCCTCCTCCTCATCAAACCAAACAGCAGCCTCCTCCTCCTCAAAAGAAACAGCAGCAGCCTCCTCCTCTTCAAAAGAAACAGCCTCCTCCTCAAAAGAAACAGCCTCCTCAAATCAAATATGTTAGTATCAAATCCAGGGTTAACTAGTTGTCCAGACGACTGTAAAAGTTGTCTGGACGACTAGTTGACCCTGGACGACTTAAACGTAAGTTGTCTGGACGACTAGTTGACCACGGAAGACTTAATTTTAAGTCGTCCAGGGTCAACTAGTCGTCCAGACAACTTTTATTTAAGTCGTCCAGGGTCAACTAGTCGTCCAGACAACTTTTATTTAAGTCGTCCAGGGTTAACTTGTGTGCAACTTTTATTGCAGAGATGGTTGCCGGAGGATACAGCAACCGAGGCGAACTCGGTAAATAAAGCAGATGGTGTCACCTCCAAAGAGATTGTTGCTGTCACTTCCACCGATCACCAACCGAGCCTCGCTTCCACAGATCAACAACCGAGCCTCGCTTCCACCGAGCCAAGCGATCCAGTTTCACAACCGAGCCTGGTTGTATTGGACAAGCGTGCAAAGAGTAAACGAGCGAAGAAACCTGCTCCTACTGTGAGATCTCCTTATATGGCAGAGAAAAAAAAAGATAAAGTGGCAGCCTATAATCCATTTCCGCCAGTAAACAAAGAAAAGTTGAAGGAACTCGCTGATTGGTTGAAAACTGATCCGTAAGTGATTGCTTTACCCATAATAGCTTGATTTAGTCGTCCAAAACTGATTGCTTTTTTGTTTGCAGTCATTATTTAACTAAGATCGAGGACAAACCACGTACATCACCAACAAGGTGGTACCACTTCCTCCGGACAGCCAGAGGATGGCTGGAAGACTGCGTAAGTCTTCTGCACACGATTTAAGTCGTCTACAAAGTCGTCCAAGTAGACTACTTTCCAGACGACTTAAAGATAAATCGTCTGGAAAGTCGTCTACTTGGACGACCACGTAGACGACTTAAATATAAGTCGTCTTCGTCTGGTAACTTCTAACTTGTTATATTTAATATGCAGCATATAGATGCTTGGATTAATGTGCTAAGGCAGAGGTATCAGGAGAACCCACAAGCTTTCAGGAGCGAGCGAATGTGCTTCCTGGATCACAACTTTTCTCAGTCTTGGAGAGAGCAGTATCAGCTCTTCAAAACATCGGAACCTGATCACAAAGGTTTAGGAAGAGTTCTACCTGGTGGGGCGTCGTATTTTTATGACGGATCAATACCTTCATTTTGCCAATCAAACAAGAAGTGGGGGGAGGACATTGATGATATCTATGCGCCAGTGAACTTGGACGACAAGCATTGGGTTGCTATTTGGATATCGATCCCTAAGAGGCACATAGTCGTCTGGGACAGCATACCTTCATCTAGTGTACCAGACGCATGGGATGCGATAATGGAGCCTTTTCTCCAGATGGTCCCTTATCTGCTTGTTGAGTGCGCAGCCACCGACGAAATGCGGGTCAAATACGGGTTGGAGCCATACACATATGAGAGACCGCTGAAAGGTGTACCCACGGCCAACAATGGTGATTGTGGCGTGTACACTGTAAAGTACATTGAATGTCATGCGCTCGGGGGCTCCTTTGACCCTAAAGACTTTGCTAGGTGCAACGCGAAGAAAATGAGGGATAATATGGCGGTGGATATATGGAAGGAGCTTGTTGATCAGCATCTGAAAGAAAATGTGGATGTTGATAAGTTCGTGGGCATGTATGATTAGATTTGTATTTGAACATGATTTTTTAACATGATTTTTGTATTTGAACATGATTTTTTAACATGATTTTTGTATTTGAACATGATTTTTTAACATGATTTTTGTATTTGAACATGATATAAGTTGTCTGGAAGAAATAAGTCGTCTGGAAGGTTTTCCAACTGGACGACTTACAAATAAGTCGTCTGGAAGGTTTTCCAACTGGACGACTTACAAATAAGTCGTCTAGAAGGTTTGGACGACTTATTATAAGTCGTCTGGAAGGTTTTCCAACTGGACGACTTACAAATAAGTCGTCTAGAAGGTTTGGACGACTTATTATAAGTCGTCTGGAAGGTTTTCCAACTGGACGACTTACAAATAAGTCGTCTAGAAGGTTTGGACGACTTGAAGGGATAGTAGAAGGTAGTCTAAAAATAAAATACACTTGAAGGGATAGTAGAAGGTCGTCTAAAAATAAAATACACTGGACGACTTAGTAGAAGGTCGTCTAAAAATAAAATACACTAGACGACTTAGTAGAAGGTCGTCTAAAAATAAAATACACTGGACGACTAAAAATTTAGTCGTCTGGACGGGTAATCAAGACTGGACGACTTAAATTTAGGTCGTCTGGACAACTAGTCAACTGGTTGTGTACATTGTGGTTTCGTATGGCCAGTTTCCTTGCAGTTTGAGCATCTCCGTGCCCTGTGTTTCTTCCTGGGTTTGTGTCCTCTCATCCTAGATAGCTCCAACCAAGATTGCCATCTTGATTTCTTCGGTCTCCCCCGACCACGCTTTAGTTCTGGAGGAAAGCATTCTCGTTCCTCAATATGTTGTGACACGATAGGATATATATTCTCTGAGTATCCTGCATACAGATAATTCTTTGAGTACAGTGGACATACAAGTGTGGAGATATGCAAACCAGCATGTATTCCAGCAGCTATAGCATGAGAGCAAGGTATTTTCTCCACTCCATAGACACCACAATCACACTTTGCATGTTCCAAATCAACCACACAGTCCATTTTGCCACCTTTGACAAAGAAATGCCATCCATCAATTGGTTCGACCGTCATCGTACCCGCTATCTCTTCTCGAACAGCAAGCAAGTATTCAACACCCCCGCTATGTTCAGTTGTGAGACTCAAAGCATCTTGTCTCCTTTTCCAATACCATTTTCCTAACTTCTGCCTTATGAACTCCAGCAGGAACGTAATCGGAAATCCTCTTGCTCGCTTCAGTGCGGAATTAATAGATTCAGCAATGTTGCTTGTTTTTATGTTGAACCTGTTCCCCTTACAATAAACCCTTGACCATAGCCTGACGTCGGCTTTCTCCAAATACGTTGCAAGTTCCGGGTTTGCACTCCGTATCTCAGCCATGTACCGGTCAAAATCGTAAACCGTGTGAGCATAAGCAGCCCCTTTCACCAAGTACATGAGATGTTTCCCTTTAAACTTTTTGACAATGTTATCTTGAAGGTGATAATAACATATTCCTCGGGTTGCCCAAGGAAACACCTTATCACACGCACTTTTAATGGCCTTGTGCCGGTCGGAGACTATCACCAGAGGCTTGTCATGAGATATACAACTAGCCAATTTTGTGAAAAACCATTCCCAAGAAGGTATATCTTCCTCATCCACGATCCCAAAAGCCAATGGGAATATCTGAAAATTGCCATCTTGTGCGGCTGCAACTAACATAGTTCCTCCATACTTTCCACTTAGGTGAGTTCCATCCACCACAATGACCCTTCTCTGATACTTAAAACCTTTGATAGAAGCTCCAAAAGAGAGAAATAGATACTTAAATCTTTTCATAGAATCAAGTTCTATCGCCGTGATAGAATCAGGATTTGCAATGGAGATTTGCTCGAGATATGATGCCAGACGCGAATACCCTTCTTCTGCTGATCCTCTCACCAATCTTTGTGCATATAACAGTGCTCTGTATGAAGTGGTGTAATCAAGCGCCATGCCAAACATGTTCCTCATTGCATCAGTGATATGCTGCGGAGTTATCCCATCAATGATTCCAACACGATCAATGAAAAGACTACCTACATACTTCGGAGTACAGTGTCTCCGCTGAGCGATTCGGTCTCCCGCTGAGCATAAATGTTTTTCCACATACTTTGTTACCCAAAACGTGTTTGTCCCATGTTTGACACTCGCTCTGACCTTCCATCCACAATAGCTAACCGGACATGTTGCCACAACGAGAGTTTTCGTTGATTTGTATAATCTGAAAGAAAACTTACCCCTCACTGCTGCCAACCGCAGCTCTGAAAGCAGTGCACCCTTGCTAACAAAACTCTGGTTGACATAGATACTGGTACCATTCGATTTTCCTCCTTCAATAGCATTTGTCTTAGCATATGTCTTTTGGATTTCTTCAAAACAAATATTATCATCATCTTCCTCGTCCTCATCTGGAACCTTTCCATAAAGACTGTAATCCCCACCATTCTGATCCGTTTCACCAACAATAGAATTATCAGCATCCTCCTCCCCATTTTCCTCCTCCTCATTATCACCAACATCTTCAAAACATTCATCAGCTTCATCATCATCACCAACATCTTCTTCCCATTCACCAGCTTCATCATCATCACCAACATCTTCTTCCCATTCACCAGCTTCATCATTATCACCAACATCTTTTTCCCATTCACCAGCTTCATCAATATCCCTTTTCTCTGAAACCGTTTCGACCTTGCTGCGGCTTGATACACAAAGACATACTCTATGGGTTTTGAGTATCTCCAGCAAGTTTCGAACTTGTCTATCACTTGTAACATGAATGGGAAGACTGCCTGGAGCCATCATCATTTCTGCTGGTAATGAGTAGCTAATCTCCACACTCACTGTTCTCATGTCCAGGTTATAATCTTCTTGAGCCATTGCAACAAGTTCAGCATGTGTTGAATCTTCATTCAATAAAAACAATCTTGCTCCTTTGAGATCATCAACCACAAAATCCCAACGGAAATCTCTCAACAACCATTCTCCATACACTGCATGTAACTGAAAAATCATCTGCAAATATTCAAAATAAAACACATTAGTAAACATAGAGAAAATGAAGAAGTTCAATAAACATTGCCGCAGACGACTTAGCATTAAGTCGTCCAGAAGACTTAAAGGTAAGTCGTCTAAAGAGGTCACTTTTGCAATTGAAAATTAAAAGGGACGACTTAATTCTAAGTCGTCCGGCTTTGTTTGTTAAAAAAAAAACTTCAGACGACTTATATATAAGTCGTCTACGAGAAACGGGCTAGTTTTGCATTTGACCGAATCGTGTCAGATCTTTGACTATTTCTGGACGACTTATAATTCAGTCGTCTCTGGGAAAGTTAAAATTTCAATATTTTATGAAAACTTGACGACTTACGTGTAAGTCGTCCTAGGTTAGTTTTGTAATTGAAAAATAAAACTTGAAATTTAACTTTCTCCAGACGACTTAGATGAAAGTCGTCCAGCTAAACGACTTAATTTAAGGTCGTCCGGGATAAGCAAGGTTTGACCAGAAAATTGGGAAAAATTCTGGACGACTTTGCTTTCCCCGGACGACTTTAAATTAAGTCTTCTGGAGGGACGACTTTATATTAAGTCGTCTGGTTAAAGTTAAATTATGAAGTTTTATTTTTCAATTACAAAACTAACCTAGGACGACTTACACGTAAGTCGTCAAGTTTTCATAAAATATTGAAATTTTAACTTTCCCAGAGACGACTGAATTATAAGTCGTCCAGAAATAGTCAAAGATCTGACACGATTCGGTCAAATGCAAAACTAGCCCGTTTCTCGTAGACGACGTATATATAAGTCGTCTGGAGTGTTTTTTTTTAACAAACAAAGCTGGACGACTTAATTTAAGTCGTCCGTTTGACCAGAAGACTCATCAGTAAGTCTTCTACATACAGATGACTTACTAGTAAGTCTTCTACGCGAACAGATCTTGAAAAAAAATTCAAATTCGTACCTTAAACTAGGTGAGATGACTTCGTTTGCACACAGGGTCTTCTCCAACCACCCAGAACCTCAAACGAAAGCAACCGTAAGTCAAAACGAAAGAAATATGGCTCTGTCAACCATAGCCCATATTTTGAATCAAAAGCTTGAGTTTTTTGGATGAATATAGAGAGAAAGTGAAAGAAATGTTGTTTTTAGTTCATAACAATTGAAACAGAGAGAGTGTAAAGAGATTTACGTGCAGTAAAGGGCAATAAAAGCTCCAAACAGTTCGTACAAGGTTGTTGCCACTATTCATTGCAGTGGCAATATTGTAAATACTTGAAGAAGATGAGGTTGAGACAGTAAAGAAGCCATTTTTGAAAAAAAAAAAAAAAAATGTTAATGGCATTTTCGTAGATAAAATGCAGGTGTGGGGTTAAAATCTCAAAAAAAAAAGGAGTCAAAAGAAAATGTTAGTTTTCTGTTTGACTCCAAGTTTTGAGTCACTTTTGCAAAAAGCCCTATTAAATGTATACTATATATCTATGTTAATATCATTTAAACTTAATTATATATCATATACGATAGATAAGATTGACTGTTTTGATTTATTTATTCTAAAATGATCGTGAATAAACAAGAGCGGTCGTTTGATTTATATGCGCACGCCAATTTATTACATAATAATAACTGATTTTTTTAGTTATTTAATATGTAATTATTATTTTATTATTTCATAATATGCAGAAAAAAATAAAATAAGTAATAAATATAAAATATTTATTCTGCACAAGACGCAGATCTTAACCTAAATATGTATCTCTTTAATAATTTTAAATTTTAAATATTTTCTAAATCTCAGGCCAAAACAAAATAAGGAAATGAGAATAAACTCAAAAATCAATATTTATATCGAGCAATAACCAAAATGAAAAAAACGATACAAAAATTTGAAAAATATTGAAGATATATAGGATTGACAGGTGAACGTAAACTTCTCATAACCATAATTACCTTTTAAATTGATAAATCATGATAGAAAACCAAACTGACATAGTTTAATTGTAACCAAATAGTAGGCATGATATTTTTTGGCCTAAACGTTATGTTGTTATGCGATAAGTGATATTTAGACCTAAAATATTTTTAAAAATGGGATCAGTTTATCAGTAAACAAATTATGTGATTAACAAAAAAAAATTAAATAATTGTTTAAGGGCCAAAAATATTAATTCGATCAAAAATATACATTTTATTTTTTTATACGATATTTTTTTAAATAATTTTCATATAAATTCGCCATGCACAAAACGCAGGTCTTATCCTAATAAAATTTTATAATGAGAGTAAGGAGGGTGAATCCGAAAATTAAAAACCCGAAATACCCGATCTGAATCCAAAAGAGTACTCGAACGTCTACCGAATGAGGGTTAAAATTTGTAAAATACATGCACACGTCGAGTAAAACTTTGTTGTTTTTAATTTCACACGTCACGTGTTGTGTGTGAAACTGTGTTCGCATTAGTCACAGCTCGACACAACTATATTCATACAAAGTCTTGATAGTATTAACTGCGTGGAGCCAATACCTTTAAAACCATAACTATAACTTTTTTTCTGTAACACACCAATAACTATAACCCAAACCCATTATCAAAAAACCAAATTAATTACTCCCTCCGTTCCACAAAAATAGACTTTTTATTATTTTCACACATATTGAAAAAACACATTAAACGACCATAATAAATGTATCGTTTTCTGTAATTTTCAATTTTCAATAACTTTTAACCAATAGTAATTCAATAAAATCAATTAATTTTCTTGAAGTTTACAAAAGGTTGGGGAGATAATTAAGGAACATTAATGTTCTTGACTCGTACGAATACTCTCATGTTCAGACCATTAGACCATCATAAACTATTACCACTTTTTTCTTTTGTCTTTGTCAACAACCTCAATTAATATTTCAGCAGTTGAACGTTGTATGATTTCCTTTTTATCTACTGGCTTTTAAGACTACCATAACTACTCATCTTCTCTTCTTGTTCTTTATTGCTTATTGTGCTGAGAAATCAAATGGATCCAAATCATAATCTCCTATTTGTCTCCTTTCTTGTTCTATGCTTAGCCGTAAATGGAGTTACTGGATATGCCACCGTCACAGGATCAGTGTTTTGTGACCAATGCAAGGATGGAGAGAGATCTTTATTTGATTTCCCTGTCTCTGGTAATTAATATCAACATTTGTCAATACTTTGTTTTTGCTGTATCTCTGCTTATGATGTGTTGTTGATTTCTTAAAGGAATCAAGGTTAGTGTTACATGTGCTGATGAAAGTGGACAAGTCTACATGTCAAGAGAAGAGACAACTAACTGGCTTGGAGGATATGTAATGAGGTTTGACGGGACACCGGATTTGAGCAACTGTTATGCTCAGGTTTCAGACAATGGAGCTCAACAACAAGGCTCAAGTAGTAGTTGCAGCATTGCTTCAGGTCCTGCACAGAAACTTAAACTATTGTTTAGTTTTTTTGGATTTGAAACGTTCGCTGCGGATGTGCTTCTTACTCAGCCGGTTCAGCCAATGTCTTATTGTCCTAAACCACCACCAGCTCCAGTAATGTCTCCTCCTCACCAAGCCCCACCGCCTCCTGAGGTTAAGCTTCCACCTTCGCCTCCTAAACCTCAAGTTCCGGTCTTACCTCCTCCTCAGGCCCCGGTCACGAGTCCTCCTCCAGCTACATCGCCTCCTCAGTTTAAGCTTCCACCTTTGCCTCCAATCCCTCCAGTTCCATTTGTAGATCCATCAGCTTGTTCCCACCAGTGAGTTTCTCTCTAATTTATTTTTTTGTTGATTAACTCTGTTTTACTACATACTTCCTTAACATTTTGACTTTGTGACTTATATAGGCTGTGGATAAGACCTGAGTACAGATGCTATTGGAGGGTGATAGGTCCAGACACGAAGGTGGCAGTTGCGTTCGGACTAATAGCTGGGAGGAGATATGGTACTGATATGACAGTACGTGAAGCACTAGACGGGCGAGGAGAAGCTTACAAGACTCTCTTAAGGGAGGCAACAACTGCATTACTCAATTCATACAACTCTCTTGGCTTTCCTTATAACTCCATCGCTGTCATCACACACACAAATTTGGTACTCCTCGGTAATTCGCAGCACGATGTTCTCATGACCGCTATCCGTTTCATCAAGGCTAATTCAGGGACTTGCAAGTTCACAGTTTGCAAGTGATTGGTTGTGCGGTCTTCCTATTTATATACTCCACACCTTTTTTCTTCAATTGTTCTTGTGTACGTTGGTAACACCTACTGTAAAAGTCTATCTTTGGATGCATTGGGGAATATTATTATATGTCCTTCTAGTATATGGATTACGGACAAACAGAATCAATTCTTGCATTTATGTTAAAAAGCGTAACGAATTAGGAAGTAACTAAGAGACTAGAATTTGAATTTAGACAATACTAATACAAACTCTTATGCTACCTTCATGTGAGTCCTAAGCTAGTCAATGATGTGAGTCCTAAAAATGAATATATTTGTATGACTGATCCAGAGGGGAAGACATGAACAAACATATGATAAAAGCTTTATTCATAACAGAGATCACAGGGTTTTTAGAAACAAGAAAAACAACCATGGAACTATTTATCAGACAAGTAACGTGTTATGTTTTGGCTATTGGAAGACACATGCTTTCCTAGAACGTCTGGTCTTTGCGTCTCGGACATACATACTGTTCAACACGGTTTGAGGAAAAATCAAAATCAAAAATAATGAATCAGGTTGTGTACCTTTTCAACTCGCTCTAGGGTGTTTTTATTGACTAGCATTTCCTAATACTCCATTGGCGTTATGAAATTCATCCTAAGCGTTTGTTAAATCTTAATTTGGTATACGAAATGAATGTACAAATTTGATGATGAGTTATTTGAAACACCATTATTAAATAACCAGGTGGTGATCTGCCTTCTGCCCGGATTGAATCCCCTAGACTATATTTGCGAAAAGATTTATACACATGTCGTCACTACAATCATTCTAGCTTAAAAAAAAGATGACATGACACTTAAAATAGACATGGTTTTAGAAAATAGTGACATGACATCATATTAATAGTGAGATCTAAAATTTCCTTATAAAAATTTAAATTTTTTTGCAGGGATTATAAATATGGTAATAAAAATAACTCATATATCATCATTAATATCAATTTTTCATATAAATATTTATTTATGGTAAACTATTAAATATATTAATAATTCATATATCACAATTAAAATAATAATATACATGTATATATCTCACATTAATAAAAATAAACTAAATAAAGTAACGCTAATCAAAAAAAAAATTGATAGTTAAATATTTAAACATTATTTAAATTTACCTGTTCATCTTCATCATTTAAATTAACAAAAAGATTTTTCAGTTTAACTAAAACAAACAAAGTTTCAAATTTATTAGAATTTATATTTATATGTAAATATATATATATATATGTGTGTGTATATATTTAAAATTAGATGGGAAGATATATATATATATATATTTAAAATAAATAATCATTAAACACAATAATATAATTAAAAATATTTTTATAAAAGCTAATTTTATCTTTATTAAAATTTAAATAAAATCAAATTTAAATAGTTATACCAAATCAAAAGAAATAAGATTACAAAAATACGTTTATGATTTTTTATAACTATTGAAGTTAAAATATAAATTAATAATGTTGAAATATAAATCAAAATTTTTTTTTGAAATAAAAAAATGTTATGTTAAAAATTACTATTTATGCGCATGAAAAACTCCTAGTAGATTACAATAAATTATAATTTTAAATTCGTAGGTATTAAAAAGGAAAAATGACATTGATTCAATATATAAAAACTGTCCATTACGAAACTTATAATAAAATTATTATGATATACAAATCAATGCAAAACAAACAATTTGGACTTTCTAGAATCTCTAATTGATCGTCTAATTATTTAAATATTTGGAAAGTATACAGTTTCAGATATTGGGTAAACGATTTAGTTCCACACATAAATATCGTATACTAATAGTTGCATACAATTTTTGATGTGCGTCCTAATTGTACACCTTATAAGTATACAAACCTATTTACCCCCATTTTATAAGTTCGAAACCTATTTATACACAAAGTTTAAGATGAAAACTGATATCCACATATAGTGGTTTAAGTTTGGTTCTAATGACTGGGAATAGTAACCGGACCCTTAACCCGTAAATCAAAATCCCTAAATTCCTAGTTCCCAAATCATCTCCCTTGCGACGAACCCTAGCTCACTCAGTCCAAATCTAACGGATTACCTCCTCAGTCTTCACCCAAAACCGACTCGGTAACTTGAAATCCTCCACCATCCTCGACACCACTAACCTTCTTTGATTCATATCCGGGAATCACATAATCTCTTAAAATAATTAATTCTGGGCAAAACCTCAATCTCTCACTGCAACGTATCTTGATTAAGTCTTCTCTCAACTGCAACTGCAAGTCTTTCCTTCGATAGGTCTCTGCAGTTTTAGTATATATGTTTGATATATATATATATATTTATTTTGTAAATATATTGTCAAATTTTGTCCTAGTCTGGTGGTTCAAATTAAGATATTTATGTTATGGGTCGCAGGTTCAACAGCCAGCTGTGTGCAGAAGTTACTTTTTATGTCTCTTAATGAAAGAGAATTCACGAAAACACCCTCATCGTTCTTCTCTTCTAATCTCTGCAAACCTGCAATTCGTCAATGGCTTCCTAAGTTTTCATCTTTTTTCTTGCTTTTCTAGCCGTTTTCATCTGAGTTTTATTAGTTGTTACATCGTTCAAGCTCTGATATTTTTCGTTTGAAAAGAAAGTATGATAATTATGGTGTAGAAATACGTCGTTAATCCTTGGATATTTGACCATAAACATTTCAAATCTTTGATAACTCTCATATATCCCTCCCTTTAAATCATGCTCATAAAAACATGCAATATCAAAACAATATGCGAAAAACACATTTATGAAAAAAATTTAATATCAAAACAATCTGCGAATATAGTTATCTAAATTATGGAAAGAAAACATTCGACTTCCCATAATAAAAATAACACTAACTAATGCAAATACCAGTGTATTCCAATAGGAAAATATAGCTTAATCAAGACATGAATGGCGTTATTTCCGATTCATTCGCAAATTTAAAAATTTCATCTCTAATTATTAGTCTATTAACATTTATCAAGATTTCATAATTACGAAGTCTTGATGCATAAGTTAAGGGATTGAATTTACTATGTCCTTATTTGTTTTGAATTTTCTGTACTATCAGTCAAAGTTTTCTTTTACAATAAATTCTTACACTAGAAAATTGTATAAACGATAATTTAGAAAAGAGCATGTTAAAAATTACCAACGTATAATGTCCTATTGGACCCAGAAGACTTAATAGTTAATACTATGCATGATCAAAATAATATATGGTGATATGATTTCTTGCCCATGTTAATGTTCTTTATATCATTCCAAATTTATTGGACCCATACGGAAACTACATTACTTACTTACGCACATAACACATACATATATCGTTGGGAACATATAGCATAATATATAATACAAAAATACAAATATTATGCTAACTTATAATAAATAATCACTTATATAAAATAATACAACATACACATCGGAAAATATTCGGGTTAGTTTGGGTTTAATCATTGGGATAGAGAACTGAAAATGGATATTTCAGATTATTTAATGACCGAAATCGAAAGTAAAATTCGAATATGCCATATATTCAACCGTCAACACACACACTGGTTAGTTCGGGTTTGCAAGGGAAGGAAGAAAGATGCATCCTTTTCTTGTATTATTTGGCAATGGCATTACATGTAGTTAGTTTAGACAAGAGAGCTATTCAATAAATGAGGTGAGGTGGATTCTAGTGATGACACCTAAGCAATGTTAATCTTGTTAATCACACATAAGGGCAAGGTTTAATGTTAATAATGCACTTCAAATAATGAAAAGGGGATTAAAGTCAACTACAAGAAAAGGACTATGAAATCGTAGAGTGTTGATGAACTTTATAAGAACAATAAGAATGTGTAAACCTGTGCCGATTCATGTTTGTTTACGAAAGCCCTCTTTGTACTCGATCATCTCCTTCTATAACCAAATTCTCTCTTAATTTCCTCACGGCGACGCATTTGTTGACAAACTGGGTCGAGTTTAGTTTATTTGATGGGTCTTATTTGAAGGATTTAATCTCTCCTAGTTCATTGTGAGAGATGAAGTTATTCTCAATGAATTTGCATGAGTAGGTTATTAAAGTAAAGAACTTGACACTTGTCCTTCAAAATGATGTCGGACTTCCATTTCGGCGCGTCCAAGAGATCCGATATGTTTACCATGAACCGTCTAAAATCTCAGCTCATTAATCATACCGTTTTTGATCCGTAAACCAGATCCCAGTTTAATCTGAAAAGTGGAATCGTTGCTCCTGAAAAAGTGGGAAGCAAGCCGCCGTTTTAGATTTCGTAGACCTAATGTGATGACTTTTCGTTTGTCGTGCCATACTTCTATAAATAGATGATCATATTCTCATTTCCTCACTTCTCTTCGCGATTAAAGGTAGTTCTCATGCGTATGATCCATGAATTTAATCTAGCTCTTTTAGCTAAGCAGCTATGGTGTCTTGTTCAATTTCCGGATTCACTTGTAGCGAGAGTTCTTCGGGGAAGATATTACCGTTTGAGTTCGCCGTTGCGAATGGGCACAACAGATACCCCATCGTATGTATGGACAAGTATTACTGCTGCGAGAAAGCTATTACTTTTGGGCATCAGAAGCAAAGTGCATTCAGGGTACAAAATTAATGTGTGGGAGGATCTTTGGATCCCTTCGACACCAGCTAGACCGGCACGGGCCCAGGCTCCAGCATTGAACCCAAAGATGCTCGTAAGCAGCCTTATCAATCCTGTTTCAAAGGAGTGGGATATTCGACTACTGGAACAATATGTAGATCAAGAGGATATTCCGATGATTCTGAGTTTGGCCATAAGCCCTACTCATCGACGGGATACATTTTGCTGGAGTTACACAAAGAACGGACAATATACTGTTAAGTCGGGATATTGGGTTGCTACAAACTTGATGAGAGAGGAGGAGGATTTAGAAGTTCTACAGCCCAGCATTACAAAACTGGAAGGTGAATGCGCCACAAAAGATCTGTCATCTTATATGGCAATTAATATCAGGACAGATTGCTGTAACAAGGAATCTGGTACGCCGCAATATGCGCTGTGACAATTACTGCCCAAGATGTGGAGCACCAGAAGAGATCGTTACTCATGTTATCTTCGAGTGTCCACCGGCCTTACAAGCATGGGATTTATCATCAACGCCGTCGAATTCTGAAATTTTCCCTGTACCAAGTATTTATGCTAATATGGACTACCTTTTTTAGAGAAAGAATGGTATTCTGGAGCCAGATGATAATAGAGATCCTTATCCTTGGATAATTTGGTACATTTGGAAAGCTAGGAATGATAAGCTGTTTAGAGGCATAGACAGAGATCCATTGGAACTAGTTAGGTATGTAGAGGGTGAGTGCCAAGCTTGGTATAATGCAAGAGACACTGTACCGACTCCACCACATGTACAGACTGATGAAGAAACACAAGCCTTAAGCTTGGGTAATATTTGTATGTTGGATGGTTCATTGACCTCCACAGCTCAGTTTAGTGGAATGAGATGGGTTTGGAAGGATACAGTGGGGAAGATACAGCTGATGAGGTCAAGGCTCATGGGGTCAAGGAACTTGCGGAGAAGAGAGACACCGCTGCACTCGGAACTGGAAACGCTAAAGTGGGCAATGGAGAGTATGATACAACAATCGACCTGTCAGAGGTTTGGGACGAACTGCAAGGACCTGATTGCAATGATAGAACAACCACAAGATTGGCCCAACTTCTCAACTGAGCTGGAAATCATTCAAACTCTGCGGTTATGTTTTTCGGACTTCAAGATCAGTTACTTTCCAAGGACGCAAAATGAGATTGCAGATTCGTTAGGTAGGAATGCACGTTCGTTTCATAGATCCTTATGTTTTATTGGTTGTTCTATTCCATTCTGACTTCCCAGACCACCTCAAATTTGAGTAATAGAATAGCCGTTTGCCGGAAAAAAAAAAAAAAAAAAAAGGTAGTTCTCACGCAAACTCTATGTTTGTGTGTAACAGCAACTGCTCGAGTTGGAACACACGAACACGGACCGCAGACGCCTTGAAAGGATGAGAGAAGTATGTTATTGTCACTCAGTACAGGCTGGAACCGAGGATATTCTGTGGGATTGAGAGTGATTCCCTTGCCAAAACTCTTGAAGATTCAAAGATGATCCTTTGTTAGTGAGTGTGTCTCATGTTTGTTATCGCCCAAAGCAAAGCTATCAGCTCTGCTTCCCTAGTCGTCTGTAACTTCGAAAAGGCTTTGTGACTGTGACGAATAGTTCTGCCCTGATATCTCTAAGAATCCACGCTGCTCTGCTATTGACATGATTTCCAGTCCATGAAACAGCTATGCTACATTTAAGCATTCCTGGTGGCGTGCGGTTTCGTCCATCTATTCAACCGGGCAGAAGCCAATGCAGAAGCGGACCTATCAGTCTCCTCAGGATAGTTTACCTCAAGCCACACTTGCTTCCTCTTACTTTTAAAACATCAATCTTTTAAAGACAACAAATCCAATAAATCAATTTTTTTAACACAGAAGGATTATAAAATATGAATGAAGCATACGAGGTCAAACCCGAATAACTAGATCTGGACACTTGGTGGATTTTGAAACAACAAAAATGTAATTTTATTTTCTTTTTAATGGGCAAAAAGTTCAATCCTCTCTCAAAGATACAATGTTTTTTTTGTATGTAATATTCTTCCCGGAAAAAATAAAAATAAAATAACAGTCGCAACAAAGAACAATGGATCTTCAATTAGCAAGATACTGCTAACAATGGCTCTCCATTACCAGATTCCACAATCTCAATTCTCATCATTACCTGCAGCATCACATGAACTCAAGAAGCTGTTGTTGTTAAATATACTAAGAACTGTCCCCATTTTCAGAAGTTTCCAGCTTTCCATTAATCTTAAGTGAATCTAAAACACTTCTTCTGCTAATACACATCCAAGTTCTTGAAGACTCATTGTTTTGGCTTGCAACAGGAACATGCCATGACCCTTTCTCTGACTCCTGATATGTAATCAAGATTTATTCAGAAAACTCCATTTCTTAAAACCGGAAAAAAGAAAAAAAAAACATGAATAGGAATGAGATGGTGAACCTGAATGACAACAGAAAAAGGAGGCGGCATTTCAAGCTTCAGATTACCTTTGGTAAATGTATACCGAACCTACCACCAAAACCATAAACCATAAGGTAATTTTACATTCACAAGATTATATTTTTTTTTACATAAAGGGCTCATTCAGGCTTATACTTTATAAGGGTTTATAGATTTTTACCTGATGCCTTTCTTTCCACTTTTGGAAAAAACTGTTGCCTAAGAGTTCAAAAATGTGATCTCTCATCTCATCATTTGTCACAAGCAAACACTTGAGTTTAGCAGCTGCATAGAGCCAATACCTGAAATAGAAGGAAAATGCCCAGGAGATGAGTGTAACCAGACACTGTTTAATAATGGGATTTTAAGAGAAGCTAAGCTAAGTTCATACCAATCATCGTTGAAACCTGGTGGAGTCGCATAGATGACGCCGTTGTTAATCCATTCATCAACCAGATTCCTGTGAGTTGGGTTCTCTAAAAGCGTCCTGACTCGTTTCTTATGCAAGAGAATCAGGGGCCATTTGTTATCACCACTTTTATGATACAGTTCGTTTACCACACCTTCAAGCTGCTCGGTCGCACACCTACGTTGTTAGTCTTGCACGAAGTGTATTCAAAATTTTGAAAGAAGAAAGACAATTAAAGATAGATGAGAACCTGTGAAAGACTGAAACCGCCGTCTGCAAAATTTTGTTGATAGAGACCAATATTTGCTCCATCTACTATAGCTTCGTAATCTCCATGTTTCTCAAGCCAGTTCTGACAAAGATTCGTGTAACGTTCAGACAAAGATCAATATTTGAATACTCAAGATACTTTGTATTTTCAGTTTTAGAAAACTACATTTTAAGCACCAACTAAGTAGAATTCCACAATGGACAATAGGAGATACATACATTAACATATAATGAATCTTAAAACACACAAGCTAATAAGAGCATTTTCTTCTTCCTTTTTACTTCCATATTTTGATTAATTCCTGAATAAAACTCCACCGTAATTTCCTTCTTTTCTTTTTTTTTTTGCTTATCAAAGTTAAAACTAAGCAAAAGAAAATCTTGCAGGATTCTATGTCCTAGACTTATTAGAAGCAATCTAAGAGAATCATTAATTCATTCTCTAACCTGAAACTCGCTGAAGTCCACCTTGGTCTCGGAAGAATTCATCTTTGCCTTCCTCTCCATAGCCAAAGCCACCAAAGAATCCACAAACTTCTGTGTTTCTACCTCATTGGTATCAACACAAGCCAGCTGCTCATTGCAGCTCAAACATCTTCCGGTTGAGCTAACATTATCTTTCTTCACAATCCATTTACCTTCCCCAACCCATCCACGCCCATGCCACCCACCTCCATTCCTCAAAACAGCTTCTCTAAGCATCTCAACATCAGAGCCAATCCCATCACCACTAACCTCTCCAGCTTTCTCTCCACAGAACCAGTCCTCTAAAACTTTCGATGTCTCTTCACAAACGCATCCAACAGATTCCCTAAGTTTATGTAAATATCTGTAAACCTTGTTTTCTCGGCTCGTGGCAGCGCTTACCTTCAACAAAGCCGAGATCTCAGCCTCCTCTAGTGCAATGCCTGCAGCTTCCATGTGCTCTTCCACCTCATACCCCTTTTCAGCCTCCAATCTCTCGCAGAAACAGAGCAAAGCAGGCGCATAGGTTCTGAGACGGGGAATCGATGTGCCGCCAACAGAAGCAAAGTCCTTAACAATCTTGAAAGCGTAATCACCATCCCCCTTAGCAGAAGCCAGACGAGCGACTGAAGTGACGGTTGCCTCATTAAGAGTTAACCCGGAAGTGACCATACGGTCAAAAATCTGGTAGCCACGTTCAACAGTAAGGGTTTGAAGAGAAGGGTCGCTAATGGAAGCCGAGCATAGGTAAAGAAGGGTCTGAAAATGTTGCTGGTTTAGTCGGACTTCGTTGGAAGCCACGGCTGCGTCATAAAGAGCTAATGCAGCTGAGAGGTCCTTTGACTTGGAGCATGAGTTGAGACTGAAGAGGAGATTCTTTTCCGGGTTCTTGTTTGCCTTCCTCTTCTTGTTGGGGTTTGAAGGGCTTTCGTCGTCCTGTCGAGAGCGGCGTTGACCATTAGCAGCCATGGAAGGGTATAAGTCTTTGCACTGGCGAAAGTGGAGAGATGGACACCCTAAACCCTCCTGACCAGCATTAAGAGAGCTGAAATAAACCAATAAACAACATACTCAGCATCCGCCGCACTCAGCGTTATCAAGGCAAGTTTATCAAAGAATATAAATCTGAAAGTTTCAATTGAATTCATAACAAAGATCCACCAAATATCAAAACTTTATGAACTGTACCGGTACAGTTTATATGATTCCACGGTGGATTGCATAACTATTCTTGTTCTTGTGGATACTATGTTTCAATTTATATGGGCAGTTTTTAGACAGAGCATGTAGTAGTAGTAATACTATTTCTTGTTCCTAAGACAGAGCATAGAGTTTACCGTGTTTGAAGTAGACGATACACACCAAGAAAAGCCGGCGGGGTTAGGTGATTAGACGGTGGAACAACGTAGACGGGCGGAGAAGAGAGAGACCACGAATTCGACTTCTCGACTCGAGACTACGGCGGCGACTCGCTGAACAAAAAAAAAAAAGAATTTAAAGGTAACCGGATCGCCTATCTGATCGCCTATCTGGTCTTCAGGTCGGGTTCGGGCCGGTTCATTTTGGCTCCGGGTTTTTTCGGGTCCTAAATATTTAGACCCAATAGATACTTAGAAATTTTCGGTTCGAATTTAGGTCGGTTCTTCTCTGGTCCGGGTCGGTTCGGGTCTATAACTAAAATACCCATAAAATACCATTAATTTTTCGGATCCATATCGGGTCCGGGTCCGGATCGGGTTTGGGTATTTAGGATCTGAAAAAGACATGATATACCCAATTCCATCAACTTTAGTTGAATATTTATCATATATATGTAAAATTTTACAAAACAACTTAAATGAAACTATTAATAATTAAAATAAAACATTTTAAAACTCTAAATTTTACATTTTAAGGCTTTATATTACTTTAAAAATGTTAAAAAATAATAACAAATATTGTTAACAAAAGATATTTCAACTAAATCATAAAATCTATATATCTATATATATAAAGTAAACTTTTCTCTCTTCTTATGACATGTGGAAGGGGAGTTTGTTGACATGTGTCCACTTTTTTGTTTTTTTACATTTTAGATCATTCTTCTTTTAGATTATTGCAACTTGGTTCACTATTTTCTAATTATACACTATCTAATTCTTCTCACACTAACCATCATCATTTGAAGTTTCATAATCTATTTTTATCTATTTTATTGTTCAAAAAATTGCAAAACGAATAAAGAAATAAGTAAAAAAATATAAATGTATTTTAAATATTTAATTTATTCACAGCTAAAAATAACATAAACTTTCGCGATTTTATTATTTTCTATTATTTCATTTACAACTATATATTTATCTTAATATTAACCAAACTAAAGCATAACATAATCTAAACATAAAACCTCACGGAGAAAAAAATGTCAAAGTAATACTAACTCAATAAAGGTCCAGAACTCAAAGGCGATCAAGAACGAAAACTAACTTACCCCACTTTATCATAGAGTGTCTTCGCCACAATAAACAAAAGTCAGTAAAATGTAGAAAGATAATCTTGAGATAAAACAATCTCTCAAACACAAATGAGCGTGATCAAGGACCAATGCAAAGAATCAAGAAAGCAGGTTAGAGGAAGAATAATCAACAGAAGGCCAAAATCACCACGAAGCAGGAAGAGACATACATAACGAATGATAAGCACAACCACCAGCTAAGAGGTAAGAAGCACCTCACAAACTAAACAAGCACAAACAAGACGCCTATGCCGGTGAAGAACCACAAAGCTCGGGATAGAAAGGACCAAAGCTCCAAGAGACTAATACCGCACACTTATACTAAGGGGAGCAAAGGAAGAAGAGAACAACATGAGTGAGGGAGAACGAAAGCCAACCCCGAGAAATATGAGCCCAGACTTGAGACCAGAAACAATCTTCCAAATCTACAGAGCATATTCGGAGGAGAACATTATCCAAACCTGGAGTGGCAAACATGGCGAAAGAGAGAGTCACTGAGACACAAGCAACGATGAAAGCTGCAACGAGATGAGGGAACATAAATGGAAGGGTAGACAAAACAAAATCATCGTGGAGCCGTCCTCGAGCTATAGAAGTCAAATCACCAAAAACCATATCTTGAAAACCAAGATGACAAGGGAGTATCAATGGTAAGCTAACGACGAGTAAAACAACTTTAAAGACGACTAAACTCTGACCCAACCCAAAGAGATGCAGTTCATAACATCAGCTAAAATCTAAGGAAGAAGAGGAAAATCCTATATTGAATGGAGCAGCCTAAAACAACGCTAGAAACAACCGCACAACTGGGAACTCCTAAACCCGATTTACAACAAATACCAGAAATCTCAAGGTGAAGAAGGCGATAAAGAACAACATCATGAGGTGAGTCTTTTTCGGTGATGATAAGAAACACCGCATACCAGAAAGGTAAACAAAATACATAGATGTTGAAGGCTCAATTTCAAAATATGGGAAAAAGACAAAAATATTTTGAAAGTTATAATGTTCAAAAATATGAAAAAAAATAAAAAATAATTTTGATGCTGAAACCGTTAATCTTAGAATCAACAAATGCATAAATGCAAATTTAAGTTATTGAAATTCAATATATTTTTACATTAGATGCTCGCTTCACTACTATACTGAAAAAAACACATTATTGAAAAAACAAAGACAAAATATATTAACAAATCACTATTACTACTAAATAACACAATAAAAACACCAAATAACGTTCTTAACAAATAAAAGTGATCATCTAATTACATTATCCAAAGAATCATACTTTTAAAAACCATAAAACAATATTCCGCGCGAAGCGCGGACACCCCTCTAGTAGTATATATATAATAGAACACAAAAACATCATAGTTTTAGATATACATGTTTTTAAGTCGGGTACAAATTGGTTATTATCGGGTCGGGTCTATTCGGGTCGATTCTTTTCGGGTCCGGGTCTATTCGGGTCGGTTCCTTTTCGGTTCCGGTTCTTTCGGATAAAAAAATTTAGACCCAAAAGGTACTTGTAAATTTTCGGTCCGGTTCCGGGTCGGATATTTTTGGGTCGGTTCTGGTTCGGGTCTTCGGATCCACGTTAAAATGCCCATGCCTAGGCTAATACCATTTTCGGTTACTTTTAATACACACTTATCATCCTGTGATTAACTAAACTAGGGCTGTTCCCGGGCTACGTCCGGGTTATTTGCTATGAAATTGTTAAAGTAGAATATCATATTAGATTAATAATTTTTTTGTCTAAATTATGTTAAATGTAAAATAGTGGTAGGATTAAAATAATCATTGAATGTAAAAAAATAGAAAAAGTATTAACGATGGCTATTGGTAGTTAGTGATACAATGATTATTTTAATTGACGGAGTAAGCAGTAACGTAAATTTAAAAACAGTTGACTGGTGTCGTATGCTGTCTTGTTATGCCATCATATTTAGGATAGCAGTTTATTCCTGTTTTGGAAGCGTTAGAACGATATCAATGTCGTTGTCAAAGTAAAAGCGCGATCCTGGTGTGGTTGTAAGTGATAGTTTCCCTGTAGAAGTGGAATATTTGTAAGCATTTAGTTTGACATAAAATTTATGTTTAGTTTATTACCTTCATGTAACCGTGGAATTATACTTGTGATGATTACGATTTGGTTTTTCTTTGTAGATATGCGATTTAGCTCTCTGAAATTAGCTGCCTCGTTGGCCCATATAGTTAAACGTACCACTTTGGTTCTACAAAAAATAATTGTATCATTTTTTTGGGTGAAAAATAAATCTTATATAATAAAATGTTAGTACCTGTCTAAACGCAATCCAATGATGATCTTTGTATCGTTGTTGTGATTATATATCACTTCCTTGGATGAGGCATATTCGGCCAACAACATCTGTGGGAGTAATTTTTTTAGTAACATAAAAGAGAATTTATTGATATGTGAGATAGGTAATGAAATTTTTTTTTACCTGGGAGGAAGTTGGTTGCACTGGCTAAGCTAATCAACTGGGTGTAATGTTGGGGATGGAATATGTATGAAGGAATTGGTGGTATGTTTTCTTGAACTTGTGTATAATTGTTGTCTCATTGATATTGATTATGTATGGATGAACGGTAAGCTTGTACCGTTGGTTATTGGGAAGGAAATTAAAATATCTAATGTGATAAATTTTCCCTTCCTCGAACCGTTGGTACATTTTGTCAGACGTAGAAATAGGGACCCTCCCGTCCATTTGTTGTTCCTGTTTAGTGGTTAAAAGCAATCGTTTCAAAAGTAGTTGGAGTAAAAAAAACATGGTATTTTTTAGACAAACCTGGATGTCAAGACAAATGAAAGTTGTTCGTAGGAAATCATTTTTGTTTTTGTGGTTTGTGATAGGCCACATCCTAATGATCCTAACGATTATTGGTTGTGGTATGAGGTTGTCGATTTTGTTGTTGTGATCTTCGGCTGCATGTCCTGCACACATAAGAATGAGAATTATTTTGTATTGCCCATCTTTTATATTTTGTATAATTTTATATGTGGTTTGAGATTTTTTAGGCGCGGAACATGCTTTTAAACTTATTTATTTTAGGTGATAAGCTTCGATAATTTGGAGTTATTTTATATTATTTTAATCTCAAACGCATAAGTGATGATGTTTTAGCTGTTATTTGTTTGATTTGTCAAACTTTTTTGGTTGTCCAAAGTACCGTCGATCAGTTATATGTATTCGCTGTAGAACCTCAACTCTTGCAAATATAAACCAAAAACACAACCCACAAAATCATACAGAAATAATAACTTAAATCTCTTGAAAATTTAAGTTTGTTATAAATTATGTTTAGAAGCAAAATAGTCATTATCATTATTAAGAGTAGATGCTGAGGTCTTAAAACAGAGAAGCGGAAATCATAAGATGGTGGACTTTTTGACGAAGAGGGTAGTCGATGTGATAGGATTTTCTTGAGTTGGAGAGCCTGGAAATTATTTTGAAATAAATAAGCGAACATAACTTAGTAATAGGAATCAATTTACTTAATTAATAGAGTAGGGAGACGTACTTGGAAGTAATGAGGTATCCATCATACGGAAAGGAGTTTTAACTCTGATTCATTTCTGTTGATAGCTCGAATACTGCATAGCAGATAAATGTGAATTATTAGATATATAGCCACTTTAGAAACCTTCAATGAGATTCTGAGTTTTTACTCTCATGGGAACGAAAGCGGTTGAAGATTTCTTTGTAGACTATGTTCTTCACTTTTTGTTTGTGTGAGTCTTCGCCTTTGATGATTTTTAGTCCTGCTTTGCTTGTTACACGTGAGAGGGCCACATAGAGCTGTCCATATGCGAAGACCGGTCTGGTAGATATAGGATAACCTCTTTTAAGCTTTGTCCCTGGCTTTTGTTTATTGTCATTGCATAACACAATTTGATAGGGAATTGTCGTCGACGTAAAGTGAACGGTAGCTTTGTATCCCCATGCAAGAGGACATATTGTATATCGCGTTAATATTGTGTATGCATGCAAACACCATACGTGCGGACTCCAAAACCACACTCTAGCTATAATATCTCAATGGATTTTAGAGTTTATTATAATGATTTTTGTTATGATTTTTTTTTTTTGTAAATAAGTTAATCTAGGACATAAATATAATGAAAAAAGCTAAAATTTGTAAAAGGAATGAAATTGTTTTTTAGAAAGATTTAAAAAAAAACAAAAACAATTTGTGATATGAATGAAAAGGTTGGAGTTTTTAAAATTACTTATGCCAAAAAAAATTTTATTAGCCTAACTTTTGAAGATAGTAATGGTCATATTTTACTCTTAAACCAAGGTTTTCTTGTTAAGTTAATTTATAAATGTTTTTTGACCAAAATGTTTTTGACCAAAATTGTATTACAAATGTTTAATCCCATTTTTAATTTGGGCAATTCTCATAAATAGACTTTTTTCAAGGTTTGGTCACAAAAATAGACCACAATGAGGAAAATGACCAAAATGTTTCATTTAATAGGTAAAATGACATTAATACCCTAGATATATAAAAAAATAAAAAAAATAAAAAAATAAAAAAAGAACAAAATAAAAAAATAAAAAAATAAAAAAAGATACAAAATATTTTTTAATAGTTTTAGATTATATGTTTTCAAATTCGAACTTTTTTAATATTTTTTTTTGAAATTTTTTTTTCGAAGTTTTTTTTATTTTTTAAAATTTTCTTTTTGTAATTCGAAAATACTTTTCTGAAACTATTTTTAGAATTTTTATTTTCAAATTTTTAATATTTATTTTCTATTTCTATTTTAAATTTTTAAATTTTTCTGACGAAAATTGTATTATAAATGTTTAATCTCATTTTTAATTTTCTCTAACCATTTACAATCTTCAGAAATTTCTTTGAAATTTTAAGCTTTGGTTGTGGGGGATTATTATACAGAATGTATTACGTAAACATCATGTTGTGGAGTTATTATATATTTATATACAAAGCTACAGAAGTAAGAATGTGTAATACCTGTAGTCTCCAGAGGGGGTGAAGGAGGTGGGTTATCCATTCTTTTGCAGTCTTGATCCTTACAAACAATCCGATTGCAAGCTAGAGATCTGGATGTAGGTTTGAACGCCAAATATGTAGAACACAATGGCAAGTATAGGTTAGTTTAAATCGATCTTACTGACCTCGCCGTCTGAATCGCCGGAAGGTCCGAGCTTTTCTCATCCCTGGCGTCTCCTCCTTGTCTTTCTTTCCCCTTGACTCACTCCGCCATGGCTTCGAACGGTACCTTGGCGTCTCCATCGAGTCAAAGCGACAAGCTTCAAGATCCTCCGCCTGTGGCCTTAGATTCTTCTTCAGCTCCACTGGGGGTGGAACTTCCGATTCTCCGTGGCTGTGACACTGACATCGTTGCTCCTCCTTGTACTGAAGCTCAGGCCTCTCAAATCATCTCAGCTTCTCATCTACCAACTGTAGAAGCAAACGTAACATCCGGTTCTACCACGAGTAACCAGTTTGTGCCTTCATTGGGTTCATGGGAAAAGCCACTCATCTTTGTGCCACCTAGTACCCCTCCTGTTCCATCCACTCCAACGGAATTTGATAAAGCACTTGTAGGAAATCAACTTGCTTCTCTTTGGCCAACCCTTAATGACGGAATCGTGAACAAGCAAGACAAGAACAAGCATCCTAATCGTTCCTTACAGGTCCCATTAGAGAAGCTGCCACTTCCAGAGCTTAAAGCCGATGGATCTCTCCGTTTCCCGTGGGCTGCAAGGTTGGGTCCCCAGTCACGCAATCTTTTCCGGGCAACATCACCTACCTATCGCCTTGATGGCACCCCTGAGGTAACAATACCTTCAAAAGTCCTTAGGTTAGGACCTGAGAACAAGGATGAATGTCTCATTGGGAAATTTCATAGATGTTCTTTACCCCCGGGTGGACTTGTTCATGCTGTGGTCAATAAAATTTGGGGAAGAAGCTGCAAAATTTCTTGCAAGAAGATTAGTGATTCATCCTATATGTTTCATATCCCACACCAATCTACTCGTCAGTGGATTATACAAAGGGGAGTTTGGCATATTGATGACTGTCTGCTCTTTGTGTTGCCGTGGACACCTGAGGGCTCATTCAAAATTCCAGAAGTTTCAACTCTTCCGGTATGGGTGACTTTGAAGGATATTCCTGACTGCTGCTACTCTAGACTAGGAATTAGTCATATTGCATCTGGTCTTGGAGAGCCTATATTAACACAAAAACCTCGGCTTGATCCTACTAACTTGGGGGAAACAAAAGTATTGGTGGAAATGGAATTGGATAAGGACTTTCCAAAGCTTATAGCCCTTGATGATAAACAAGGTAACATCTTTCTAGTTAAAGTTGAATATACTTGGATCCCTTCCACATGTGATAGGTGTGGGTGTTTAGGCCACAAATCTAAAAGATGCCTTCAGCCTCCTAAGACTCCAGAGGATAAAACCTTATCATCAAATTCAGTGGCTTCTAGTGTTGATGTACCCGTGGTGGATATTGACATCATTCTTCACCAAAATGAGAGTGCTGTCCCATCTCCCTCACCGTCTACTCAAAAGGTAGTCACTGAGCAAGAAAGTCTTCCTGCTACTAACTTGGCGTGCGAGGTTCCAAAGATATGTAACCAATTCAGTGCACTGGATGTGCTTCCTGTCAGTTCTGAATCGGAAGAAACAATCACTGAAAAAGCTGCTACAAACTCAGGTTTGGGTTTGGCTCAAGATCAAGAAACACCATTTGTTGCACCTAATGTTTCTACGGAAAGCCCAGGAAACAATGTAGCTGCACACAGTTCTATCTTATCCACAAGGATTCAACAAGGTATTCAAACTACCCCGCCAAGCTTGATCACTTCTACACCCATATTAGCAGATTTTCAGTCTGCTCAAGCTGCAACACCTTCTATGGAATCTTCTCCATCAACAAAAATTATCAACAATGAGGATCAAAACACTTATGTTGTTGATCCCTCAACCACAACATCTGATGTTAATGTATTCGAGAGTCCTTCTCGTTTTTCAGCGCTAGGTGATGTGGATGGAGCCGAGAATGAGTCACTGAGCTCGCTTGGCTTGACAAGGGGTGGGAGAGAGACTAGACCTCCTATCAAGTTCCAAGATTTGGAATGGAAGACAGTACAAGGACGAGGAAAGCATGGCCGGCGTGGTCGTGGTTCTAAGCACTAGCTATTGTCTACTATTTCATCATGGGTTTTCTAGTTTCTCCCTAAGTTGTTTCATAGGGATGAGATGTTATCTATCATGATATGTTCATGCAAGTTTTATCTCGCTATAGGGTTTCATCATCCTATCTTGTAAACTTTTAATGTTTTTTAAATTTGAAAGCCTTTTTCTCAAAAAAAAAAGTATAGGTTAGTTAACGACCTTGTGAAACCCACTAAGAAATGTAGTAAAAGAATTATTCACTTACGTATGAAGTTTGAAGTTAGGTTTTTTTTTTATGTATTGTTTCTTGGAAGAAAACGAAATTGATAGCTTAGGAAGGTTGATAAAGGATGTTAGAAATCTTGGATTGATTTGAGTCTTAATTGTTAGATTCTCTTACTTTTTTGAAAAGAAAAATATTTAATTACTTAGTATCTTGAAATCTTGAAAATTACTTGGCTTAAGCAAGATCAAATGAGATAAGATAATATAATTCATAACCAAATAGAGCAACACTGATTATTATCAATAATCATGCAAATGAGACAAAATGCTTGCAAAGTGAAAAAAAACTCTGGAAAATTCAAAGGTAAAAGGAAAGCATGAGTGGATATCTAAACTGAGAACAAAGACTGAGTGCAATGGAACTTGCAACCTCTGAGAAGAAGAATGAAAATCCTAGTTTCCAGACTTTGGGCGTTTAGCTTCCTCCACCTTTGCGTTGTCACACGACCTCTTACTCCCCGCATCTGCAGAACCTACACGGCTTTTGGAAGCTTCACACACATCATTTCCAGTCTGGAACGTTTCATTGGGCGTTGCAGCAATGCTGTGTCCTGCCAAGGTCTCTGTTTCAGTTGGAGTGTCTAGAGGGAGGATCTTGGTCACAGTTAGAGCTCGGGTCTTGCCTGATAAGTTGTGCTCTGTCACCTTCACAGAAAACTTGTGTCTTTGTCCGATGGTGTTGATTAGAGCTTCCGGGACAGGCACCTCTTGGTCAACTCCTATGTCAGCATTAGCCTGACAATCAGCACAACAGTGTGAGTTCAATTCATCTAAGATTCTAGACTGATTATTAGTTACCTCAAAGTAGCTGCTAACTAATTCCGATGCATGCCTTCAAGTTAGCGCACGCCCAACGTCACCAAGTAGTACAAAAACAGCTTGGTCACTGTTGTCATAAACATATAACCTTGCACAGTACCTGTTATGAACAAATCAGAAGCTACTACCAGAGAAAGCGCAATGGAATATTGTCTAGAGTTCTTACTGTGCAACACCAGCTATGTTAACCTTTCCACATTTTGCACACATCAGAGAAGTTGTTCCTTTGGTAGCCTTAGTGTTGCATCCACTGCACACAATATAATACCAAGCAGAGCCATGGTAGACATCATCAATTGTAGCCGTGCACTCAAAGAAAGTCTCCTGCGTCCAACCAAGTAATGTATAAGCTTACAAGCTTTTGATGATGAGTTAAAAAAAATATAGATTTACTGGTACCTTGGCAGATTCCTGCTTGATGTAGGTGAAAATTTCTCCTATTGTCAGTTGCTCACGTTTAGTGACCACATCCGCATTAACCTTCCCAGCAATCTCTGGATTAGATCCCAACCTGAGATAGAGTACAGAGTAGTATTTCGGTTTAGTGATTGCAAATTATTCATGGGTAGGTAACTTGATTTAGTGAAAGAGTAAATATAAAGTACATGAAAACTCACCAGGCGAAGTATTCAATGGTAGGCTGGACATCAAAATCTATAAAAACACGTGAGGAGGACATTGAGGTGAGGGCTAGAGTACCTGTGATATTACGGAAAACCCATTTAAAAAACTCAAACTGTACATGTATAAATGTTAGTAAGCAATAATAAAGCCTCAAATGAAAACCTCCTAGACGCTTTGTGTTAACGGTCGTCACCAGCAACACGGTGGGAGTGGTTTCGCAGGACTTGAATTTTCTGCAGAACTCTGTTGCGACCTGGTCCCAAAGGTAAAGCTTAATCACAGGTCCACTGCAAAAAAAACACACTCAATGTTAAGAGAAGTACAGTGAAGTGGTGTTTTAGAAAAAAAGAACCCATACTCATGTAATTGCAGATGAACCAGAAGATGCCTCGCAGCTGCTATTTGCACTTCGTCAAGGACGGGACGCTCAGTGAGAGTATGTCCATTTACCAACTTCATGTGGCCAACAACATATGTTACATTGTTCAGGATATGTATAAGTTAGATGACTCCAAAATAAGAAGTATAACTTTAAAATACATCCAATCACAAATTATGTGGTAAACTACAGAGCTTACCGTAGAGGTCTCCTTTGAGGTCACAGTTTGCTTCAAAAACCTCGTATGAATGAAACCGGAATCTGTCTTCATAAAAAGGAGTGGTGATGTCCTCAAGAACCGACAGTTCAGAGTTCCATGATAACGACACGGTAACGGCATGCTCAGAAACCCGATAAACCGACTTGTTGCCCGATCCATAGAAGTTGTCGAGCTTGTTAACTGTTCCTCGCTTCATTCTACTCAAATATTTTTCAATACACCCTGGCGAAATAAATCCTTGAATCACAGTTCCCTGTGAAGAAAAACATAAGACGAAAACGAAATAAATAACAGAACAAAATGTTTCTGAATATTTTAGTTGAGTAATGAACTTAGTTGTGTCCTAGAATTTCATGTTATCACAAAGGCATAATTATAAACTGAGCACAAATTGTAAATTTCGTTATGATCTTTTAATGGGGTTTATATTAAAACATCTTAGCCTACAATTTTGGTAAAAATGGTAGCCCATAATAATAAACCGTAAAAAAATTAGAAAATTTCGTGATGATCTATGAATGGGGTTATACAAAAACATCTAATCGAGATTTTCGTTTCACACAAAGGCATAATTATAAACCGTAAATTATTTCTACATTTACGTTGTTAAGATCACAAAATCACATAACCTGTTCGTCGATGAGGAGCATCTCAAGGCCGATAAGCGTCTTCTTAATTGGATTCCAAGCCTCTCAGAAGTGGATCAGACGGAACCGCAGCTGAGTTTCGTGGGGACCCAGTGAGACATCTCGGAAGAACATGACTTTTTCATCAGAGGCGGATGAGACGGGAGACTTCCCATTCGGTTTTGTCGCCATGGTTGAGATTTGAGAAGTTGGTAGGGTTTGTGTTTGTACAGAGAAAAGAGAATCAGTATATAAAGAAGGAGGAACATAAGGAGATGAAACGAAAACATAAAGACAAAATTGATTGATGAAATAAAAGAGGAGTTTCGTTTGTGTAGAAGTTGATCGATCAGAGCTCAGTCTCTACGGTTTGAATCGGAGAAGACGAAGAGGCAGAGGCGTAGATCCTCGAGACCTCCGCCTGCCTTAGGTTTTATCGAGACCTCCGTGTTCTTTAGGTTATTTTGCGTTTTGTTAGGTTTGCCGAGAAAAAACAATAAACTGAGGCCCAAGCCTAAAGCAGACGAAGCCCAACCAAAAAAACTTAAGCACCTGAGGACCAAACGTAACACAATAGACTCAAGCCCATCTGACGTGGCCAAACGAAATGTTGTGATTGGCTGATTATTTTTGATGACGTGGCAGCCTAGAAATTCAGTATATGTGTCTTTTAGTATTGTGATCCCTTATATATTGTTATATATTAACCGTAAAGTTGATGACAGAAAAAAAAAATTATATCTTCAGTTTTGTATTAATTACAAAATGATGTTTATATGTCATTCCCTAACTTATTTGTGGCACTCTTAAAAACACTTTACAAAAACTTTAGTCTAAAATTTATCATTTATTAACATTACATTAAAATCGTACTAATGCATTTTTGGGACGAAACACATTAATTCATGTGTACGTACAAATCATGTGGACCAAATATTAACTTTTACAAGAATAAGTTTCAAGCAAATAAAGTAAAACCACTATCGAACGTATATCACATCTTTTTCATATATCGTAACTATAATTATAGTGATATAAGATATTATTTTTTGTATATTAGATACAATTATATGCATCGATTTTCACATAACATATTATATAATTATTTTGTACATATATGTTTGTTATTTGAATTGATTTCTCATGTATCCTCTATATTGACTATAGCATTGAAAAATGCCTAGCTACTAATTATAACGAATAATTATGGTTAGTTAGGATTCAAAATTAAAAATTAACAGAATCATACAATAAGTAAAATGCAAATAAGCTGATCAGAGAGACCCTCCACGTCGGCAATAATAATTAACCAATCGCATTGCGTGTTTCTTCCACGTCAGTTTAATTGGGCTTCAATATGTTTTTTTTTTCGTTATGGAGTTGGCCTGTAAGCCCATTAGCTTAGACAAAATTAGACAAAACGGAGAGCACCACATCGAGACGTCTCGACGAACCCTAACTTCCTTCTCTCTTGCGCAGACAACGATCTCATCCCTACGATCTCATCCCTTTCGTCCTTTCCACTTCCTTCCGTTTATCGGTTCACGTCTGTTCAATCAACCCTCCATCAAACCCCCCATTAACCTCCATTAATGGGTTCCTTTCGCATCCCTCTCTCTGATTTCTTTTATAACACCGATCATTCCCCCAGTTTGATTACACACGATACTATCCTCTCAACCGATGAATTTCAACAGTAAAAACTCCTTTTCCGGCGATCTTCTCTCCAAGAAACCTACCAGAAAGGACGTTGTCTCCGCCGCCGTATCGATGAAACCCACCGCCGCACCGATGAAACCCTCCGCCGCACCGATGAAACCTATTGGCCAATCCGGCGTCTCCGGTGATTCCTCTTCGAAGAAACGTAACGGCAAGGCCGTTGTCTGCTCCGATGTCCCCTCCGACAAAAGCGATGGCGTCGTGTTCTTCAAAAATGTGACGTTTGGACCACAAGCAGACGAGTTAAGGTTTCGTCTCATCCATTTTTGGGAGGCCAGGAACGCACTCTCGAAGATCCTTATTGGTTTAGCGATTCTTCTGATCGACGAAGAGGTTTGTTATGAAAACTTTTCCTTTTTGTTTTTGTTTTCTGTTGTCCGATAGATTAATAACAAACGTTTCTTGGTCGTTTTGAACAGGGTACTGTGATTCAGGGATTCATCCCACCATCGAGGATGGACACTTATCTGCGACACATGATTCCCGGTTCCACTTACAGACTCAACAACTTCTTTGGTTCCAAGACCAAGAAGGTGTACCGGGTTGCTGATCCAGACCTGACCATTGCTTTCTCATCGAACTCTGTCCTCTCTGTTCTCAAATACAGTTCAATTCGGTTTCCTGAAGATCGATTCCGTTTCCATGGCTATGAACAGTTCGAAGCGGCCTGCGACCTTAGAGGGGATCTGTATGGTAAGATCTCTCAGTCTTATCTGTTTATGTTGATTAGACATCTCTCGATTGTTTAGTACGTAGATGATTAACTTCTGTTTTTATACGCAAGTTCTGTTTTTATACGGAGATTATATTGGTCATATTAGATTGGTGAATGAGCAGACTCTTAATCAGAGTCTTGTGCTTGATGAAGTCGAGATAGCTTCTATGCGGCAAATTTTGGTTCATGTTCAGACACATTAGTAAGTTCTTCTTTTCTTTATGCTCTAGACGTATATGTTTTTGCCTGATACATGTGTTCGCTTTGATACAGTGGTCATGTGATGAAGCTCTACATATGGGACAAGGCAGCTACAGACTTCTGTGAGAAGATTAAATCGCTTGGAAAACCTCCGAGTGTTATTTTGGTGACAACTGTGAATCCTAAGCGTTTTGGAGGTTCGTAATACTTAACTTTTGTTGTGGTTTATAGATGTTTGTAAGCTCATTTTGATTGATTAATTTGTTATTCTTTGGTATGAAAATTGTTTATGCTACATGTGCTTTATCTCTGTCATCCCTATCATCTTCACGGGTGTTTTTGATATGGATGTTCAACCAACCATGGAGTATCTGGCTTGGTATGTAATGACCTGTGTATTTGCAACGTCAACTTTAATCTATCGAACGTCTTTCTTATATATATATATATATTTTTAAACATTTCAGTCTTGAATCAAACTCAGAAGTTGCTAATAGAGTTAATGCTGAAATTGTCACCAAGGCTGAGACAGCTGCTATATGGGAGCTACTCTCTTACATGAAGCAGGAAGAAGCGAAGGTATGACATCTCATTTTTCATACTTGCGTTGCGCTATGATAACTTATTGAGTATCTTCTCTGTTGCAAATTTATAGGTCGCTTGGTTCGAGTGTACAACCACTATTGATGATGTTGTGCGTGATTCCGCATGGTATTACATTGCTTGTGGTGGGTGCAAGACTAAAGCAACTAAAGGACCTACCACGCTTATGTGTAAGAAGTGTGTAAAGGCTGAGATTACTGGTGCTGCAGAGTAAGAATTGTACTTATTATTATTATTATTATTTGTCATATACACCTTCAACATTCATTATTAATGTGCCTATGAAACATGTATCTCACTAAGCTCTCTGTCTATGACAACAATGATTATGCGAGCTTTGTGGTTCTCGGTGACGCTGGGCATGAGTTAACTGGGAAGAAAGCCTCTGGATTGGTTGAGAGCTGCTATGAGGTAATCACAAACCTTTCCATCATTCAGCTTTCATTTGTGTACTTACGATTGTTTAAATTTGTATAGGCTAATGAGGCAGTAGATGGGCATGTAGTCCCGGTGCCTCAATCCCTGATTGATACCATTGGACAGACACGCACGTTCGTTATCAAGATATCAAACCACAACCTGGAAGGCAAGACGCAAGCTTTAACTGTCACCAAGGTCCTCCCTCTTGAGGTTCCAGCGCTTGGATGCGATCTAGATGACATCGTGGTTGTCCCTCCTACTGCGGTGACTTTGGAAACCGGTAATCGTGAGGAAGGTTCTTCCAATGTGAATGAGGAACATGCAGCTGATGGGGTGAAAAGAGGTTCTGATATGATTGTGTCAGATGATGCTAAGCGTGCTAAATGTGGCTAACATGTTTTATGTACTTGGGTTGAGTTTGTTGACCGACTATGCGTTGGTCCATTTGCTTCGGATTTTCTTTCAGTTTGTTGAAAGACTATGTTTTGGTTCATTTGCTTCAGTTTTGTCTTGACATTATTTATATCATATGCTCTATTTGGATATTTTTATGGTTTGTTTGTTCCTTTGTTTATTTTTGAGGTTTGATCATTTTAGTGTTGCTATAATTTATGCAGTTTTTTTATCTTAAGTAGTGATTATGTTGTATATTTTGAAAACTATTTAAACTATTTAAAAAAAAGAACATTTGAAAACTTGAAAAAAATATTTTACCTTCTTTATAGTATAATTTTTTATTTTTTGGAATTTATGTTATTTTTAATTTTAATACTTTTTTAAGTTGAAACGAAATGTATTTCTTCCATATTGTTTTATAAACTTATCTTCTATTTTGTACGTAATAAAAATTAGGGAAAACAAAGATAATTGACTCTTTTTATCTTCTTTATAGTAAAGTCTCTTTTTTTATTGGTTATCAGGATTTGGAAAAATAATTATACCTTCTTTAAAGTATATATTTTTTTTTTTGCCATTTATGCAATTTTTTAATTTTTAATTCTTTTTAGTAAAAACAAATTGTATTTCTTCCATATCGTCTTATAAACTTAACTCATGTTTTATATGTAATAAAAATTAAGTGAAACAGAGATAATTAAATCTTATTAATAATAAACCTTTTTTATTTTTATTTTTTTGGGTTATCATGATTTGATGCACTTATCATAAAAAAAACTACGAATATAATCAGAACAAACCAAACCTCTACACACAAAGGAAAGAAAAAAAAATATAGATATGTTAGAGTAGACTTTCTCTATTATAACATATATGTAAAAAAATTAAAAAGGTACAAATTCTCCTACTTAATTGTTAAATATTGATGTAATGGTCCTGATTTTTGGGTAATAACTGAATGAGTTTATGTTACAAATAAATCTCCATACCAATTGATGGGTCTACTCCGGGATGAGTAGATAAAGTCTACTCTAAGTAGGGCGACTCTACTTAAACTATGTTTACATATAAAATAATAATTAATGATATTCCTAACAAAAAGTTTATAATTTTTCAAAATCATTTCACTCTAATTTATTCAAAAAAATGATACAGTATAAACACCAAAATAGACTCAATTTATTTAAAACTTTGAAGTTTGGGATATTAATTTTATAGAAATAATAGAACGAAGATAAATAAATTATTTACCAATTATAATCTACCAATTACAAAATAAAACTCAAACATTATGTTTTGAAAATATATGGCTCTTTTTACAATTTATAATTTGTTTTGAAATTTATATAAAAGTAAAACATGGTTATAAACTGGTCAAATGAATATATTTATCTATTTATTGTTCGCTTTTTATACATAATTGAAACTGAAACATATTTTATAACTATGATCAATTTATTAAGGTTAAGACCAAGGTTATAACTGTGATCGGAAAACAGAGCACATCCAAGATTTGTAATTTCTAACACGGTAACAACAGGTTTTGATTCATAGGTTATACATGATCTATGAATTTGATCATATCCAGACAAAACCATACCCACAAGAATAGAGACATGCGCATCAAAAAATAAAGATGTTTATATAATTTAGACATATATAGAGTTTAAAAAAAAACAAATGACATAATATTATAAAATCGAGTATCTAAATAACAAAGATGATCAGGATATTCCACTTTAGGAAAATTGCCGCAATTACGTATATACAATAATCGCTGATTGGAAAAGGATCACTCAAACCATCTAATTATATGAAGTCGCAAATCTCCAACACCTTCCTCAACCCAAAAGCTTCTCTCCGGCTCTCCCCTGCTCAGCAAACAGGTACTGTTAAAATAAAATTTAGGTTCGACATGTAAGCTTACTCCGTGTTTCTTAATACATGTGAGTCGATAATCTAATATGGTGTTATTGGCTTGAAAACCTTACTCTTTGTTATCTAGCGTATGGTACAAATATACTAAAGAGTATGTCATGTTTGAAGCTTTATATCATTAATAGATTCTAGCTGGCTAAGAGCACATAAAGACTTCATATGTAGCCTTTGGTTTAGCAAAAGAATAGAAGTTTCATGAGATTAATGGGATGAGGTTAATAGGATTTTTAGTCAATATCGAATTGGGTGATCTCATAATCTATAGTTATTCCCCATATAAATAATGTGTTTTCTCTTATCTTATAAGAGGATAGGAGTTGACGATGTCACCAAAGTTGGTTCGTGTTTGTCGTATGTGGAGAACTTTCAATCACAAAAATAAAAACCAGTTTCTTGGTACATCATTCCTTTGTATTGACATCAAGGTATGTGCTAATTATCTTACTATACCAAAGGAAAAAATACCAGAACAAGTGATTGTATTATTATTTTTTTTTTTGATCAAACAACAGCTTTATAAATCATTAGTCCCCATTGCTGGAGAAATTGTTTACATTAAGCAATAATAAAGCCAAACCGGCTAAAACATATGCTGCTACCATAGCAAAGCAAAGCAATGAGATATAACACCATAAGATAGGAGCAAACATAACACATAAACAACACATAATGTCGCTGAGCAGTCCTCAAAACTCAACGCCAATCGTGCTAAGAAGTGAAATGAAGCTTTGGGAATTGGAGAGCACAAGTACTGGTCTAACGCCCGGGATTGAAACCGCAACAGAAGCAGCTTTAACAATCAGAAGTTCGGCATCACAAGCAGAGGCGACAAAGCACCAAATGGATGAGCCTTTGAACAAAACAAACATGAAAGCATACATAATCTTGGGCACACTACTCCCTGCAACAGAACCACTCAAACCGAATGGAACATATGGGAGGCAATCATACTTCACAAAGGATAAACAATCCAGAAACACTGAAAAGATAGAAACAACAAGTGTTTCCTTACGAATCTGCCACAAGCGATGAGGAAGCAACTTCAAACTATCATTTAGTGGAGTGAAACCAGAAACTAGACTGCATACTGCAGAGAATCGCACAGAGGCGAGCGCGCCGTAACAAGGCACGAGAGAACACTCAAAGGACATCATCGAAGCAAGCATGATAGAGACAGAAAGTTTCAAATCTATAACCTGCAGGGATGTATCCAGTAGAAGGATTAATGGTTCCAGTGATGGCGGTGAACGAGATCCGGTGGTGGGAGACATGGTGAAAATGAGAGAAGGGTGAGCTTCAGGATAAGAGGTGATGGAGACAGATCTGCCTACTGCAGTAAGGGGTCGTATGAACACGACAATAAGATTCACCAGACCAAAATCTTTTAGAAGAAAAGTCTTTTTGAAGATCTGGCTGCTCAAATCTATCTCTCTAAAAGTTTGAATTTTTAGATCTAGATCTGAAATGGTGAGAGTAAGGACAGGGAAGCAAACAGAAGTGGAAGGGATTGTAATGCTGAAGTTAGGTCTGGTGGGTCTGGGTCTGGCGGTTCCGGTGAGGAAACGCCGGTGACGGCTGCGGTCATCAGAGAACAACGAAGGTAAGCTGTTCTCTCTCCACCAAAGATCTCTAATTATGCTTATAACAAGTGATTGTATTATATATTATGAACTAGGGGGAGACGTATGAAGGAAAGCTTGATAAAGAACTTCCGCAGAAAGAACTCAGGTCATGCGAGAAAACGAGATATATCAAATTCAGTATTTCTCCCTCCTAGAAAACACTGAACGATACAATCTCACTACTCAGCAATACATTATTCTGATCACCTCATCGACAACGGTAGAGCTAATAGAGGAAAAAATCCCGATGATGCCTCTTAACACGTTCCATCCTCTCCCATACAAACAATTGATCAACATAGCCAATGCTACCAATTACTTACCAGGTAACAACCACTATTTTGTTTTTCTTAAAAAGTAAAACTTGACATTCAGGACAAACGTGATCCCAGATGTGGTTGGACAAATAAGAATGTTTCAAGGTAGCAATATGAAAAATCCGAGGGCGACAACAGAGGTCGTAATTGGTCTACTACTAAAAAGGTAACATAAAAATACATTAACCCCATCCCTTTATTTAAAATTTTGGTAAGACCAACTTATTTATATTCACACATTTCCTACAGATCGAGAATGGTCCGATTGACATTAATGGAAAATGCTTCTGCTCTGTTTAGAGACTTACATAGGATGTCAGTCATGAAATACAAAGTTGTGCTTATTACAAGCATCAATCCCAGAGTATGCAAAGGTAATAATTACCAAAGGTTTTAGGGTTAAACAAAAATACTATGTTATCATTGAGTTTGATTCGGATCCTCAACCTTTTTTCTATTACATGATTACAGGAAAACTGATACTGATCACATCAACATCTGCCACTCGCTTTTACTGTGACAGCACTATTGATCTCATAAAAAGCTTCATCCGGAGAAACAAAGTTCTTAGTCACTCATGAAGAGGTCATCTAGCCTTTGAGCCAAAGTCTACAGCAATAATATCTCTATCTTCTTCATTGCTTAAAACATAATATTTCACTATCTATGATTTTTCCATGTTCTGCTTTATTTTGGTTATAAGATATTAAACTACAACATTAAACAAATATACCAACATTAAACCAATATATTTGTTGGTCTGATTATCGGAGATGGAAGCAATTCCCGAAGATTTAGCAGGTTCTTATAGAAATTCTCTATGTGCAAAATATACTAGAAGACAATAATGAAAATAACCAAAAATTAGAAAATATGTTGGTGGGGTAGTTCGAACCCTGGTCCAGTGTCATTTGCGAGCGCTACTCTACCACTAGAGTAAAGACACACTTTTGAAATAGGTGCCCGACATAATACATATAACCAGCATCCGGAAGAAACTGGAATTTGTCAATCACTCCAATTCGAAACGTTTGAGTGTTTTTCCTTTTAACGAGGGAAACTCGAGACTCTTCCACTCCTATCTCTCCACTTTCTTCTCTTCGAATCTCATCCGCCATGGCTGATCAAAGTCATTCTTCCCTTAATCGATCTAGACGACAGAGGTTCAGTGAAATCGATCATTCGTTCAGAGAGCACTATCACTTCCGTCCTCGAGGTCCGCTCATATTGTTCCATGATTGTCTACAAAGAACCCGACTGCTGTTCTCGAATACCGTTCCGATCATCGGAGGATATTCTCGCCGTCATCATAACGAGGAAGCTGCTATCGGGTATCACTATCTTTTTCTCCGAGGATTTGTAGTTCAGGGTTCTTTAGATCCTAAGGAACCCGTTTTAGATCATGTGTTTAGGGTTATCGATAGCATAGGATGGTCTTACACCGTGATGCATGTACATCCATTCTGTCCTAGGGTTGTGAGAGAGTTTATCTCAAACAAACCCTTCGATGATGAGGGTGTTCTGATTCGGGGTTATGTGTTCTAATTTACCCCTGCGGTGATCAACCGATTGATGATGACGCCAACTGTCAAACACTCTTTTGAGTGGAAAGATGTTGATCTGAATCAGGCGATCTCACACCTCACTGGAGACCAATGCTCCGGATGGACGGGGTTCAATCTCAATGCTTTGATCAATCCCTTCCAAGCTCAATTGGCTTCCAGGACCTGACTCGGATTCAATGATAAAAAACCGGCTCCGCCTTCTTTATGCAGTTGCCAAATGCAACAAAATTAACTTTGGTCTTCTTGTGTATGACCAAGTGATCGAGATGACCCGCAAGACAGACTGGGACACAAACCTTATCTTTCCAAACCTCATATATCAACTGTTGATGCTTCAAAGAGAGGTGCCTTTGTTACCAGGCGATGAGGAACCTATTGGAAGAGGTCTCCCTATCCAAGGATTATCGGGTGACACAAGTGGACCAAGGGGACGTAGAAGGCTGTATTAGTTTAGCAACCAAATGTTTTTTTTGTAATGTCCATCACTCTTTCGCGAATGTGGCTAATATATGATTTTTTGTTAAGTAGCTTGTGTCTGAATCCTCTATGAAACAGTTGTAATCGCAATGAAAGTTATGTTTTTGGTTTGATGTTATCTTTATATATAAAGAAGGGTTTGAATCCCTCCTAGGCCATCCAGCTCAGCATTCGGCTAGGAAACTCGGTCTTCCTCGCGCTGCCACGTGTCCAGGCCACACAAACCGCTGTGTTTCATTTATTCACATTCCTGTTGGGCTTTCAGTGTTTATTGCATTTTGGGCTTCAAATTTGTCCACGCTTCCGGCCCGGGTTGATGGGGTCCGCTCGATTGAAGAAACGAAGTTCATCTCTGCTATGCGTGTGACGGCGAGGCGGTGACCTTTGCGATTCTTCTCTCGAGTGTAACGATCTGATTAATTACTTCGTGATTAATCTCATTGATTCATGCCTCCACGATGTGTCTCCAAAGCGTTGTTTGGATCTGAGAGCAGGTGTGGTTTCAGTATAAATATGTGTTAGGTCCCTCTCCTTGAACTCATCTTTTCTTATAACTCATACTGATTGCTTTTGGTATGGCTAATACGAGGGTTTTTTTCTCTGATTTGAAAAGGGGTCGTTGATTATTCAGAAAGAAATCAAAACTGAAACGTTGGAGATTATGAGGGTGCTTGAGAATGATGATCACATTCGGTTGATTGGATTGAAGGAAAAAAACAGCTTTCTATCTTCAAATCGGAATTAGGTTAGATCCAGCCATTGTTGATTCTTTGTGCTACTGATAAGATCGAATTCTGCTCATGAAACATGTGTTTCTGTTTCTTATTACGGAAAATCTTCAGGACAAACTTGGGATGAGTTAGATGAATTCAAAGCTTAGTTTCATATCTTCGTTCTATATCAAAATGTATGTGCAAGTATCTAACTTTGTATTTGCTTATCTTATTGAATATCATACTCATGTAAGCGATAGTAACAATTGTATTTTTTTTAACCTTTGTTGTGCAGATGGAAAGTTGCAACGCTGGAGATGCAGATGAATGTAAATCAGGGGAAGCTAAAAGCAGAAAACAGAAACATGATTTTGCAAAGCTTGCTTTTGGAAATAGACAATCTCTTGAAGCCAGATTTGTGTGGTATGAATTCAAACGCACCAAAGGCAGAGTGGATCGAAACTCATAAATGCATCATAGGAGAACATCAGGAAGAGATTCAATCAACTAAGGTAAGCAAGCTGCACAAGCTTACTTCATTATTCTTGCCTGCTCTTTTCCTTTGTTGATTAGCGATTGAAGTCCAGTCTTTTCAAGCATAAGGGTGATGTCATTATCCTTGCCTTTTCTTTTTATCTGTGATTTGGCTACAAAAGTTTGAGCTTATGTTTCCCTATTTGTGTGGGTTACAACAGAAACTTGATAAGCCCCAAGAATATAAGCTCATGGAGAAGCCATTTCAGCGGGAACTGATGAAAATTTTGTCTCCATGGCTTGAAAGCAAGTGGAAGTTTAGTAGTCACGTTAAAAATGATATTGCTTATGTTTGACCCTGTCAAAAATTGTATTTTTGCAAGCATGTTAAGAATAATATATGGGTCAGTTTTTACATGAGAAGTACGTATGGGAGGATGAAGAAGATGAGTGATATGGCTGGTTATGTTTTCCTTCGGTTCAGATTAAGAAAGTAGGTTCAGAACTTACTTCAAGTTTATGCACAGATCTTATTCATGCTTACTTTGTTACTTCAAGTGAGATTTGATTAACTTCTCAAAGGAGAAGCATTGCCTTCACATGACAACTTAGATGTTATGTGCGTGACCAAGAGCTTAGAATACAAACTATTACTAATCCTGAGTAACTCTGTTTCACATAGATATTCTCTCTTAATTAATCACATGTTATAAGTAAGCATGTAGGAATCAAAAGAACTTTACCCAACAAGAGCAACCAAAACCAGTTTTTTCTTTAACTTGAAACTTAGACTTCTGGGCCACACTTCCTTGTAAATACCAACCACCACAAAATTAAAACCATATTAAAAAAAATCTAAAATTTACAAACAAAAAAAACATTAAAAAATGTTTGGATCTTTTTCAGTTGTATCAAAGAGTTAGTGATAATAAACAGTTAACTTTCAAGAAGAAAAGGACGAGGACTGGTGGGAATGAATCTAGCAAATGAAAAATAGATTTGATTCATCCGCCAATTTATTTTTCTAAGTTAATATATGGTCAATAATTGTATCCCAATTTTAATTTATAAATAAATAGATTGACGAGAGGTTTGAGATCAAACATTAAAATCGATGTGCCGTTAACCAGTACTACAAAGCTCTGCACACATGAAATTAGCCATGTGTTTACCTGTAACTGAAGAATCAAACCTTACCAAATAAAAAACAAAATCGAAACTAAATCACATTTCATAAATCAGGTATATTTCTATATATCATGTATTCTATATTTTTCTGAAACTAAAATATCAAAAACAAATGAGAACCGAACCAAAATCAATAAGTATCTCAATTTGAAATATAATTTACAAATCTAAAAAATTAAATAAACTTAGTTTTACAGTAACAAATATCATAAACTTATTATTTATAAACTGAACTATCCAAAATGAATTATATGAATACCATTTCCCTAAATTATTTAAAATTATATAAACTACTTGACAATTTATCCAAAAAACTTAAATCACCTGTTTTTTTCCTGGCAAAAAACAATTTATCAATAAAATTTACTCAAATTAACCAAAATAATCTGAAACTCCCGTAGCCGAAAGAGACCCGATTTTGTTTTTGATATTAGCTGGTTCCCCACTTTGTTGTCCAAACTGAACCAAAAAAACAAAATATCTGAACGAAAATTGAATCAAATTTTATAAATAACCGAACATATCTTATATCTGTAGAATTAAAAAATAAAATAAAATAAACCAAAACAATTCCAAAAAAAATAATTATAAAAAAGTTTGAATTTTAAAAAAGTATAATTCGAAAACATAAAAGAATATTTTTTTATTTAAATAATTATTTGTTATATATATATCAAGAACAAGGATATAAGAGTCTTTTGCCACTTATTAAAAATATATTTTTAAAAATGCCCCTTTAGTGATGGTAAAGATCTATAATGATACCATGAATGTGGTAAACATGAAATTTTACCTATTATCTATTTAAAGTTAATATTTTCTTTTATTATGTCAAATTGAACTAAGAATAATAAGAAGATATATATATATATATATATATATATTATCATATTATTCTGAATTGTTTTTTTGCTAATTTTGTATTCTCTGAAAAAATAGATTAATGAAGGATATTGTCATTTTAATTCCAAACCAAAAATGTTTATTAAAAATAAGGGCACTCGCACCGGTTGAAATTCATCAGTCTCTAACAAATTTAAAAATATTAAAAGCTGAAAAAGAAGAAAGAGAAAGGATAAAAAAAAAAGAGCAAGAGTGGTTCCTGTGGGTGGGAAGAGCTTTCATACATTTCTAAAGAATCGGTGAATACATGTGGTATCATTTTACAGGTTTTTTAATTTTAATTTTTAAAATTATTAATAACTAAATTATGTACAAAAATAATAATAGAAATATTAGTGAGGTACTCTACTTGCTATTTTACCACTAATGATGCCCTAACAATGTGATCTTAGAATTCTATTCATTATTGTTTTTTATAATATAGTTTTCAATCCACCATGATTTTTAAATGCTTCATAAAATTAATATAAATTTATATAAAACAGTTTTTATTATTAACTTTCCGCCCGTAGGGCGGGCCGATCCTAGTTGTATAATTATAAATGTTGTTTTGCTATGATATTATTGTCTAGAAGAGATGTTATTACCAATCATCTTTCTCAACAATATCTTCGTTCTATCTTCGATTTAAACGGTTTATATACAAAACCATATACATAATTCACGGCTGCTCACAAGTGACATCTATTCAGTATATTCAGTATCACCAGATTTAAACACTTTCTCTATCTCGGTTCGCTGATCGGTTTTAGTCGATTCTTATTCTTCTGGATTGACACCCCTAAATAATTCCAATAGCACGTACAAAATTTCAAGAAATTATATATTTCAGATCGCTAGGCCATATATGTGACAACATATCCACCTACTCATATTTTTTTGAACAAGTCGCCTATATATATATAGGTCTAAGTAGTATGCACATTTCTTTATAAAATTAATTATTAGTAAAAAAAAGTGACATTTAAAAAAAAAAATAGTACTCAATCAATCCGTACTGAGAAAATATGTCTCTTATTACAATCTATAGTTTTTTCTCAACTATTTAAACATGTATAACATGATTGAAACCTGATCAAAATATGATATTTATTTCAAACATATTTTAGTTAGAACAATAATAATTATAATCTAATTTATAATAAGTGTTACTCTATTTAAAATCCCATGTCTAAACAACAATGTACAAATAACTATTAAACTTTTTGCGAAATTTAAAATAGACAGTTTATCAATTTTCATCATACAAATATTTCAGACGGACACACACAAAAAAGAAAACGAGGCCGACCACGTGGATCACGGACGAAATCAAAAGGTGTGTGTTTTACTCTCAAAAAAAATATTAAGATTAAAAATTTCTCATATAATTCTTTAATTATAAATATTACCAGTTCATCTGATTAATGATCGACCGACGTTCAAACCAAAATACTATGATTGTAAGTTTATATGGATTATAGTATTATACTTTAATCAATATTTATTCTTCAAGCAAACTAAAATTTCAAAACTAATCTAATAGGTGGGTGCGATGGCTGCGATTCTTACAGTAAGAAACAATATTATAATGTGTATATCATACGTTATATCCTCTTAGGCTAATAACTTTTTATCTTAATAGTCAAGCAAAAAAATATACGTAATATGAGAAATAACATCTTGCTATCAAAAAGAACTTCAATACGGTCACACATTGGAAAAGAAGTCTTGATCCTAAGGATTGTTCTTTTTGTATGATGAAACAAAGCTACCATTCACATTAGATTTACGATGCCCAACATATCGACCAGACGATGTTACAATCCAATAATGCAGGACTTACACAAAGATTTTACCCGGCTATGCCAAGTATGAATCTTTTTATATAAATAACCATAGTTTGGTATTTACTTAAATTTAAGTTAACTAACTTATTCTTAACCAATTTCAGGCTATTTCTTTCTCATGGTCCACAACACAACTTCCGATCATTTAAATACCTGATCTCTTTCTTACATTTTTTATAATTACTTAGCTACTCCTTTTGTTTTTAAACAATTGCATAGACTCGATATTCACAACTTTTCCATTTTTCTAAAAAATACAATACTCCTATTCCAAATAAAACCATTGAACTTGTAATCGGGAAATAAACTATCAACACACTTTTCCACCCGTAACGCAGAGAGAGGATCTAGTATGTAATAAGTAATGAATATCTTACCTTATGGACAAACAATATATAATAAGCTTTTATTGTGTGTTTCATCAATATTTTAAAAGATACTGCAGTATTCATTATTAGGTTATATAGTATTAGTATATATGCTTTATATAATACAAAATCATTTAAAATAAATACCAAATGTGGCATTTTGATTTACCAAAATGGAATTGTGATCCAAAATTTACCAAATGTGGTTCTTATTAATTTGCCGCACAAACCCAATCCCCCTTCAGCAAAATGACCAAAGTTTCTATAATACACAAACTTAAATTATATAGTTACAAAAACTTAATTCTAAGCCCATCAGTTTACAAGACTTTGTCCATTAATTATAAATCCTTAACTGGTCCATTAATTCAATGCACGTTTTCCATTTGTCCAAATAATTATTTACAGCAACTGATATTTCACTTTATAATGTAACAATAAATTAATGGGTGAATTTGCTGAATAACCAACTTTTGGCATCAAAATTAAGTGAGTGGCATTGATTTTAAAGTAATGTAATAGCTATCATTTATGTCAATTATTATCCGGTTCTACCTTTTTTTCTGTAATCATCCGGTAATATTGTATTGCTAGATATGACTTGGTCAAAATAATATAGGGTGAAGATTAAATTAATATACTATTTTATTTGATAGAAACACATGCAGTCACGTACCAATTTAATCCATCCAAATTTTTTTTATTGCTCGTCAATAATCAATCACTATTATTTACAAACACATCACGTAAAAGAACTCATGTCACAAATTTATTTACAACATATTTATTTACTATATGCAGTAGAATGAGTGGATAGAAACATAAAATTTTAAAAAATAATAAGTGTATAAACCCTAAACCCAAAAATAAACACAAAACCCAAACATAAATTTCCAAATACTAAACCCTAAACTCTAATCACTAAACTCTAACTCAAATATAAACCCTAAACCCAAATATAAACACAAAACCCAAATAAAATGGAAACAAAATAAATAACATAGTACATATTGGTGAAACTATAAAATGTCTATGATTGCATGAAAGAAGTTAATGCTGACCCCAACCATACCCCCTCACCTTCTAAATATTAAACCCTAAATTCTATTCACTAAATCCTAATCCAAATATACCCTAAACCTAAATAAATAGATTAAGCTAAACCCTAATCAAGGAAGTATAAACCCAAATAGAATGTATATAATATGGTTTACTATACCCAAACCTTTACTTAGTAAATCTAAACCCTGGCAGGAACCTATAAACCCAAATACAATCTATAAATTGTTTTCCAATATTAAACAGTTGAAAGCACATTTACTTGGTTAGCATGTTGCATATCTTATATTCCATATAGTCTAAGTAGTATAGTAAACGAATGTTCAAAATAATTAAATTTGTCCAACACTCGAAAAATGAATTTCATATTACAATCAATCACACAAAATGACAAAGAAGAGACCTATCAAATTTAAAAACATGACATATTATTACATTTTTAAGGAGTAGTATAGAAGTATGTCTCAAATAGTATGGTAACCGTACATAGGTAGCTATATTTAAGAATATATACTATACTATTCATTTCACGAAATATAGTATAGACGGTGAGTTCATCTTCTTCAATTCTTTTTTTTAAACAGGCTGATACACATTTATTTCGTTCACCATCATTATTCTTCACTACCATATAGAGATCGTCTTCATCTCATCTCTTTTTCCCGACACGATGATGCTTTCACCGACTCGCCGTTGTTGTTCTTCACCACAAGATTTGTAAAAAAAAAACAGAAACGAAAACAGAGTATGTAAACAAAAGCATGATTGTGAGAATCAATTGATTCAAGAAAAAAAAAGAAAAAAATGAAAGAGTTGTTGTGTGTGCTCACCGTCTACGCTTTCATCGTTGTCTGTTCTTCACCACAGGATCTTTAAAACAAAAACAGAAACGAAAACAGAGTATGAAAACAAAAGCATGATTGTGAGAATCAATAGATTTTTTTTTAAAAAGGAAAAGAAATGAAAGAGGTATTGTGTGTGCTCACCGTCTATGACTTCATCGTTGTCTCTTCTTTAGAACAATTGATTGTTCTTTTGGTGAAGTATTGAAAGAGAAGAATTATGTGACAGAAGAAAATGTATGATTTTGTTGATAATCTGAAGAAGAAAGAGAGACAGTGGAGTAGAGACGTGGCGGTGGTGGTGATGGATTAGAAGATGTGGCTAAGAGTTTTTTATATATTTTTGAATTATTTTTGTTAGTAGGTTTCACCGGTTGGTTGAGAAGGATAATATGACAATAATCTATAATGTGTACAATGTATATTGAAAAAACAGAGTTTTTAGGTAGTGGGTGAATTATAATTTGTTTGATGGATGTATGATGCAATTCCCCTAAATTATATGCCTGATTCTACGATATTTAATGGAAAAATCGCATAAAAAACTTTGAAAGTATCACTTACTGACACTTTAAATATTAAATTTTTTTCACGAACACTTTTAACCTTCAAAGATATCACAAAAAACCTCCAAACTAAAAAGTTGACGGTTGTACGGGTAAAAAGATGATGTGTCGAGTTTTTATCAAAAAAAAAAAATTATTTAATTAATGAAATAAACAAAAAAGTACATGGCTTACAGTCCAATAAACAATCGGCATTCGTGGCAGGGAGGTTGATATCAGATAATATTCTTATTGCTCAGGAAATGTTTCATGGCTTACGGTCCAATTAGGATGCCAAGAAAAGTACATGGCAATCAAAACAGATGTGAGTAAAGCATATGATAGGGTGGAATGGGAATTCATTCGGGCATTACTACAGAAATTGGGATTTGATCTTCATTGGATTAAACTAATGAATGGAGTGTATTTCGACGGTTCAATATCGAGTTTTACTAAATGATCAACCGCAGGGTTTCATAATACCACATAAGGGATTACGTCAAGGGGACCCATTATCCCCTTATATATTTATTATGTGTACTGAGGCGTTAATTGCAAACATCAAAAAGACGGAGAGAGAGAAAAAATTAACATGAATAAAGGTGGCTAGAGCATGCCCATTGATATCTCATTTGCTTTTCGCAGATGACAGTCTTTTCTTCTGTAAGGCAAAAAGGGAGGAGTGTCAAATCATCTTCAGGAATTTAAAGGAATATGAGGTGGTATCGAGTCAACTTATAAATTTCAAAAATCTTCGATTCAATTTGTCGACTCAATTTGGACACAAGATCGAAGAATCTATCAGACATGAATTGAGGGACGTCTTGGGTATACAAAATTTAGGGGGAATGGGATCCTACCTAGGACTGCCAGAAAATCTTGGTGGCTCCAAAATACAAGTCTTTAGTTTTGTGCAGGAACGTTTAAACGGTCGAATAAATCGATGAACATTTAAATATTTCACTAAAGGAGGAAAACAGGTGGTCATTAAATCAATGGTTACAGGTTTACCAAATCATGTGATGTCTTGCTATCGTCTACCGAAAGCTACCGCAAAGAAACTGACGAGTGCGGTAGCACAATTTTGGTGGAGTACAGGGAGGAGTACAAAAGGTATGGACTGAAAATCATGGGATAAAGTTTGTGCAAATAAGGATGAAGGAGGTTTAGGTTTTAAAGATATTAACACGGTGATGCTTGGTAAGGAATTATAGCGTTTGATAGAGAAACCAAATACTCTATTTGCTCGCGTATTCAAAAGACAGTATTACATGAATGCATCACCCCTGGAGCCGATCTGATCATATTCTCCGTCATATGGATGGCGGAGTATTGTTTCTGCTAGATCTCTGGTAAGCAAATGACTAATTAAACGGGTGGGATAAGGAATATCAGTATGGAATGACCCATGGCTCCCAACCACTCGCCCGAGATCTTAAATAAAAATCAACAAAACAGTAACCCAAACCTTACGGTGGACTATCTTATAGACCCCGTTTTGCGAATTTGGATCTCGCAGGCAATTCGGGCCTTGGTGGATCCCAATGATGTGAAACTCATATAAAGCATACAATTGAGAAAAACTCGGATGGTAGATAGGGATGGATGGCATTTCACAAAGAACTGGAGGTATACAGTTAAAACATGATATCAGCTTGAGAGGGTTTATCCGGATGGGGAAAAACCACCAGATGTATTTGGATCCACAGTTGATGCTTTAAAGGCTTTCTATGGGAAAGTAAGGTGCCCACCAAAAATTAAACATTTCTTATGGCAATTGGTGTCAGGATGTATCGCAGTTAAGAAAAACTTACAAGCGCAAGGACTACAAGGGGACATCTATTGTGTCAGATGTGGGGCGCCAGAGGAATCAATAAACCATGTGTTTTTCGAATGCCCTCCAGCGATCCAGGTTTGGACGCTATCAAAGATACCGTCAAACCCGGCCATCTTCCCCACTAGCTCTCTCTTTACAAACATGGACCATCTATTTTGGTGAGTCCTTCCGCAAATGGATGATCATTAGTTCGCATGGATACTATGGTATATTTGGTAATTTGAATATGGATCTCAGGGAAACCCTTAAATTGGTAGAAACTGAATCAATTATTTGGGGAGAAGCACAAATCTTGAATACACAGAGGGCAACACCAACGGTAGCAGCCGCGACACTACCGTCAATCCCAGGGCGATGGTGCTTTACAGATGGCTCGTGGAAAGAAAATGATTGTTTCTCAGGACAAGGTTGGTATATTACCCTGGAAGGTTTTGATAGTCTGATGGGGGCAAGAAATGTTCAGGCTAGTCTCTCTCCTCTTCATGCAGAAGTGGAAGCTTTAGTTTGGGCAATGGAGTGTATGCGAAATTTACGTCAAACTTGTGTCACATTTGCAACGGATTGTTCTCAATTGGTGAAGATGGTTTCGAAACTAGAAGAATGACCAGCTTTTACAAGTTATTTGGAAGATATCAAGATTCTCAAGGAGAATTTCTTCAGCTCAGAGAGTATTCATGTACCAAGGACGGAAAATATAAAGGCGGATAATCTGGCAAGCAATGTTAGGATATAGTCGGCTTTTGTTGTTCATATGGATGCGGAGCCCCCGGCGTGGTTTCCAGGGATAGTTTGAGTTTGTTTAAGTTGATGACAAAAAAATGAAATAAACAAAAAATTAAAGAAAAAACTCATAAAATAAATAAAAATCAGAAAATAAATAAAAAATCGTAAAATTAAATAAAATACAGAAAACAAAAAAAATCAGAAAATTAAATTAAAAATCAGAAAATTAAATAAAATTTAAATAAAAAGACTAAATTAAAATACAGAAAAACTGAATAAAATTCATAAATTTCATAAATTTCAAAAATTTAGAATATTCAAAATATTTTTTTTAATTACAATATTATTTTAAGAAAAGATATTAGATTCAACAATAACAGTTTCAAATATATCATTAATACCGATGATAGTTTCTCACATAACCATTAACAACGAAGGTTTTGGCATATCTCCAATGATAATTTTAGACATTATCGTTGAAAATGATTTTCTTTTTATTTTGAATTTTTGAATTTTCAATTTTTTTTTTGAAATTAATGATTATTTTTTAGTTTTTATGTATTTTAATTTGATCTTATTTTTTTGGAATTTTAGGCTATTTTTGTATTTATTTAATTTTCTGATTTATAAAAGAAATTTTTGAATTTTTATTCAATTTTATGAGTTTTTTGTTAATTTTTCCGATTTTATTTAATTTACCAATTTTGATTGATTTTTGTTTATTAATTAATTGAATAACTATTCTTTTGAAAAAAATATTGATAGATCATTTTTTTGCCTGTACGGTGGGTCAACTTTTTTATATTTGGAGGTTTTTTTTGATAAAAACGTCAATTAAAGGTTAAAAGTGTTAATCAAAAAACTTCAAAGCTTAAATTGTTAGTAAGTGGCACTTTAAAAGTTTTAATTTTCATGATATTTAATAAAATAATTTATATAATTTTAACCCTGCGCAAAGGGCAGATCTTGATCTAGTTTAGACTTAAAAGTTTAGATTTGATGGGTATAGTTTATGATTTTAATAAATATTTAAATTTTTTTAAAAAATTGCAAAAAATAGTTTGAAAAAAAATTTGAATATCAAAATAAAAATCTCGAATTTTTTTTTTAAAAATCTCAAATCTCGAAAAAATAAATAAAAATAGAAAAGTTTGAAATTGAAAACTATATAAAAAATATTTTCTTTTATTTTATTTTTTGTCTATTGAAATGATTATTTATATTTATATATTAATAAAACAAGTTAAGAATTAACTCTTCGATGAAGAAGACATTTGTGAAAATATTTAATGAATGTAAATATGAACAATGATATCAAATATGCGGTAAAAAGAAATTTCCCCAATTAATAAAATATTGATTGCTTAAACTAGTTTTTGGTTTCTAGATTTTATTAGATATTTAGATTTCTTTTTCCAGATTTTCTTTTTAATTTTCAGCTTGTGCTTTTGGTTTTTAATTTATTTCGGAAAATAACCAATACATTATTTGTTTGCCAAAAAATAAACAATACATTATTTTGAAAGAAGACAAAATAGCAATAAAATATTAATAAATTACCATTAAATTTATCAAATTATAAATATTTTAATTTAAAAATAAAAATACATTAACAGCTTTTAGATTATTTTATTTTTAATATTATACTAAAATATAATCATTTAAAGATCTTATAATATCAATAAATTAAAGGAGAAATTTTATGTTTACAATTTCGTACCACCACTTTCATCTTTACCATCACTAAAACGATATTTTCAAAAATAGCTTATTCATTAAGTGGCAAAAGACTCTTATGTCATTGTTCTTTATATAATAATAAATAAAAATTTAAATAAATAAAAAATCTAAAAAATAAAAATATTTTTTTTATTTTTTTCGAATTATACTATTTCGAAATTCAAACCCTAAACCCTAAAACTTAACTCTAAACCCTAAACCATCAATCCTAAACCTTTTTTTAAGTACAAACCGTAAACCCTAAACCATCAATCCTAAACACTTTTTTTTTTGAAATACGAACCCAACCCCAAAACATCAACTCTAAACCCTAAATCCCGAAACATCAACTCTAAACCCTAATCCCTAAACCTTCAACTCTAAACCCTAAAACATAAACTCTAAACCCTAAACTTCAACTTTAAACCCTAAACCATCAACACTAAACCCTAAACTATCAATACTAAACCCTAAAAAGTAAGCTCTAAACCCTAAAAAATTAACCCTAAACCCTAAAACATCAACTCTAAACCCTAAACCCTTAACCTTCAACTCTAAACCCTAAACTCTAAACCTGAAACCCTAAACCCTAAAACCTTAGAGTTGATGTTTTAGGGTTTAGATTTGAAGGTTTAGGATTTTAGGGTTTAGGGTTTGCGTTTAGGGTTTAGAGTTGATGTTTTAGGGTTTAGATTTGAAGGTTTAGGGTTTTAGGGTTTAGGGTTTTAGGGTTTAGGGTACAAATTTCAGAAAAATATAGGGTTTAGGGTTTATGTTTAGGGTTTAGAGTTAATGTTTTAGGGTTTAGATTTGAAGGTTTAGGGTTTAGGGTTTAGAGTTGATGTTTCGGGGTTTAGGGTTTAGAGTTGCTGTTTCAAGGTTTAGGGTTTAGAGTTGATGATTTAGGGTTTAGAGTTGATGTTTTAAGTTTAGATTAGTTAACCATATATTCTTTTTGTGTAAGTTAATCAAAGGGTTATAAATGTTTTTTACCCTTCATTAAAGATAATGGTAAAAGTGGTTAGTGTAAACATGAAAAGTGGTATTTTGAAAATGGTATTTATGGAAATTTTCCTAAATTAAAAAATTAAAATTTTGAAACTAATTATAAATTTTCATATGTAAATATATATTTTTTTAAACTTGAATATTTTACTGTCAAGATTAATATAATAAATTATTTTATTAAAACATATTAGGTTTTTATAATTTAGTTATTTTTTAATATGTCTAATAATTTTAATAATTATTTAATAATTTTATTTATAGAAATTAATAACTAATTATTTACAATTAATTAATATTATATGTAAATATGTTAATTTATTTTACAGATATGAAATAAAATAGATTATTTTGCATTATTCTTTAAATAAAATTTATGTCCAAAATTTTTTATGAGAATTTTATCTTTGTAAAAATATTATTTATTAACTCATAATTAATTAAAATGTAGTATTTCTACAAAAAGAAACAAGATTCATTTTTTTATAAAATCTCAAAAACTTGGTTTTGGATTTTTCTTCATAAATTTGGTTAAACTTTTCAAAAACTAGTTTCTTTAATTTTTAGAGAATCAATTTATTAGATATATGTATTGGCAAATCAAATGGTTTTTACAAAAATTAAAACTAAAAGCTAAAACTTGATTGGATGAAAAAATAGTTTTTGGAACAAATAAAATAAAAACCACAAACAAGCATCACTAAAAAATATAATCTTGTGTCATCTACATAAAATATTAGTATTGAGCAACACTGTTTAATATCATATGCAAGTAGAGCGGTCAAATAAGACTCTTATCTAATAAAAAAATTATCATAGATATACAAATTGAAACATACAAATTTAAATTTTTATTTAAAATTTATGATCTTTGATTTCAAAAAGAAAAAAAGTTTAAACATATATTAATTGAAGCTATTGAATTTTAAAACTATATCATTACTTTTGATATATTATATTAATTCTTCAGAAATTAGGGTGTATATCATTGTGACTATAATTTGCGAACTACCCTAGACACTATTGATATTTCTAAACCCCAATTTTGTCTCTGCCTTGCCTCTGAAAGAGAGGCAAAAACTCGAAGAGAGAGGAGAGAGAGAGAGAGAGAGAGAGAGCGAGAGAGAGAGAGAGAGAGAGAGAGAGAGAGAGAGAGAGAGAGAGAAAGAGAGAGAGAGAGCGCGAGAGAGCGAGAGAGAGAGAGCGAGCGAGAGAGCGAGAGCTCTCTCTCTCGAGCTCTCTCTCTCTCTCTCTCTCTCTCTTCGCTCTCGAGCTCGCTCTCTCTCTCTCTCTCTCTCTCTCTCTCCTCTCTCTCTCTCTCTCTCTCTCTCTCGTATCCCTTTATCTCTTCCCAAAATAATACTATTCATTCTCTCTTTTGCATCTCTCCTAATCTCTTACATAAAACAAATGGATTCTTCTTCTCTTTTTATTTCCACCGTTTGTTAATTTTACATAATGTATTGTTATTAAATGATACATGTTTTTTTAGCTGTTACAAAACTTGTCGATGTTTTAAAAATTTATGGGTAAGATGTTTAAGTAGTTTGCGTTAGCTATATATGCTTTGTTAAATGCTACAAAATAGGTTATCAGGCTAACTTAATCATTATTTGTTTTGCCTCTATATTTTTGACGGTTAATCATTATTGTATCATATGTAAACTAATAAGTTACATCTACCATATGTTTTACGTGCTAAATAAAATATTACATTTAGATCATTGCTTTTGTTATATGATAAGGATAATTTTATAATAAACAAGTTACCCACTAACAATTTATATAACTTCTTGAGTTAAAGCTTAGTGTTAAACTTCCTTTGTACAAAATAGTTGTGTTTGTATAATACATAGTTTGTTAGAAGTTTCATAATAGGTTAACATGATAATTTAATGTTTAGCATATAAATGTTTAGCTAGATAATATCAAACATGTTAGACGCTTTTTAAAATGGGTGGTGAGATGTCCAAAACTATTTCCCTTAGCTGATACATAATTTGTTAGATGGTACAAAATGAGTTATCGTTCTAACTTAATCGTTATCTATGTAAATACTGTTGCAATCCCTAGTTCTCCCATTGAATTTTCAGTTTCAGAAATTTAATTGTATAATAAATAACTTGGGAGAAAAATCTAGTCATTTGAATTGATATCCCAGAAAACATGTTTGGAAGTTTGGCTTTCTTTGAATCCATGATTCACTGTCATACATGGTGCTTCAAACATCAATGTTATTGATGCGATGGTGACGATGACGAATTGAGAAGGAAGAGGAGGAGATTAGCATAAGATTGATGTTAAAAACGAAGCAAACAAAGATTACTGGGATTTAGAAAGAAGAATGAATTATTTGAAGAAAATCTTTGTTTTCAGTTTTCACCAAAGATTATAAATGGGAGAGGAAGAGATCAATCGGGAAAAAAAGAGAAAATGGCATGAATGGAGAAGAGGGAAAGAAAGAGAAACAAGCTGAGTTTAGGGCAGGGTATAAAGTTTAAAAGTATTTATGTGTATATTGCTACAGAAATTGGAGGTTTCCATGCATTTAGGGTAGTTTCTTAATTTCGGTTGTTTTTGTGTATATACAGCAAATTATCTCTAAAAAATAATTAATATTAAAATTAATAAATTAGAAAACATCATGAAAAGTCTTCTTTTATTTTATTCTGAGATTTCTGGTCAACCTCTGGTTTTGAGAGAAGATATCAAGACTTCTCTAGAAGTTTTCTCTTATAAAGTCAAACATAATCAATTGCAAAATTAACCTATGCAGATTTCTTGCAATACTTTGAATACTTCAAGAAGACTTCTAGAGAAGTTGTCTCGTAGAAGAATTTTTGGGAAGTCTCCTTTAAAAAAGTCAATCTTCTTCAAAATTTCAGCAATTGTAAAATTAGCTTGATTATCGGAGTTAAAAGGCTTACAAATACATATAGGAGTCTGTAAATACCAAAGTAACCAATATTTTATGAAGGAACACTTCTCAAGAAACCTAGTAATAGAGCATACTTCTTGAGAAGTCTTTCTTTGTAATTTTGTAATTGCAAAAATAACTTTTTCATAGAAGACTGAGAAGTCTTTTTACAGTCACATAAAGTCTCCAAAGACTTTTCTAGAAGTCTATGTAGGTAGTTTTGTAATTTACAATAAATAATAAAAAATAATTAATATTAAAATTAATAAATTAGAAAACATCTTGAGAAGTCTTCTTTAATTTTATAATGAGATTCCGGTCAGCCTATAGTTTTGAGAGAAGATATCAAGACTTCTCAAGAAGTCTGCTCTTATAAAGTCAAACATGATCAACTGTAAAATTAACCTATGTAGGTTTCTTGCAATACTTCTAATACTTCAAAAAGACTTCTAAAGAAGTTGTCTCGTAGAAGATTTTTTGGGAACTCTTCTTTAAAAAAATCAAACTTCCGCAAAATTTCAGCATTTGTAAAATTAGCTTGATTATCGGAGTTAGAAGTCTTCCAAATACATATAGGAGTTTGTAAATACCAAAGTAACCAATAGTTTACGAAGGAAGACTTCTTAAGAAACCTACTAATAGAGCAGACTTCTTGAGAAGTCTTTCTTTGTAATTTTGTAATTGCAAAAATAACCTAAACAAAAGACTTCTATAGAAGTCTTCTATGATAAGGGGTTGCCGACAAAAAAAACATATAGGGATTTGTATACAGCAACGGAAAACAATGGCTATACCATGGCTATACCATGGCTAAACAAATAGCCACGAAATAGCATGGCAAAGTAGTGGCTAAATCTATAGCCATGAAAGCAACCATGACAAATGTGGCTGTAAAATTGTAGCCACATAATTTACGTGGTAATTTTGTGGCTAAATTTTCGTAGCGTCGTCCCTAAATGTATAGCTACTGTTCGTGGCTATACCATGACTAATCTAACCAAGTTTGAGTTTTTGTCCAGATCGTGATTATTTTAGCCACGTTTTAACCATGGTTTTTCTATTATCGTGGTATTTTTCAAATTTGTAACCAATATTTTACGAAAGAAGACTTCTCAAGAAACCTACTAACAGAGCAGACTTCTTGAGAAGTCTTTCTTTGTAAATTTGTAATTGCAAAAATAACCTAAACAAAAGATTTCTAGAGAAGTCTTCTATGACAAGGGGTTACCGACAAAAAAAACATATAGGGGTTTGTATACAGCCACGAAAAACTATGGCTATGCCATGGCTAAACAAACATAAACGAAATAGCATGGAAACGAATTGGCTAAATCTATAGCCATAAAAGCAACCGGGACAAAATGTGGCTGTCAAATTGTAGCCACATAATTTATGTGGTAATTTCGTGGCTAAATTTTTGGTAGAGTCATGCCTAACTGTTTGTGGCTATACCATGATTAATCTAGCCACCTTTAAGTTCTTGTCCAGATCATGATTATTTTAGCCACGTCTTAACCATGGGTTTTCTATTATAGTGGTTATTTAATCATGGTTTTAACTCTTGTACACTGAATTTTCTCTCCCAGCCACAGTTCCCAAGACTGGTTCCTAACCAACGGTCTGTAGCCTCTCTCCACGCTTAGCAAACCGAATCTCTTCCTCTTCGGGCAAAAACTCAACTCAAAGTACATCTACTTTTTGAATTATTACCCTTTTTGGGTTTGCCTGTTGGACAAAAGAAGCTCTTGATCTCTTACCCACCGGGTTCTTCCCCCGACCCGGGTCGGAGGGACCGTCTCGCCACCGTCTTTCGCCGCTGCCTCGACGGAAGCACAATGAACCTTTCACCGTTGTCCACCATGTTTCTCTCCAGCTCGACCAAACTCGCTTGACCTGTTGGAACGCGGGGAACTAGATACCTTCCTTGAAGCGTAGTGAAGAGTCTGCAAACTCTCTTCCTTCTCTTTCAGTCTCCTTG